>NC_054486.1:65481709-65784740 GCF_017639515.1 Carcharodon carcharias
ATGTACCGAAAAGATATTGGTCCAGAAGTGCTGACCTCTGGATGGTTGTACCCCAGAGGTACCCCCCAAGATGCGCTGGGGGACTCCTCAGAAGTCCCAGTGTACTGACTACATGGGAATTGCCTGGGGAGTTTGGATAATTTCCCTGCATTTGGAATCCTCTGATTAGATTCGGAGACTTTGGACGGTGCTGTCTTACTCATCTGAATGGTTACCCAGGAAAAGTTAGAAGGATTAAAACCATTATTAACTCCTAAGTAACTATAGTACTGACCTCCCAACTCCCCACTGGACTCCCAAGCATATACCCCCCCCCACTGTGGTATGATGTTGTATGTGCCTGCATGCCATTGTAATGTAAAGGTGCTCGGCAGAGCAAAGGTTAACATGGCACTGGAGAATATTATCGCTTATGGTATGATGTAGAGTCACATGGTATTAGATTCAGAGGGAACAGTCCAGAAGCAGCCTACCTGCATGGCAGCTGCAGCATGCATGACATTAACTGGGATCTGTGCATATTTAAAGACTATCAATAAAGTGTTCAAGTTTAAACATACAAGTCTCAAGATCTCGTCATTGAGACATCAAATGAAGTCACAAAACAACATGGGGATCAACAATGGTACACAACATGATGATAAGTGGTGATGTGAAAGATGGCATTTTAAACGATGAACCCAGAACAGAATCCCAAGCTATGAAAAACTAAAATCAGCTGAAGACGGACCAGAGTAACATATGCCTAAGAAGAAAAATTGAAGAAACAGTTGAAGAAGCTTTGCTACAGACTTAGAAGTTGAGGAATCCACCAGAGTGAGTGGAAGTCTATTGCAAGACCCACAAGTGATGCAGAGTAAGATAGAAAAAACATTGTCAGATCACAAAGACAGGTGAGCAAAAACACAAAATATTGCAAGACTCTGAGTGACACAGTGTGAAGAATACTGGTCAGTTCAAAGACAGTGAGAAAAAATGCAAATTTGCAAGACCCTGAGCGACACAGTGATGCACAGACAAAAAACCTGGTCAGTTCACTAGATGGTGAACAGAAATTACAGAAAAGGAGCTGTACTTACATAATAGAATAGGAGGCAGTCCCAGAGGCTCAGTAGCTTGTAGCAGTGGTGGCCGTGCTGCACTGAAGTGAAAAAAAAAGTTACATAAAATCGGCTGGCAGAATCAAGAGAAAAACCTGCAGAGCACAGTAAAGAAAAGGAAAAAGCCTGCAGAGTCTAAGAGAAAGCCTTTTCAGCTGGGTCGCTGTCATCTTGTACCGAGGAATGAATTGCTGCTGTCTTAAAAGTTCCTGCAGAGTTCAAAAAAAAAGAAAAAGAGGAAGAAACTGCTGCAGTATTTTTCTTTAAAATGTTTTAAAAACTAGTCACGATTGCGAGAGCCTGTCAAACATGGAAAAGCATGGGAAATCACAGAGAGAAAACCGACAGCTGCAGACAGCCTGCAAGAAAAAACTGGCTAATGCATATATAGCCTTAAAGGGGCAACAATATTTAAAACTGTAACTACAAGAAAAAAAACCATGGGCAGAAAATTAGAAGAGCCAGATGCACTTTGGTAAGGAAATGGCTAAACCAGACCAAAGAGTGAGAGTTTTGGAGAAGACAATTTTTAGTTTTAGTATAAGAGAATTACAGGATTGAATAAGGCACCAGGAGAAGTACAAATTGATAAGTTTTTATTCATCTTTGGTTCATTTGCTGGTGAAGTACCCCACAGCCAATGTATAGATCAATACTCGACAACATTTGGTGAGATATTAAAAACATTTGACTGATATTTTAAACTCCAAGTTGTGGAGAGCAGAGACCCTAGAAGAAAGTTTAACACACCCCAATAAAGTGCTGTGGGCAACAAAAAAACCCAGAGAGAGGGAGACAAAAGACCCCAGACGAAAGGCGATGGAGTTGCCAACCATGTCACTGCAATGAAATGCACAAGCCGAAGTGCTTAATGCAGAAGAAAGAAATGACTGAGAATCAGCTGAAAGGCTTAAAATTGAGCTTTTTCAAAACGCTGACACGGTACTCAAACTGCAACTGCAAATGGCAGTGTGGAGTAGGCAGAGAGCTGTGAATGAAGGAAAGCTATCTGAGGTAACTCAAAAGGAGCAAAATGTACAAAGCGTAAATGAAGCTGTTCTACAGGACAATATTCGCATCACAGCTGGTCTGGAAGATTTGAAGTACAAGATTCAAGCTGAGTATATACCTTTGAAAACACTGCAGTCTTGAATGAACCAACCTGTTTGAGATTTGAACAAACAAATTTCAGAGACGACACAAAGGTACTGGGGGAAATAATGACCCTCAGTTCCACAGTTGGCAAATCAAAGCAGAAGTTTGGAAAACTCAACCAGATGTACAGGCAGGCAAAAAAAAATTCAGGCAGAAAAGGCATGCAAAGAAGCTGTGACCCTGAAGGATTCCTTGAAGAATCAATATGTAGCCATGGAAAAACATGAGCTAAAAAAAATGTTGAAAATTACATTAAAAAAAGCTATGTTGGAACTATCAGTAGCAATGAAATGATGCACTAAAGCCCAGAATGAGCTGGCAAGAGGTCAACAAAAAATGAACAGTTGCAAGAACAACTGATTGTCTTTCAAGGTCAATTGTAGAAAAAATGCATAACCATTCAGCAGCATGAAGAAGTGAAGATTGTCCTAAGGAACAGAATGGAAGAACAGCAGAATAAACTTGAGGAGACTCTGCTGAATTACAGGAAAACTGAAGATAAATCAACCTAGCTTTGCAAAGAAAAAGAAAACCTGTTGAAGAATCTTCACTGGTTACAATGGTCTCGTAGGACAAAGTTTATTCCTCTGGAAAATTACGAAGAGAAGCAAAATGAATTTAATGTCACTCTGAACAAACTGAAGAACTAGTTGGCAGGGAAGATTCAGCAATGTTCTATTTTCCAGGAGGCAGCCAAAAGCTACAAGAAATGGACTGAAGAGCTAAAGGAGCAGTTGAATGAAAATGAGGAGGCATTGAAAGGAAAAGCCGTAGAACCTTGCAAGCTGTGAGTGGATAATGAAGCCATGCAGGGCACAATTACAGAACTGAAACAAGTCAACACTTTGCTGGAGACAGACCTGGTAAACAGTAAAACCAAAATGAAGGACCAGGACAAATCTATGCTGCAGATAGAGAAAGAAAAGACACAGATGGGATCAGAAAATATCAATCCGACAATGAAGCACAAGGCACTAGAAGAAGAGCAAGCACAGGATGTCTCAAATGCACTAAGAACCTTTGAGTTGAATGAAAAGATTCTTAAGCTTGCAAAATGATTTTAAAATAAAATGTCAAACAAATATTTGGCTGAAATTGTGAAACAAGTGGAAATGAAGGTTCCATTTGTGAAACGTATACATCCAGCAAGAACAGGGTGGACACCATGGAAAAAGAAAATCCGAGTCCATTCTAGGAATGAATGGAGTGCATATTCCCTGTGGAAGGAATGGGATAAACCCACAGTGTCCAAAAAAAGGAGACAGGTTATTAATAAAGAGAAACGCATCTCAAAGGAGCGCGAAGAGTGAATAAAATGGAGATAATCAAGTACCAGAAACACAGAGTATGACTACCATACTTCCAAACATGACAGACCAAGATGTGGAAGAACTGTCAAAGCCTCAAGACTGCCTGCATTTATACAGTCAGAGACTTGAGGTGGGGCAGACCTGAGGTGATCTGCCTAATGCCTCACTGGACCCTCCGACTACCTCTCTGACCCTATGTCTACCCTCCCCGATCCCCTGGCTACCTTCCCAAACCCTGACAACCTCCTCTGATGCCTTGGCTATTACCCCAACCTGACTGCACCCCCAACCACCCAACTAGCCCTCACCAACACCCTGACTATCCCCCTACTGACTCAACCACCCTCCCAGACCACCCGACTACTCTCCCAACCATCTGACTATCCCACCAAGCCCCCTGACTAACCCCTCCCTCAAACGGGCTATCTCCAACCACCTGTCTCTCCAACAACCCACCTTACCCCTCAGCCACTTACCTGCCATCCTACCCCCTCACCCACCCTCCTGCCATCGAACCCCCTCACCATTTGTCACCTACCCCTTCACCTACCCGCCTGCCGCCCTACCTCCTCACCCACTTACCTGCCTCCCTAAACCCTCACCCATACACCTGCCACCCTACCCCCTCACCCACATACCTTACACACTTGCCTTCTGTCCATAGCTTCTCAAAGTGGCTTTGGGACCTTTAAACTCTCCACTTACCCGAATGTGACAGATAGTGCAAGGTAAAATGGGGGTATGGCTTCGCTTCCCCTGATGATCCTGCACCACAAGGAAGGACTCCCAGAACAGGTACGCTCTGCATTTCTTAAGAGGCCTTGTTCGGATGACTGGGCCAGAAATATGGAGCTCCATCTTAGTACAAAATAAATAGGAGCAGAGCGGCAAGCCGATGATGATTACCGCTCCTTGGAAGATTGGGCCTGTTAAGTTCTATTGTAAAAATGTGACCTTTTTCCTCCTTCTCTATTATAACCTACCAATCAAGAAACAACATCAGGGATCATCGATCTGTATTTGACTTGTAACACCATACTTTCAAATCAATTGAAATCGTTCAGTTAACATACAATTTATTTATTATTAATGCAGCTCAAAAGACTTTTTTTAGATATACACTGAAACCCAACTCCGATTGCCTTTAAGGCGCTTTTCCTATCCATATATGTCCCTGCCTCATGTTTCAGGGAATAACAAGATCACTGCAAAACTACGGCAGTTTACAGTGGAGCTGATGTGGTAAAATGTTTACAGTGGAGCTGATGTGGTAAAATGTACATACAACACCAACAGAGCCTTATCCACTAGATAGTTTTACAGTTCACAGAAAACAGTAAGAACAATGCTAATAACCAGTATGAAAAATTTAACACATTTTATTTTAAATTCTCAACATGGTTTCAATAAATGATTTTTTTTGAAGTTGTTAACCATCTTTTATCATGTACCTGTAAAGTACAGTGATGTTTCCCCAAAGAATGATTGAATTTATACAGTCATACTGCAATGCAAATTTTCAACTTATACACTGAATATGTGCCTAAACATGCATTTGGTGCCAAAAAAATGAGGTCGTCTTGTACACTGAGTTGACTCGTATACCATGTTCTATGGTATTTGTTCTGCACAGTGTGGTTAAGAGCCTGTTTCCAGTTTCCTCTAACCATAGCAAACAGTGGATTTGTGCATTGGATTTTCTGAAAGCAAAACCAAAAACTGGAAAAGCTGGGGATCCTCTCTTTAGGACAGAAGGCCAAGAGGAAATTTGATAGAGGTGTTTAACATCATGAAGGGTTGAAATAGATAAAGTAAAATGAAACTGAAGTATTGATCGCCAAAAGATATGGAATTCAGCCAACTGGGAAAAGAACCAGATGACACATGAGGAAGGATTTGTTTGTGAAATGAGTGGTTAATACCTTCTGATGTGAGAAACAGATTAGGTCATAGTCTTTAAAGGCAATTGGATAAAAATTTTCAGGAATATGTAGAAAGAAGCAGGAGACTGGAACGGTCCTATTGAAAGAGCCAGGGCAAACTCAATGAGCCAAATGGCCTACTTCTGTTTTGTATTATTCTATGATTCCAGGATAAGATTCCTCCTGCATTTCAGGTTTTGAATAAAGAAGAGCTTAACGGCGTGGGGTGGTATGGAAGAGAGATCATGATGATTCTTTTCCAATCCTAATAACCTGACCACAACATCAAGACCCTAATAATCAACAGTACAGCTGCTGATTTATAACACAAGGCCTAATGATAGCTGTATTGAATTGTAGCTGCAAACATGCTTATTTATTCTTGGCATATGGGCGCACGGACAAGACAGACATTTATTAAGTAATCTCTAATTGCCCTGAGAAGGGGATAGTGACTAAATTTTCTTACTAAACCACTTCAGGGGGCTGTCAAAAATGAAGCATGTTCGTGTGAGACACAAATCACGTAATGTCCAGAACGGGTAAGAACAGCTTCATGGTCACTTTTACTGGTAGCAAGGGCAGGGTGTTTGGAGTAAACAGGGCGGGGGGCGGGGGGTGGTGGTGGGGGAAGCTGAGGTAGTAATTTTATGCCTGGTATATGGTGTACTGGTTTGCCGGCACCATGCTACCCCTGAATCATTTTCAGGGTTGGGGACGGAATAGCTACCTGCCTGCAAGTGGCAGGTAAGGAAAAGCCAGTAAAACTTGGAAAATGACTGGTAATGGTCCAAACTGGAGTTCCATTCTAAGGTATACAAGACCAGTTATAGCCAATTGACATAATTAAGATGCCCAGTAAGGCCCCTCTCCCACACCAACTGGAATTTTCACGTTGGCAGTGGGCCCCACACAACAGCTGAAACACAGCCAGTTAAACATGGCAGCCTCCAGGCAGGGAGAGGGATGGGGGCGCATTTTATCCTGCTGGGACCCCTTCCAGTGGCTGTCATGACTGCTGGGTCACATCTGCAACTTCTGGCGGATCAAGACCTGGCAGCTGTGCCCTTTTTGAATTAACATTCATCACCTGGTCTTCAGAGAGCTTCCATTGTGAGGTGCCCCCTCCCTCCTTCCTCTGCAGGCGTCAGCAGCTCCCACCTCAGTTGGTGAGGCTGCCGATGTGTCATTGCTGGAGGGCCTCCTATGGGCTTTCCAGCTCCAAGAGCCTGCCCGATGGACAGTGAGCACAACCTCTGGTCACTAATTGGCGCCAATGCAGAAAAAATCAATTGTTGGGTGATTCTCCTGACATGCTGAGAGGTGAGGGTTGGGGCAGGGTGGTGCAGACCCACAATTGACCTAAACGTCAGAGCACAGGCTCAAAGTGGGAAACCCTACCCCAGCCTTTTATTAAACTGAATTCAAATTCTCAAACTGTCATATAGAGATTTGGACTCAGATTATTTAAAAAATTATAATAAATATCCTTATAATTAATGTTAAAGAACTCAGCAGAAAATTAGATCTAAAAATTGTTATGATTCCCAGCGGAGGTTACCCCTGGACAAGCCTGATCCCAGAGTGAAACCCAGCTTGATAGATCCTAACTTTTATTTGTTTGTTTAGATATGTGGAGAGTGGCTACTGAACAGAGGCACAGGAGTCAGCTGATTAACTTTTAATAAAAGAATAAAACATTTATTCAACAAGAAAAGATGAACTATATTACAATACTCCTTCACCCACAACTATACCTTTACAGATCATTACAGATTTGTATGGATAACACAAGCTACAAAAACTATCTTATACTTTAATGTTCACAATAAGTACACAGTCCATGTAAACCTATAGGCACCCTGTGGTCAGACCCACCACACTATGAAACAAGTGACAGATGCCACCTCAACCAGATGCTATGGATCTCTCCTCAACTCCCCCCAGACACTTGTCACACTGTGAGCCATCTGGTCTCATTAAACTCCGTCTTTCACATGAGGGTTTCCAGAATCTACTCTCCAAGATCTCGCCTTGGAATTTTCTCCCAAACCGATGCATTCTCTCAGACGCCATCTGCAAGGATTCAGTTCCAGGGTTTCAAACTCTCCTTCCGATGTTCCTTTCCCCGAGTCACCACATGCATTCAAGCTGTCTTCCACACACACACTCTCTGTCTCTCTCATCAACTCAGCTGTCAACAGTACCATTGCTTCACATGTCCATTGTAAAGAGTTATAGACCTTCAGTTGTCTCTTTGGACCTTCTTGCCTCTTGCAAGCTGTTCTCGCTTTAAATCTGCTTTCTGCAGTCTTTGTCTCTTTAAATCTGAAGTTTGGAGCCTTTCTCTCTGCTCCTCACTCTTAACTTTACTTAACGGGATCTTTCCCAGGTTCCTGTCCTTCCTTTGACTAGAAGGTCTTCTTTTGACTTTCCCTTCTTCCATTCCCCTGCATTTTCCTTAGCTTTGGACATGCTATCTGTCCCCTTTGCTCTAGTCTCTCCTGGCAGCCACTTTTCAACCAACTTTAGCTTGGGACTGACAGTCTGTCCCTTCTAGGTGGCTTCTGTTTGGCAGCTGTCTTCAAACCCTGCTGAACTCCAACAGCTTCCAAACAAACAGCTGTTTTCCTTCTGTGTGTGTGTCTGTGGGAGGGACCTGCCTCTCTGGCCCCCTGTTGCTAGGCAACAGCAAGTTTTCTACTGTTGTGTTTGTTTTAACTTCTCCTTAGGAGTCGTAAAACTCATTAGAAATGCAGGCACCCTTTTAAAGTGAATCTAAAACTCCATTTGACCTTTCTTAACATACAGACACAGACAGAAATACAAATCAAACTTAAACGTTAAAGCCAAAACCCATTCCTAACACACAAAAAATACAAATATAACTTACTTAAACTATCTCTATTCCCTAAGAAAATTTGTTGATTAATAAATAAAAATTGGCCATGAGTGTTAGATAACAAAGAATTGCTTCAGTGACACAATCTTCCTCCTCAAGCTTCAGGGAAGGTAAGGGAAGAAAATTGCGGTAGGAGGAAAATGTATTCAATGTTTGAAAGTTATGGTTTTAATTTGATGGAGACTATGGGTGGGATTTTCCAGTCCCGCCACCAGCATGCAGCGTCGCAGGCAGGACGGGAAACTTTGAAGAGCTGTTAAAAATCGGCAGTGGTGGGGTTGGAAAATCCTGGCCTACGTAAAAGAAAATAGCTGTGTGGTTTTGAAAGCTTTCACATTTGAGTTTTTTTTTATTGGAATTTCCCCATGTTCCCCATAAATGTGCACATTTCAAGATGTTGTACTTTGGATGTATCCCATTGAATTATATGAAAAAAGCTTCATAACATTAGTCCTAAGTTTGCCTTTCCAAGTATGTTTTTCAACCTTTACAGACAATTTACTGGAGTAAATTGATAGACTACTCTTCGTTTTTCTGAGAACACTAAGACTACTGTGTCTGAACAACCCAATATGCAGTAATGCTTTTTTGTACATGTATATATGTAGCAATGATGTTTTTTGCAATACTTATTTTCTACATACAGTTAAATTCTGCTGCAATAGATTATTGTACAGCTAGAAAACAGGCAAATAATTGGCAGCACATTTCTTTAATACTTTCCAGACTGTTACTTCCTGTGGTTTTGGGAAAAAGTAACCAGACCAACAGTCACATTTCAGTACTAAATGCATTCTTTATTTTTTTTCTGACAAATATAATTCCTGGAATTGGCATAGCATCAATCCATTCAGCTCACCATATATTTTCCGATTCTCAAAGAGTCCTGTTCCCTTACTCTTTGTCCATACAGTTTTACTTTATATATTTATTCATCCCCCTTTTAAAAGCTGTTATAAATTCTATTGTTCCCACTGTTTCTCATTCCATGTCTTAATCACCCTCAGGGCAGAATTTTCTGCCTGCTGGGTGGGCGGGCCCGACTCAATCTCCAGCGGGCACGGAGCCAATCCCTGCCAGCGAAGCGGGCCGTACTGCCATTTTATGTGGGCGGGCCAATTAAGGCCCGCCCAGCGTGACGTCCGGTGGGAAGCACTATACGCTCCCTGGGCAAATTCCCTAAAAGCGGGAATGCGCTCTTTCATGCATGCGCACGAAGGAGCACACATCTCCCTGAGGCTAAGTGCAGCCTCAGGGAGATCGCCTGGACTTTGAAAATTATTAAAAATAGAAAAAAAAATGTCCCTTACATGTCCTCTTCATGTGACAATGTCACATGAGTTGGGACATGTTCATAATTTACAGAATAACTTTATTAAAATTTTTAAAACCCTGCATGAAACCTCATCCTGTTACTGCATGAGGTTTCATGTTTTCTCTATTTGCCGCCGGGGCTCCTGGCCTGCCCGTCAACCTTAGGGTGGACGGGCAGGTCCTTTAATTGGTTAAACGATCCTATCAATGGCCTCAATTGGCCATTGACAGGTCAGTGGGCCCGTAGCTGATTTTGCTCTGTGCCCACCTTCCTGAAAATTTAAATGGGGCGGGATAATGTCGGGGGTTCCGCCCGACATCATCCCACATCATTTTACGTGTCGGCAAACGGGCCCCGCCCCCTGCTCGCCGAAGGCAAAATTCTGCCCTCTGTGTATTCCTCCTTCTAACATATGTAATATTAGGGTATCTGGCATTGCAAGGGTTAATGTGGGACTAAGAAACAGTACCGCCACATTGTGGTGTAATGAGATACATGACCAGAGATTAGGGCCAGTTGTGGACTGAATAGAGACCTGTGTAGATACAAGCATGGAGTTTGGTATTGATGGGGGTTCAATTCTATGGGAAAGACTCTCTCCTCGACCAAATGGCTGTTGCCCTAAAAAATATTTTGGGAAGCCTGTCATTTCCAGCTACTTTCCTATGAAATACCGGCAACTCTGCAGTAAAGCAAAGGATGGAGAAGTCCATGGTGGTCGAATTTTGAGATTGCCAAAATACTAAATGCAGATTCCAGTACAAAGACAGGTTCACAGAGGATAGTCTGAAGGTGGTCACACTTTTAGCCAATTTGAGGGTCAAGTTAAAATGCAAGTCTGGGTTGGTGACTATAGGCACTTGAACCCAAGAAATACATTTGGAATGGTTGATCAGTGTTATCAGTGTGATGAAGGGAGGCGGTGATGTAGTGGTATTGTCACTGGACTAGTTATCCAGAGACCCAGGGTAATGCTCTGAGGACCTGGGTTCGAATCCCACCATGGCAGATGATGAAACTTGAATTCAATTAAAATCTGGAATTAAAAGTCTAATGATGTCCATTGGCAAAGGAAATTTGCCACCCTTACCTGGTCTGGCATCTGGCCTATATGTGACTCCCACTTACATCAATGTGATTGACTTTAAATGCCCTCTGAAATGGCCTAGCACACCACTCAGTTGTATCAAACTGTTAAAAATTCTTAAAGGAATGAAACCAGACCATCCTGTGTTGACCTTGGCACAGGAATCGACAACAGCAAACTCAGCCCTGTCGACCCTGCAAAAGTTCTCCTTGCTAACATCTGGGTTTCTGCTAAAATTGGGAGAGCTGTCCCACAGACTAGTTGAGCAACAGCCTAACATTGTCATAACTCATGGAATCACACCTTATAAACAACTTCCCAGACACCACCACCACCAACCCACCAGCAGAGATGGCGGCACAGTGGTATACAGTTGGGAGGGAGTTGACCTGGGGGCCCTCAAATTTGACTCTGGAGCACATGTCCAGTCTCATGGCACCAGGTCAAGCATGGGCAAGGAAGTTCCCTGCTGATTACCATGTATTGCACTCCCCCATACAGCACGCCTCCCATCCTCAGCTGATGAATCAGTGCTCCTCCATGTTGAACACCACTTAGAGGAAGCACTGAGGGTAGCAAGGGCACAGAATGTACTTTGGGAGGGGGACTTCAATGTCCACCACTAAGAGTGGCTTGGTAACACCACCATTGACTGAGCTGGTTGAGTCCTAAAGTATATAGCTGCTAGACTGGATCTGCGGCAGGGGGTAAGAGTACAAACAAGTGAAATAAACACACTTGACGTTATCCTCACCAACCTGCCTGCCACAGATGCATCTGTCCATGACATTATCGGTAGGAGTGACCACCGCGCAGTTATTGTGGAGATGAAGTCCCGTCTTCACATTGAGGATTGCTTCCATCGTGTTGTGTGGCACTTCTACTGTGCTAAATGAGATAGATTTCGAACAGATCTAGCAACTCAAGACTGAGCAATCATGAGGTGTTGAGGGCCATCAGCAGCAGCAGCAGAAATGTACTCAACCACAATCTGGAACCTCATGGCCTGGTGTATCACCCATGCTACCATTACCACCAGGCCAGAAGATCAACCCTGGTTCAATGAAGAGAGCAGGAGGGCATGCCAGGAGCAGCACCAGGCATTCCTAAAAATGAGGTGTCAACCTGGTGAAGCTATAACACAGGACAACTTGCATGCCAAACAGTGTAAGCAGCAAGTGTTTGACAGAGCTAAGCGATTCCACAACTGACGAATCAGATCCAAGCTCTGCAGTCCTGCCACATCCAGCTGTGAATGGTGGTGGACAATTAAACAACTCACTGGAGGAGGAGGTTCCACAAATATCCCCATCCTCAATGATGGGGGAGCCCATCACATCCTTGCAAAAGATAAGGCTGAAACACTTGCTACAATCTTCAGCCAGATATGCCAAGTGGATGATCCATCTCGGCCTCCTCCCGAGGTCCCCTGCATCACAGACGCCAGTTTTCAGCCAATTTGATTCACTCCACGTATTATCAAGAAATGGCTGAAGGCACTGGATATTGCAAAGTCTATGGGTCCTGACAATATTCTGGCAATGGTACTGACTACTGGTGCTCCATTACTTGCTGCGCCCCTAGCCAAGCTGTTCCAGTACAGCTACAACACTGGCATTTACCTGGCTATGTGGAAAATTGCCCAGGTATGTCCTGTACAAAAAGCAGGGCAAATCCAACCTGGCCAATTACCACCCCGTCAGTCTATTCTCGATCGTCAATAAAGTGATGGAAGGGGTCATCAACAGTGCTATCAAGCAGCAATTACTTAGCAAGCAACTATTCACTGACACTCAGTTTGGGTTCTGCCAGTGCCACTCAGCTCCTGACCTCATTACAGCCTTGGTTCAAACATGGACAGAAGAGCTGAACTCCAGAGCTGAGGTGAGAGTGAATGCCTTTGACATCAAGGCCACTTTTGACTGAGTGTGTGGCATCAGAGAGCCCTAGCAAAACTGGAGTCAATGGAAATGTTCAGCTGCTTCAGCAGTGACCTTCCCTTCATCAAAAAGTCTGAAGTGCGGATGTTCGCAGATGATTGCACAATGTTCGGCACCATTTGCAACTCCTCAGATAATGAAGCAGTCCATGTCCAAATGTAGCAAGACCTGGACAATATCCAGGCTTGGGCTGACAAGTGGCAAGTAACATTCGCGCCACACAAGTGCTAAGCAATGACCATCACCAAAAAGAGAACCCAACCATCATCCCTTGACTTTCAATAGCAATACTATCAGT
This sequence comes from Carcharodon carcharias, assembly GCF_017639515.1. Lineage (NCBI taxonomy): Eukaryota > Metazoa > Chordata > Chondrichthyes > Lamniformes > Lamnidae > Carcharodon > Carcharodon carcharias. The sequence continues at coordinate 65,494,739 of NC_054486.1, forward strand.
TAATCCCCCACTATCAACATCTTCAGGGTTACCATTGACCAGAAACTGAACTGGACTAGCCATCTAAATACTGTGGCTACAAGAGCAGGTCAGAGGCTAGAAATCCTGGGGCAAGTAACTCACTTCCTGACTCCCCAAAGCCTATCCACCATCTACAAGGCACAAGTCAGGATTGTTTTGGAATACTCCCCACTTGCCTGGATGAGTGCAGCTCCCACAACACTCAAGAAGCTTGGCACCGTCCAGGACAAAGCAGCACACTTGATTGGTATCACATCCACAAACATTCACTCCCTCCACCACCGACGCACAGTAGCAGCAGTGTGTACCATCTACAAGATACACTGCAGAAACTCACCAAGGCTGCTTAGATAGCACCTTCCAACCCCATAACAACTACCATCTAGAAGGACAAGGGCAGCAGATAGATGGGAACACTACCACCTGGAAGTTCTCCTCCAAGTCACTCACCATCCTGACTTGGAAATATACCACCGTTCCTTCAATGTCACTGGGTCAAAATCCTGGAACTCCCTCCCTAATGACACTGTAGGTGTACCCACACCATATCAGCTGCAGCAGTTCAAGAAGGCAGCTCACCTTCTTAAGGGCAATTAAGGATGAGCAATAAATGCTGCCCTAGCCAGTGAAGCCCACATCCTTTTAATGAATAAAAATAAAATTCTAAGTATCATTAGACAATGAATTTCCTGCAGTGAAAGAATCGTGTATTTGACATAACACATGAAACAGATAATTTTAATGATGAAGGTAACTGCCATGAAGGAATTGTGCTAGTCACTGGGAGTTTAAATCCAGTGATGAGTATTTTGATGGCCGATTCATTCAACTGCGCTGTTTTAGAGTGTGGTTGCACTTCCACAGTGTAAGAGGTGGATTGGCTTAATTGCTACCTCGAGTCTCTCGATGAGGCAGATCGGCAGAAGGCTAAGGAATATAGAAGGTCCATCTGCTTTAGCTTTGGGGATGAAAACATGCTAACGACTTCCAAAACCAGAGACCTCCCTTACAAGATAGTTGGGATCAGTTCCTTCATCGGTACTGATGTGGTCTCTAATGAAATGCCTCTATTGTTGAGCAGATCTTTGAGGAAAAAAGCATAGATGAAGCTAGAGATGGAGAATGATGGAGAGATTGTGTTCTAGAAAACTGGATCTACCTTTTACTCGGCCAGGCCATTACTACCTGCCATTAAGGAAGCTAGATATTTCTGGTCAAAGAGTTCAAGCAGTCTTATTAACTACTGGGCATAAAAATTTGGTGGAGAAGATCATTTGGAAGCTGCATAGACAATTTGCACATCCAGCATCACAAAACTTGAAAGCTCTACTGCAGGATGCTGGAGTGGTTGATTAAGAATACAGTGACCTTATTGAGCAAGTTATGGCTCAATGTGACATTTGTGTTAAATATCCTGTTGTGAGTCTGCCACTGGCCAAGGAATTTAATGATGTAGTGGCAATGGACTTAAAAGTATGGGACAAGGAGCAGGGGTTTTTTTTGCTACACATTGTAGGTATGGTAACTAGATTTAGCCTATCTACAATAATACATGGTAAGGACAACTGGACCATTGTCGATAAGGTCATGGAGAAATGGGTGAGTACCAGATTAGGAACACCAATGAAATTTCTGGTGGATAAAGAGGTGAATTTGTGAATGATGAATTTCAGGACATGTGTGAAAATTTAAGCATCATAGTCACACATACTGCTGCTAAAAGCCTATTCAGAAATGGTTTACATGAGAGGAATCATGCAGTGATTGATGACATGTTGCATAAGATACTGGATGAACAGCTGGTTTGAAAGCTGCAAATGGTGTTGGCATGGGCAGTACATGCAAAGAATTCTTTACAAATGTTTGGGGGCTATAGCCCATACAGGTTGTGTACGGAAGAAATCCGAAGTCGCCTTCATTGCTATCGTGTGCTCCCCCTGCTCTTGAAGGAAATACCATTAGCTCTGTTTTTTCTGCCCACTTGAATGTCTTGCATGCAGGCAGGAAAGCTTTCATCATGGCAGAGGTTTCAAAAAGAATTAGGAGAGCATTGTGACACCACATAAGAGCATTTGAGGTAGAACTTAATTCAGGTGATGTGGTTTATTATAAGAGGAAGGAGCAAAGGGAATGGAAAGGCCCAAGGAATGTTTTAGGACATGAAAGGAAAACAGTGATTATTCAACATGGGAATCAAACAATAAAAGCCCATTCTTCACAGGTCATCAGAATGAATTATGAATTTGGGAATGCTGACAAGTGATAGAAGATAATAAGGCACCATGTGCATTACACGCTCATATATTTTGTGAGGCAGAGCCAGGGGATAAGATATAATGGACCAGGAGTTAAATATCAGTAGAAAATCGAATTGTGACAAACAGAAAGGGGCTATTTTGTTCAGGGGTTAGCTACCCAAACTGGGTTCCCATGTATCATATTGCCCAGAAGGATCGGATAACTGAAGGGATGCAACAATAGTGGGACGGACAGGAAAATCTAATGAAAATATAAGAATTGGCTGAATGTCCAGGATGTTGGAAAAACAGTGAATACCATGGACTGGGAGAACGGAGTACCGAGAATGGAAAATAAGGAAGCGTAGCCCAAGTTGCAGTAATGGGTTAGGTGATGAATCCCAGGTGAGGAAACTTTCACATAGGGCCTTTGACGAGGTAAGCAGGGGATCTGACAGTAGGAGCCCGGAAAATCTTAAACCGGCAAGTAGAGGTCGCAGCCTGACTAGACAACAGTGGAGAATTCTGAATCATTGTGACAAAGAAACAGGAATCCCCATGACTGAGAGGATTTTGTAATGGCTTACAAGTTAGGGGATAAAGCTATATGGGAGGCTAAACAGTGGGAGCTGGGCAGTTGGAGGGGGTTTGTGCATTCAGAAGTCCTAAAAAAGGGATTAGCCAACATTATCACATAGGAGGATCTGCATGGAAAAGGTCCTACCAGATGCCACTTATAAGGCCAAGGCTAGGTTAATAGTCCGAGGATTTGAAGAAAGCTTAACAAATAAAGAAATCAGAGTGGACTCACCCACAGTAGGAAAGATAATTTTGCAACATTTTTTGGCCCTTTTGGTGGCATTTTCATGGGAATTGAAGTCAATATATATAAAAGTTGCATTCCTGCAGGGGGAATCACCTCCAGAGGGAAGTGTTTCTCAAACCTCCTAGGGAGGCACCAACGGTGGAGGAAAACTTTGGAAGTTGAAGAAAGTGCGTATATGGTTTAAATATATTGCTTTAGAAATAACAATATAGGTCAGAAGTTACTTAGCATCAGCAATCATATCTAGGAAGTGTTAGCCCTATTGCAGTCAGTCGGGCTAGGTCTTCACAAAAGGATGCTGATGCTTCCAAGGATAAGACAGAGAAACTGCGAAATCTGGTTGGGCAATTAAACTGGCTGGGCACTCAGACGAGGCTGACTGTAAATTTTGATGATCTTGAACCGAATATCATGATGAAACATCCCAAGATCAACAACATCATATGGGTGAACAAAACATTTAAAAAAATTAAAGATGGAGAAAAGTGTACTGAAGTTTCCATCTTTGGGTGAACCTAAGATTATAAAATTGATTGTGTTCAATGACGCCTCTCATGCAAACTTTGTTGATGGGTTTACAAGTGCAGTGGACTTTATAATATTTTTTGTGGATGAAAATGGGAAGTGTTATCCCTTGGCTTGGGAAGCCAAGAAAATAAGATGAATAGTAAAAAGCACCTTGGCTACAGAGACATTCACATTAGTAGAGGCGGTTGACATGGCATTCTTTTTATGTAAAACGTTAGGGGCAATACTATAAGGGGGAAATGATGAAGGAAATGTCAAAATAGAATCTTATATTGACAATCGATCCCGTTGGGATAATGTACACTCCACAATGAGTGTGAGTGAAACAAGATTACAAATTGATATTGCAAGTCTAAAACAAGTGGCGGAGAAAAAGGGACTCTCTAAGCTCCAGTGGGTTGATACAAGTCATCAGTTATCAGACTGTTTCATCAAAAGCAATGCATCTAGTGAAAAATTGTTGGAGGTATTAGAAGGATGACTCAGGATGTGAGCTTTTTTGAAGATAGGTGATCTAATTTTCTGCTTTTTTTTCCGAAAGGGAAATGCACTTGTGTGTGTTTTTTTTGCAAAGAAAGGAATCTGTTAATGTTGAAATTGTGCTACAATAGAATACATGCTTTAAGTTGGTAATTGAGCACATCCGTCCCCAAATTGGGGAAGGTTAGGGAATCATTGCAGGTGTACATAAATCAGTTCACACTGGTTTTCTGGGAGAATCTGTGACTTTACTTTGCTGTCCTGGGAATAAACCTGTTTTAAGGTACAGGCTAGCTTTAGACTCATTCTTCCTCAACATGTAATTATGGGAATTAACATGGGAGACACAAGAAGAGATCATGACATTTAGCATTGGAGAACAGAAGTCTCTGCAGTGCTGAGGCTTCCTCATGCAGATGAGTCTTTGGCATGCCGTCAGGCAGGATGAGGTGCATGGCACCCTTGTCGTCCATGCACTGCAGTTTCTACGTACTCTTTCCACGCTTGCCCATTTTGCCTTCCCGCAACTTCCTCAGGAGCAGCAGCCCTGGCTATCTCCATTGCTCCTTCCGCCATGGTGATGACGATGTGTAGGTGGAAACTTCTCCACTGATCTGTACCATTTCTTGAGCATTATGAGCTTTTATAGGACAAAAAGGAGAGAGATATGGCACTGATGGCCTCTATGACCAATGCCAATAGCTGAATGTCATAAGAAGCTGCATGTATCAGTGCTGGCCGATCCACAGCACTATGGCTCTGAGCTATGCTGAGGGGTCAGTAAGTACCCTGGGCATACATTTCTCCCATGTTCAGGAGCAGCATGCACCCTCAGACTGCTCAGCTGGAATTTGAATACTCAGAGGCCTGTCATAAGGGTCTGGTGCCAAATTCACCTTGCTAAGACAAATAAGGTCATCGAACCTTTTCTGGCAGTGGACCACACTTAGTCTGCTGACATTCTTGCCATCCTCAATCCATACCTGATCGATTTGCGAGGGTGGTCTTCTCCTGCAACCCTCAAGAAAGAGGACCTCTCTCACTTCTTGCACTGCCTCAAAGAGAATCTCCATGTCTGCATCTGTGAAGTGAGGTGCAGCCCCGCCCTGGGTTCCAGCCCTCTGCATTTCCTGCTCCATGTTTGCTACTGCAATTGTATCAGTAAAATGGCAGCCACAGATCTGGGTGCCGTAGTCTATTTAAATGGGGCCTGCACTCGCTCAGTCCCGCTTCCATCCCCTCCCCACAGCTGCTAATTGGCTGCCAAACCCGCCCCCCCCCAGCCAATCAACAGTCCGCCCTGTGAAAATTGGGGGCTGTGATTGCTCCCCACCTCCCTTCCACACTTCTGGGGGTGGGATCGTGACCTAGACACAACTTCAATGTCTATTTAATGACCCTGGAAGGAAGTCAGGCTCAAGGTGTGAATAGTACCCTTACGGCCAAGTTTGGTTTGTGACGCTTGATTTACTTGCAAAAGAATAACTATCCTCATATAACTGAGCTCTGACAGCAATCTCTGAAAGCTAAAAGAGAGTTTACAAGTTTGCAAGCATTAACATTTCAAACACATAAGGGAATTTTTGATGCAATTAATCTGTGAATGCAGGAAATGATCTTATGAGAGGAAACAAAGCCAGATAATTCAGTTAGAAATATAATTATCTCTAGGCAAGTTTCTGTACTTTCTTCCTCCCATGAAAGAATTATTTTAATAATGCATTTAACTGAAGTCAATTTTAAAAGTATTTTATAGTATTGCTTGGCAGATGTCATATGAAAATAAATAAAGCCTTTTAATTACACATAACACACATTGCTTTTTATAAAAATATTGTTGTAAGTGATCTTCAATCATAAATTAAGGGTTAAATTATAAGATGTGGCAGGAAATCCACCAGAACATTCTGAAATGTTACATATTTTCTACCAGTGAGGAAAAAGCAATGAATTCAATGGAAAGGAAAATTAAAACATTATCCTGTAGACAGTGAGTCATTTATTGGTCATGTGAAATTATTTTTATCCTATGAATACTACAAAAATTATTTTAGTAACCTAGCATACGCTTAACAAGCAGGGGAACAAAAACCAAACCTCCGGGGATAACAAGGGAGATGGACGTTATGATGAAACACAAAAATGAGGATGTATGATGCATGTTGGGTGAATTCTTCAAGTGAGAACCAGGCTAAATACAATAAGTTGAAAGTGGAAATGAAGAAGAAATTAAAATGGGTAAAAAGAGGATATCAGAATAGAATGGCAGTTAACATGAATTTACCAGCATGTAGCAGTAACAATAAGAAAGGATGAAGTAAACAAGAAGAATTATTGGGTACTTGTTATAAAGGGATGGCAATAATCATTGGTGATTTTAATCTATATATAAACTGGAAAAATCAGATTGGCACTAGCAGCCTGGATGAGCAGTTCATAGAATACTTTTGAGATAGTTTCTTAGAGCAGCATGTTCTGGAACCAATCAGAGTGCAGGTTATATTAGGCTTGGTATTGTGTAATATGACAGGATTAATTAATGAACCCAGAGTGAAAGCGCCCCTAGGTAACAGTGACCACAATAAGAAGTTAAAGAAAGCATCAACCTTAAGGAAAAAGCATTTAACTGCACGAAGATGAGTGCTGGTCAGATGACTGGTCAGAATATAAAGAATGGCAGAGAATGACTAAAAGGTTAATCAGGAGGAAGAAATTAGAGTATGAGAGGAAATTAGCTAGAAATGTAAAAACAGATAGCCAGAGTTTCTACAGGTATTTAAAAAGAAAAAGAGTAAGTAAAGTGAGTGTTGGTCCTCTAGAGAGTGAGAATGGGGAGTTAATAGTAGATAATAAGGAAATAGCAGATGAAATGAACAAATATTTTGCCTCTGTCTTCACTATAGAAGATACAGAAAACATTCCAGTAACAGGAATGGAAGGGAGAGAGGAACTTGGGTGAAATTATAATCACTAGGGAAGTGGTACTGAGCAAACTGATGGAGCTGTGTGCTGACAAGTCTTCAGGTCCTAATGGATTTCATCCTAGGATCTTAAAAGAGGTTGTTAATGTGGCAGTAGATGCATTGGTGTTAATTTCCCAAAATTCTCTAGATTCTGAAAAGGTTCCATTAGACTGGAAAGTAGCAAATATAATCTCTCTATTCAAGAAGGGAAGGAGGCAGAAAACAGGAACCCATAGGTCAGTTAGCTTGAGGTTTGTAGTGAGGAAAGTGTTAGAATCGATCATTAAGGAGGTTGTAGCTGGGCACTTAGAAAAACTCAAGTTAGTTGGGAAGAGTGAGCTTGGTTTTGTGAAAGGGAAATCATGTTTAACTAATTTATTGGAGTTATTTGAAGGAATGGCATGCACTGTGGGCGAAGGGGAGCCTGTTGACGTACTGCACTTGGAGTTCCAGAAGGCATTTGACAAGGTGCCACATCAAAGTAGGATCTCTTGGTGTAGGGAGCATATTAGTATTGTATGAAGATTGGCTGGCTGACAAAAAATGGAGAGCATCTTTTTCTGATTGGCAGGATGTGCCAAGTGGAGTCCCGCAGGGGTCTTTACTGGGGCCTCAACTTTTTACAATTTATACCAATGACTTAGATGAGGGGATTGAAGGCACTGTAGCTAAATTTGCAGATGACATGAAGATAAGTAGGAAAGCATGTTGCGAAGAGGATATAAGGAGGTTGCAAATGGATATAGATAGGTTGAGTGAGTGGGAAAAAAATTGGCAGATTGAGTGCAATGTGGAAAAATGCAAAGTTGTTCACTTTGGCAGGAAGAAAAAAAAAGCGGAGTATTACTTAAACAGAGAACTACAGAATTCCGAGGTGCAGAGGGATCTAGGTGTTCTAGTACATGAGTCACAAAATGTTAAGTATGCAGTAATTAAGTAACTAAGAAGGCTAATGGAATGCTATCCTTTATTATGAGAGAAATTTAACCTAAAAATAAGGATGTTATGCTTCAGTTATACAGAGCATTGGTGAGACCACACTCAAATACTGTGTGCAGTTTTGGTCTCCTCATTTAAGGAAGGATGTAAATATGTTGCAGGCAGTTCAAAGCAGGTTTACCAGATTAGAATTAGGGCTTACCTGGAATGAGCAGGTTGTCTTTTGAGGAAATGTTGGATAGACTGGGCTTGTTTCCACCGGAGTTTAGAAGAGTGAGGGGTGACTTTATTGAAGTATATAAGATCCTGAATGGTCTTGACAAGGTGAACTTGGAAAGGATGTTTCCTCCTGTGGGTGAGTCCAGAACTAGGGTCTGTTTTAAAAATAGGGTCACTCTTTTAGGACAGAGATGAGGAGAATTTTTTTAAGGCAGAGGTAGATAGATTCTTGTAAGGCAAGGGAATCAAAGGTTATCGGGGGTAGATGGGAATGTGGAATTTGATCAGCCATGATCTTATTAAATGTTAGGGGAGACTTGAGGGGCCGAATGGCTTACTTCTGCTCCTAATTCATATATTCGTATGTATGTAAGAGATGGGATAGGTAATATTAAGGACAAAGAAGGTAATTTATGCTTTGAAGCGCAAGGCAAGGCTAGAATACTTAATGAGTACTTCGTTTCGATGTTTACTAAGAAAAAAAGTGCTGACAAAATATAGATAGAAGTGGAGATCCTAGCTGTAATGGATGGGTAAAAACTGATTGATAGGATGTATTGGAAACTGACTATGCTTCGAGTGGATAAGTCACCTGATCTGGATGGCTTGTATTCCCTGGTTGCTAAGGGATGCGGGAGTGGATATAATGGTAGAGCTTAATCTTCCAATCACCCCAGGGGAGGTGCCAAAGGATTGGAAAGTAGCAAGTTTGAAAGCCTTGTTCAAGAGAGGATGCAATGTCATTTCTAATCATCACAGGGTAGACAGTTTAACATCAGTGGTGGGTAATGTTTTAGAAACAATAATCAAAGGAAAAATCTACAGACATTTGGAGAGGTTTGATTTAATTAAAGGGAACCAATACAGACTTGTAAAAGACAAAAATAAGAACAGAAAATGCAGGAAATATTCAGCAGGTCTGACATCTATGGAGAGAAATTGAGTTAGCATTTCAAGTCAATAATCTTTCACCAGAAAGTGTTTGAGGTGTGGCAAATGGTGAGGATGATGCCAATCAACTGCAACAAGACACAGGTAGACTGCAGAATGGACAGATAAATGGCAGATGGAATTTAATACGGAAAAGTGTGCGGTGATACATTTTGGCAGAAGGGATAGGGAAAGGCAATATATACTTAATGACACAGTTCTAAAGATTGTAGCGGGACAAAGGGACCTGTGGGTTCATGTGCACAGATCTTTGAATGTACCAGGGCATATTGAGAGAGTAGTTAGCAAAGCATATGGGATCTTGAGCTTCATAAATAGACACATTTAATAATACATTAGGAAGTCTTTGCTAAACCTAGGGCTCTGGTCAGGCCACAAGTATTATATCCAGTTCTGGTCACCACACTTTAGGAAAGATGTGACATTTTTGAGTGGGTGCAAAGGAGATTTACTAGAGCAGTTCCAGGGATGAGGGGTTTTAGCTACAAGTTTAGGTTGGAGAAGATGACATTATTTTCCTTGGTGTAAAGGAGGTTGAGGGAAAATCTGATAGAGATGTACAAGGTTATGACAGGTTTAGATAAGATGGTTAAAGAAAAGGCATTCCCATTAGCTGATGGTACATTGACTAGGGGACACAGGTTTAAGGTTTTGGGCAGGAGATATGATGCTGGGGTTGGGCGAGGGGGGATATTGTTTAAAGAATAATTTTTTTATGCAGTGGATATAATGGTAATGACCTGGAACTTGCTGCCTACAAGGATGGTGGAAGCAGAGACAATCAAATATTTCAAAAGAAAATTGGATAGGCACTCAAAGAAAATAGATTTGCAGGGTTACACGGTGGAGTGGGAGAATGGAATTGACTGGATTGCTCTACAGAAAGCTGGCAAATGGGCCGAATGACCTCCTCCTTTACTGTAATGACTGTATGGGCTGAATTTAACCGTGGACCTCTGGATCCCGATGTCAAGACCAAATCATGATCCTGCACTTGCTGGCTGCAGGATCACCTCAGCAATCGTCTTGGTGATGGCCTTCTAATTTGCAGCCTCTGGGTTCGCCATCCAATTAAGAGCACCAAGTGAGATGTAGATGCTGCTGGCCCAATCAGAGGACCATCAGTTCTGAAGCTTCATCAGCCCCACTGGGAGAGGCGGATGTTGCTGAGCCAAGTCGGTGATGGAGAGTACATGTCCATTTTGAGGCCTCCCCTCAGAAAGGCAAATGAAAAATCAAAAATCAGAGGGGACAAGCAGACAAGCCCCTCAAAATGCAATGGCAGCCTTCCCTTACTGCCCCCGCTTTAGAACCTCCAGTTCCAATGGTCCTCCAGATGACGGTAGGGAAACTCACTCTGTAAAGTTAATGACTTCCTCTGCACAGGGGGTCATTCCGTTGCCAGAATAACTAGCCCAAAGAAATCACCCCTAACAGGGCCTTTAATTATTTAAATTGGTATCAGCTTCCACCTCCCAGCCCACCACCCCGGAGCCAGGAAAATCCCGACCTATGACTCTATAGGAATTGTGAATCTGTGGGAATTAACCAACTGTAAAATGTCTTTCACCTTCTTATAACTGTAACTTCTGCAGTGTGGAAATCCATTGTTCGGAAATAGCAATTGCGCGGAAAGTTTTTGAGTAGACTCAAGCAACTAACGATATCCTTGGTACAGGAGTTTGGAAGCAGAAACATGGAAGATACAGTATTTGGATAAGTAAAACCATTTTTTAATTACTGCTTTATAATGTTTTACCCTCATTTTATGCTTTAGGTAAATATTTATATCTATGGTGTTTTCTGGTTCACACACTGGTGGTTTTGGGATTCTAAAGTCATTCTATTATCCAGAAAATTCCAAACTCAAGAAATGACCTGGTCCCAAGCATACTGAAAATAAAATTGCAAATAGGACCTTCTGCCTATTGTTCTGAAGTCTAGTGACTTAGGCGCTGTGTTTGAGATAATACAGAATAGGATATTTTTTCATATTTCATTAAGGTGGCCTAACAATTGAGAATATCAAAGTGAAAAAGAAGAATTTGACTGTATTACCATAAGAAGTGCGCTGTGATATGTCCTCCAAGTTAATTCCTTTTTTAAATTAAAATTTACATTTAGTTTTTATCATTTAAATTTGAATTCTTTATCAAATATAAATAGAATAAAATATGAATAGAATAATCAGGTCATCACATAAGATGGTGGCAACACTTAGTGACAGACACCACTTAGAATAGGTTTTCCAGGAAAAGTCCTGGTTCGAAAGGGCACATTATCTGCAGTCATTGGAAGATGGTGCTTTGTACAACTTGTCTTGCTATATATTGAGGAATGTGATCAGAGAATTATCAGCCTACAAGCAGAAGGATTGCAAAATGACACAGTATGCGTTAAAAATGACCATGTTTGCTCAATAAATTCCTCCACTGAATTAAATTTATTCTGGGTGAGAATGTCTGGATTTAATAAAGAAACATTGGTGTTTCCCTGAATATGAAAGAAACAAAAACAAAACTCTATTCCAGGGGGATTCTGATCTTATGTTTAGTTTTACTGTTTATCTTGGCAATTATGCAGGATATAATTGTAGTTCAGCGCCACTTAGAAAGTGCTAATCTCAGGAGAGGAGAACTTTTTAATACTTAATCCAACTTCCTTTTCAAAGAAAATATGAGATTTCTGGGCTTTTTGCAGTATGTTTCTCCAATAACAAGATGGTGAAGGTCAGGTCTCATAAATATACAAGAAGGCGTGAAAGAAAATCACTCGCTTCAAATTGTTTGTACAGGATTATTCATGACCAATATCCATGTCTAGAGGTTTGTAAATTAGTCACTGGTGAAACATATTCAAACTACAAGTTATTGATGATTCGGAATTTCTATACTGGAGTTTTATTACTTTCTCAGTACAGATCCAGTCTCATTGTCGATTGTGTTAGAAACAAGCTTCCTCTGTTTAATCTGGTCATCATCATCATGCTTATCTACCTGGAGGCAGGCCATTGGCTGATGCTTCATTCTAAGCTTTTTTTTAGCAGTTTTTGTCAGTGGTGGTTTGCCATGGCCTTCCACTACAGGCAGATCCCAAGTCTACCTGAGCTGGAACAGGAATTGAACCTGTGCTGTTGGTGTTATTCTGCAGGCTGGTTCTATTGCATCAGAACACTAAAGAACTTACAAGGAAACACTGGCCATATTTTTGTGGTCTCCCAGGGGGCAGGATGACTAGGAGGGGTCTAAAATTGGGCATTATTCCAGCCGCCCCATTCTTAGCGCTTACTCGCCACAGCCCTGGAGGACTGGTGAGCAGGCAAAGCGAGGGTGTTTCTTTTCTAGGCCCCCAGAGCCCATCAAGGGTACTCCCAAGATAATCCACCACTGAGTTAACCCTCCCCTTGTCTTGTTCATCCAAGCTTTCTACTCCCTTACCCCTGCCTGCCAGACTTGCCTCTCAGTTCAGGTCCATCAAAGCACACTTCCCTCTGGGTTTTGCTGTAATCTCAGTGGTGGCCACTGGTCCCAATGATGCTGCTGGGTCTAGGGAGCTGCCAGCTCAACGGCCATCAAATGGCTGCAGGATGAGCTGGCCATACAGAGGCGGGCTCACCTCCCACAACTTTAACACTTGGGTAGTGGTGGGGGGAGGGGGTGGAAGTGGGGGTGTGGTCAGGGTCTTGGAATCTATTGCCTGCAGCTTAAAATTCAGTCCTTTGCATGATGCATTGTGGTCCTGAGCTACAATTGGCTTGCAATAATAGTGCAGTCAAATACAATTCAAAGAATGATTGGCAGGCAGGAATCTAAGATTGACAGGCAAAACTGTAAACTGTATTTGAACAATGGGCTGCCTTTAAAGAGGTGGTTCAAGTATACCCAAGGTACATTCCCACGAGAGGGAAAGGTAGGGCAACCAAACCTGAGCTCCTTGGAGAACAAAATAGATAGAAAGTAAGGTGAATGGATCATATGATGGATGTCAGGTTGATAATATGAGAACTAGGCTAAATATTGAAAGTGAAAAGGGAAATAGGAGAAATAAAGAGAGTGCATGAGAGGAGACGGGCAACTAATATAAAAGGGAACTTAAAAGTCTTTTATAGGCATATAAATGATGAAAGGATAGTAAGAAGAGGGGTGGGGCCAAGTAGAAACCAAAAAGGGGATCCATGCATGGAGGAAAAAGGCATGGCTGAGGTTATAATGGAACGCTTTGCATTAGTCTCTACCAAGGAAGAAGATTCTGCCTATGTTGTAGTGAAAGTGAAGGTAGGTGAGACACTTCATGGGCCATAATTGATTTGAAAAACGGAGGCACTAAAAGGTTGGCTATAATTAAAGTTGATAAGTTGCGAGGACGGATGGGATGCATCTGAGGATACTGAGGAAAATAAGGGTGGAAATTCCGGAGGCATTGGCCAGAATTTTGTCGAAAGGGCCTTGGTGAGTTGCTGTAGTGCATCTTATACATGATACACACTGCTGCCCCTATTGCGTATGTGGTGGAGTGAATAGATGTTGGAGGTGGTGGTTGAGGTGCCAATCAAGTGGGCTGCTTTGTCCTGGATGCCACTGAGTTTCTTAAGTGTTCCTAGGTGTTGTTGGAGCTGCACTTATCCAGGCAAATGGAGTGTATTCCATCCTGACTTGTGCCTTGTGGATTGCGCAGACTTTGGGGAGTCAAGAGGAGAGTTACTCGCCGCAGAATACCCAGCCTCTGACCTGCTTTTGTAGCCACAGTGCTTATATGGCTGGTCCAGTTCAGTTTCTGGTCAGTGGTAACCTCCAGGAAGTTGGTAGTGGGGGATTCAGCGATGGTAATGTCATTGAACGTCAAGGGGAGGTGGTTGGATCCTCTCTTGTTGGAGATGGTCATTGCCTGGCACTTGTGTGGCATGAATGTTATTTGCCACTTAACAGCCCAACACTGAATGTTGTCAGGTTTTGCTGCACATGGGCACGGATGGATTTTCACGATTCAAGCCATGCCCGGCCATCTCACTGTGCAGCTAGGTTATCTCTGTTCAACATCATTTCCCTCCGTCTCCAACCTCGCTAGGTTCTACTATTATCTGTCCAGTCACAGCCTGACTACTCTTCCTACTTTTGCGCTTTTATCTCTGAAGTTCTCCAAGGTTCTATCCTTGACCCCTTACTCTTTCTCATAAGAACATAAGTAATAGGAACAGTAGGCCATTCGGCCCCTCAAGTCTGCTCCACCATTCAATAAGATCATGGCTGATCATCTTGTGTTTGGATTTCCACATTCCCAACTAAGCCCGATAACCTTTGATTCCCTTGCCGAACAGGAATCTATCTACCTCTGCCTTAAAAATATTCAATGAACCCACCTCCACTGCCTTCTGAGGCAGAGTTCAAAAGTCGCACAACCCTCTGAGGGAAACAAATTCTCCTCATCTCTGTCCTAAAAGGGTGACCCCTAATTTTAAAGCAGTGCCCCCTAGTTCTGGACTCACCCACAAGAGGAAACATCCTTTCGACGTCTACCTTGCCAAGATCGTTCAGGATCTTGTAAACTTCAATCAAATCACCCCTCACTTTTCTAAACTCCAGTGGAAACAAGCCCAGTCTGTCCAACCTTTCCTCATAAGACAACCCACTCATTCCAGGTGTCAATCTTGTAAACCTCCTCTGAACATGCATTTACATCCTTCCTTAAATAAGGAGACCAAAACTGCACACAGTATTCAAGCTGTAGTCTCACCAATGCCCTGTATAACTGAAGCATAACATCCTTACTTTTATGTTCAATCCCTCTCGTAATAAAGGATAGCATTCCATTAGTCTTCTTAATTACTTGCTGTACCTGCATACTAACTTTTTGTGACTCATGTACTAGAACACCTAGATCCTTCTGCACCTCAGAATAATGCAGCTGTTCTCCATTTAAGTAATACTCTGCTTTTTTGTTCTTCCTGCCAAAATGAACAACTTCACATTTTCCCACATTAAACTCCATTTGCCAGATCTTTGCCCACTCACCCAACCTATCTGTATCAAACTGCAACCTTCTCATGTCCTCTTCACAATATACTTTTCTACCCATCATTGTGTCATCTGCAAAATTAGCAACCATGCCTTCACTTCAACTATATGCTGCCCTCAGTGACATCACCCAGAAATCACATGCATGGCGACAACTGCAGTATTAGGGTGTTTGGGACTGTACGGGTTAATGTGGGATTGGGGAAACGCCCACATTATATTGTAGAGAGTCACGTGGGAGTAGTAGAGGTAGTAGTGAGTCTGGTAGAAGTTGGCATGAAAAAAATCATCCTCCTTTATTCCATTTATAAAACCCAAGATCTTGTATGCCTGTGAACTGCTTTCTCAACTAGCCCTGCCATCTTCAACGGTTTGGTCTCTCTGTTCCTCCGTGTAATTTCGAATTGTATCCTTTGTTTTATATTACTTATTTTATGTCTCCATTCTTATTGGAAAAGTTTATTACTTCACACTTTTCTGCATTAAATTTTATGTGCCACCTGTCCGCCCATTCCACCAGCCTGTCTGTCCTCTTGAAGGTTATCACTGTCACCCTGATTGTTCACTAAACTACACTATAACCAGTCCAGTCCAGTCCAAGAATGCTTAGGACCAAGTCATTTCTGGATTTCAGAATTCTCTGGATGATAGAATAACATGTGAAAGCCTAACTAAACATGTAACAGAAAACACTTGTCTTGTGTTTAAAACAAATATTTATATCTACAACATAAAACATTAGAAGGCAGTCATAAAAATTGTTTATTTATTCAAACACTGTATCTTCCATATTTCTGCTCCCAACATATTATACAAAAAGGATGCCAATGACATTGAGGGAAAAGGTGATTCCATTCATTGCTTTATTTCACCAATAGTTGAAAGGAACATAGAAGAAAGTGGCTGATTATCAAGACCAGCTAATTCTGGGTCCTGTGTTTGTCCAGTATGTGGCTGATACGCTATTAGGGTGTTCAGGACTGTAAGGATTAATGTGGGACTGCAGAAACGGTACCGCCCACATCATGATGTAGACAGTCACATGGGAGTAGTAGAGGTAGTCATGAATCTGATAGAAATTGGCATGAAGATACACCTAGTCAGAATTGTATGTTTTATTAATAAACAGTTATTGTTCAACATACAAGCCTCTAGACCTCTTCATGAGACAATATACAACCATACAACATGATGGCAACAAGTGAAGGACCCCAAAATCTCTAAGAATGAAGAAGTAAAGAAACTGCAGCCTGATCTGAGAGAAGTACATCTAACTTGAAGACCACAATTCACAGCTAGAGATCTCCAAAGAATCTCCATCACAGGCATGGAGGCTGAAGGGCAGAAGAAAGATCCACTATGCAGCGTTAAAGGACTCCACCAGAACACACGGAGGTCCATTGCAAGGCCTGATCAAAAGCAGAGTAACAGGACCTAGCCAGATCATAAAAAGGTGATCCAACTCCAAACCAAAAGGCAGCTTTTGAATTTGGCACAATAATCACGCAGCATTGGCAGACCAATTGTTTTAATGAGTGGGCCTGGAAGAATGCTGCTGCCCGGATCCAGAGCCAGCACCATAATGCATAGTGACCGCACGCGAATGTAAAATAAATTTATAGCCATATCCCTCTGAGCTGAAAACAGCCATGGATGGTAAACCAACACTACCAGATCAATTAGGGCAGATGGAAGGGCCAGACCAGGCCCAAAATTGGCCGCTATGGAGAAGAAGATTTTTAAGATACATGATAGCATCTGGCTGGAATAATAAAACACAGGCTGAACAAGTGAATACACTATTATATTCAGTAGGTCCAATAGACAATGACATCATTGCCAGACAAGGAATAAAGGAATCTTCCGATAAATCTGAAGAGGTCATGAAGTCCTTTGACACCTACTTTAACCTAAGAAGCAACAAAATTTTGGAGTGAGCAAAATTTAACAAGAGAGTCCAAAAGCTCAGGGAACCCATCAACTATTTCATAAATGAGTCATGCAGATTGGCTGAAGGCTGTGACTATGGTGACCTTTAGTCAAAGCTCATAAGAGACTGAACAGTAGTGGGATTGGCCGATGATACTCTTTCAGATGTACACCAATCTAAAAAAGTTCTGACTTTGGAAAAAGTCATCAAAATCGTCAGACAATTGGAAATCCACCAGCAAAACTGATACGTTTTGTACGGCAAAGTTAAACTGTGGTACAGAGCATTCCCAACAGTCCAGCTCATAAAGCAAGAAAAAGAAACCCATGCTAAACACAAGATGGTGGCAGACCATGTCAGCACTGTAAAGCCAAAAGACCTCACAGGCGTGAGCAGTGTCCAGCAATCACTGTGCAGTGCTTTCACTGCAATCACCTGGGACACTTTGGAGAGATAGGTGGAATCATCCCAGATTTACACTAAGTGTGGTAGCAGGGGGGGAAAGGACATTTTACCCGTTGGCCGCAATGGTGGCTTTTTGAGTCATATCATCCCCTTCTCGGCATGTGCCACCTCATTAATAATGAATTCCCAGGAAACACACCGGGTCACTGGTGGGACAGCCTCTGATTCACCCGATGCAATCTTTAAAGGTAGTGCCTACACAGAGCTAGCATTCTTCAAGAGATAGAAAGCTGCTAGAAAATCTTGGCTGCCAAAGGGATGAAACACGCTGCCCCCAAACTTAGCGATGCTTTCCTTGAGCGCCTACTGCATGCAGTGGAGGCCCTATACAAAGTCCTCTACAGCTGCTCAGGGCAAAGTCCAGCAAGCAAGGTGACCAATCCAGCATGGCAGCAGTGGTCAGTGCCAACAGCCTGCAAAAAAGGACAGCTACCTGGTGTCGAAAGAGGATGAACAATCTCCTCTGTTCCACCAGGGTAATTCACTTTTCTCATCTTTCTCAAATCACACACTCACAAACCGATCACACCTCCACAGAGATCTCACTCTCTAACAATTCAAGGGTCATCACCATTCACTCTGTCACACATAGCTTCATCTACCCTGCAGATCGTGTCATCATCCCGTTCATGGTACCTCTCATATGCCAGGCATCCTTATTATCTGGCCTAGCAAGCATCCTGCTTACAATCTCTCCATCTGTATTCATGCAGGACAGGCTAGCACACAAGAGGGAGAGGTTACAGACTGGTGGAGGAATGCCTGGCTTCAAGGTCCTCACGGACTTTGAAAATAGAGTCATCCAGCTGGCTGGTGACAATCTGGACCCTTGCTGTGCTGACTGTGAGGTCAGCGGTGCTCAACCAAGTAAGGATCCAGCAGTGCAACACCCAAGCAGACAACCGTGCTGTGAGTCAGTTCTCCTGTTTCGCAGTCCCCTGTCATTGAAGACCCATCACAGCGCTCACCCACACCTTCCACCAGTGCAGAGACACACACTTTGGTGCGATATAGCTCTAGAGTAGCCTTGGGGTCACAATCTGGTGAGCACATTGCACTGTCTGATCCACAACAGGTGGTGGCAGGGACTTCCCAGGATTGCAGCACTCTGAGGACTGTTGGAGGCCAGAAATCTGTTAAGTCTGAGCCTCTAGACTCAGTCATGTCTCAGTTGCTGGAGCTGCAAAGGCAAGCTCAGGAACATCAGAAAGGGATGTCTGCTGCATGTCTCAGATTCCAAGGCACGATGGAGGAGGCTGTTCAACTTCAGTCTGAGGTGATAACCCTGGCATACCAACACACTGAGGTCAACACTGGTAGGATGACAGCCCCATGGAGACCTTGGTCCAGGACATTGGTCCTGCACTGCTGTGCAAGCTGAACTCCATCGCTGATGCCATGGTTGGCCTCCAACAATGTCAACGTGAGAGGGGTGCGGGGCAGCTCGATCTCACTCCAGCTTCCCGTTCTCCTCAAGGATTTAGGCAGGAGCTCTCGGGCACCGATAGGGAGGAGAATCAGCAGGTGCACACCCTGGGGCCATCCACCCAGATGACTCTGGGAGTGTCCGGTGAATCTGAATCCCTTTATCCTGTGACCCCAAGAGCTCCAGCTCCACAGGCTGAGAAGGGAGCCACTGCCACAGAGCAGGCTGCGGCCCTCCAGGTCTCGGGCCTCCAGAGGATGCCTGCCAAGGTCATCACAGACAGGGGGTAGCAGTCAGCAGGGTACCTCCACCTTCACTGTGGATGTCAGGGGAGCACGAAGACGAAGCAGCAGGTTTAGGAAGGTTAGGAAAATGTAGTTTCAATGCGTGGGCAGGGGCATTAATCACTTGTACATAACGTTGACTACTGTAAATAAACTCCCAACAATGTCACCCTGTCTATGGTGTTTCGACACAAAAGTTGGTAAAGGCTGAATTGTTTAAATCCCAGAGGGAAACTTGAACAACTGTCATAATCTATATTTTCAATTGGTATGTTTGAAATGCAGCTCTGAATTCAGGAATAAAATATAAAATTAAACATTTATTAATTTAACAAGAACTTAACCACACACACATGTCTACAAATTACTATCATAATAACTTTTAAACCAATCCCCAAATGAATCACTCCCAGGTAAATCTTCACCAAGGCAACAGTAACCCATAGGGTAGGATTTTTCAGTCGTCATTGTAGGGGCAGGCCCAACACGCTGATGCGTAAAATAACACGTGATGTCATCGGCGTGTGTCCCGACGTCATCGTGCTGTCTCGCAACGTTTCGTTCGGCAGGCTCGCAGCCGACTCTGGCCTATTATGGAAGTAATTAATGCAATTGTTAACACTGCCCGTCCAACCTTAAAGTTGGCGGGCAGGCGAAAAGGCCAAGTCGCCTTCACATTTTTTAGGAAACCTCATCCAAGAGCAGGATAAAGTTTCCTAAAGCTTTTATTAAATAAATTTTAAAAATTTCTGAAATATAAAAACATGTCCCATCTCAGCCACATCACATGAGGGGACATGTTTAAATAAATTTTTAATCCATTTATTTAATAATTTCAATAGCGATTCAGTCTCCCTGAGGCTGCCCCTTGCCTTAGGGAGATTGAAGCGCTCTTTCACGTGCAGGCATGAAACAGCGCTGGCCCCGACTCTCTCTCTTCCCTCCACCGCACAGGTAGCACTGAGGGCTACGGCTCATGTCTTATGCTGGGTGGGCCTCAATTGGCCCACCCGCGTAAAATGGCAACGTGGAGCCGATTGCGGGCAGTCCCGCCCGCTCCCACCAACCGACTGGAAAATCCAGGCTAAAGACTTTAAACAGATGCCAGGCAAAGCACATTTGACCTTACAAATTCAAAATGAGATTCTTTTCATTTTGGTTCCTTTGCACACACAGTTGTAGGTTTACAAGTTGGTTAGATCTTACATGCCTCTGACTCATACACAAACTCATTTCTGTTTGTACCTAGCTTCCTCTTTGAATGTAAATTTTCCATTGTATTACTAGGTTTCTAAATTTTTAAAATTTTGCCTCTCCTAACGATAATCCTTTCATTCCACCAATTTTATTAGTAACATAAACAGATTGCTTGGCATCTCCCAGCTAGGTGCAAAATTTTACCCATTCTTTCGAATGGTTTATTCAACAAATGCAAATTGCACTTTACTTTTAACTTATGTTTATCTAATTAATACCTCAAACTACTATACATCAAAGTACCCAGACTAGCTGGCTTTAATCCAATTAAACCACACACAGACACAGATCCTATTACAAGTCCAATTTAAAAATAATTTCCAGTAACATTATAGACATTAATTGCTCTTCACGACAATGGCTCCTTGTTATGACGAGCAGCATTCATCTCACTCAGATGTGAAACCTTGGTTCCTGCACAAGATCAAGGCAGGTATCTCAGTCCAGGGCCTCTTCCCTGTTCTTTGTACAACCTTCCCAGTACACTGATGGTGCGCCTTCACTGTCACTGGACACATCGGTTATGCCTGCACCTCTATAGGGCTTATTAATGGCGCCAGAATGACCTGGGCCGGCGGCCAGGGTTCTGTAATTTTCTCTGTGTGCTCCCAGTACCTTAGAGGTGCATTTACAGCCCCCCCACCAACCCCCCACCCTCCGGCGGGTCCCATCCCATCAGCGTTGGTGTCCGATGACAGTGTGGTCCTGAAGGGTTCAGCTCACAAAGGATGTCATAGGATCAGGAGAAGTTAAAGTTTCCCCACTGCATCTCCATGATATGACCCTGTTCACAGAGCGCAAGCCAGCTGCCCTTTGCCAGTCAGGAGTCAGACATTCACATAAGCTATAGGCAAAATACTGCGGATGCTGGAAATCTAGAACAAAAACAAAAATACCTGGAAAAACTCAGCAGGTCTGACAGCGTCTGCGGAGAGGGACACAGTTGACGTTTCGAGTCTGAATGACCCTTCATCAGAATTAAGACATATAGAAATGAATTGAAATATAAATTGGAAGAAGGGGGTGGAACAGGAGAGCTGGATAGAGGGCCAGTGATAGGTGGAGGCCAAGAAGAGACTGCCAAAGATGTCATAGACAAAAGGATAAAGGAGTGTTGACAGTGGTGGTATTATCTAAAAGATGTGCTAATGGGGACATTGAGGGTCGCAAACAGGACAAGCTATTGGCGGATGGTCCTACTGCGGATGGGGTGGGGGGAAGGGATCGAAATGGGCTAAAAGGTGGAGATGAAACAATAGATTGAAATAAATTTAAAAATAGGAGGGAAAAGAAAAAATTGTGTGCCGCTTCGTGCTCTCGTCTGGATCTGGAAAAATTTATTAATTTTGCTTCCAATTTCCACCCCTCTATCATTTTCACTGACACTTCCCTTCCCTTCCTTGACATCTCAGTCTCAATTTCTGGTGATAGGCTGTCCACCAATATTCATTACAAGCCTACCGGTTCCCACAGCTACCTCGACTACAGCTCCTCACACCCTGCTTCCTGTAAGGACTTCATCCCATTCTCTCAGTTCCTTCGCCTCTGTCGCATCTGTTCCGATGATGCTACCTTCAAAAACAGTTCCTCTGACATGTCTTCCTTCTTCCTTAACCGAGGTTTTCCACCCACGGTGGTTGACAGGGCCCTCAACCGTGTCCGGCCCATCTCCTGTGCATCCGCCCTCACACCTTCCTCTCCCTCCCAGAACCATGATAGAGTCCCCCTTGTCCTCACTTATCACCCCATCAGCCTCCGCGTTCAAAGGATCATCCTCTGCTATTTCCGCCAACTCCAGCATGATGCCACTACCAAACACATCATCCCTTCACCCCGCCCTCCCCCCTCCCCCCCGCCGACGGCTCTCTGCAGGGATTGTTCCCTCCAGGACACCCTGGTCCACTCCTCCATCACCCCCTACACCTCAACCCCCTCCCACAGCACCTTCCCATGCAACTGCAGAAGGTGCAACACCTGTCCCTTTACTTCTCCCCTCCTCACCATCCAAGGGCCCAAACACTCTTTTCAAGTGAAGCAGCACTTCACTTGCACTTCCCTCAATTTAGTCTACTGCATTCGCTGCTCCCAATGCGGTTTCCTCTACATTGGAGAGACCAAATGCAGACTGGGCGACCGCTTTGTGGAACACCTTTGGTCTGTCCGCAAGCATGACCCAGACCTCCCTGTCACTTGCCATTTAAACACACCACCCCGCTCTCATGCCCACATGTCCGTCCTTGGCCTGCTGCATTGTTCCAGTGAAGCTCAACGCAAACTGGAGGAACAGCACCTCATCTTCCGACTAGGCACTTTACAGCCTTCTGGACTGAATAATGAGTTCATCAATTTCAGATAACGATCTTTCTCCTTCATCCCCACCCCCTTTCCGATCCCCGCTTTTACAATAATTTATAATTTTTTTATTACAATTTTTTTCTTGTTTTGTTTTTTTTAAACACACTATTTTTTCTTTTCCCTCCTATTTTTAAATTTATTTCAATCTGTTGTTTCATTTCCACCTTTTAGCCCATTTCGATCCCTTCCCCCCACCCCACTCGCACACAGGCCATCCGCCAATAGCTTGTCCTGTTTGCTACCCTCAATGTCCCCATTAGCACATCTTTTAGATAATACCACCACTGTCAACACTCCTTTGTCCTTTTGTCTATGACATCTTTGGCAGTCTCTTCTTGGCCTCCACCTATCACTGGCCCTCTATCCAGCTCTCCTGTTCCACCCCCTTCTTCCAACTTATATTTCATCTCATTTCTATATGTCTTAATTGTGATGAAGGATCATCCAGACTCGAAACGTCAACTGTGTCCCTCTCCACAGATACTGTCAGACCTGCTGAGTTTTTCCAGGTATTTTTGTTTTTATTCACATAAGCTATGTGTGGATCTATGGAGTGTCTCCACTGCATGTCATCATCATCCTCCTGGAATGTAGGAACTATGGGCATCCGCTGCATCTCCATGCCAGGAGCCTTATCACAGAAGGCATGTGCACTGCCATCAGTCAGACAGGAGTCAAACATTCACAGATGCATTGTGAGGATCTATGGAGTGTCCTCATTGTACGTCATCATCATCCTCCATGAATCTAATGGCTATGAGGACCTCCCGAGTTCTCCTGCCTTGTCTAGACAACGCAATGGCCTCATCGCTGTCATCATTGCCCTTGAGGGCCTCCTGATCCTCATCCCCGTCGGCAAACTCCTCATCAGAGGAGATGTGCAGCTCCTCCATTTCCTCCTCAGGCAGCTCCTCCTCCTGTTGTAGCACCAGGTTGTAAAGGGCGCAGCAGGCAACCATGATGCACGACACCCTCTGTGGACTGTATTGCAGGGCTCCAGCAGACCGGTCCAGGCACCGGAACCTCATCTTCAATATCCCAATGGTTTGATCCACCAAAGTGTGAGCTGCAACATGAGCCTTGTTATACCTTCACTCTGCTGCAGTCTGAGGCCACTGCATGGGTGTCATCAGCCACGTCCTCTGTGGGGAGCCCTTGTCCTCGAGGAGCCAATGCTGCAAACTCTGTGGGCCCTGGAAGACATCAGGGATCTGAGACCGACTGAGGATGTAGGAGTTGTGGTCACCCGCTGAGATCCATGCGCAGACTTGCAGGATGGGTTTGCTGTGGTTGCAGATCAGGTGCACATTCAGCGAATAGAAGCCCTTGCTATTCACATTCAGGACTACTTGCTGCCACGGAGACCTGAGCACCACAAGTGCAATTGATGGCACCCTGCACCTGTGGAAAACCAGAAATCTGCGTAAATCCCAGCTCTCATGCTTCCTGGTTTTCCTGATCCTGGGTGAAATGCACAAAGTTGTGTGCCTTCGCAAATATGATGGCTGACCTCCTGGATGCACTTGTGGGTGGAGGCTTGTGAGATCCTGCAGAGGTCACCTGTGGATCCCTGGGAGGAGCCACTAATGTAAATATTGAATGCCATTGTCACTTTCACAGCCACTGGCAGTGGATGCCCTCCAGGTTCCTGTGGCGCCAAATCCTGCAACACGTGGCATATGTGACCGACCAGTTCCCTAGACATGCGCAGTCTTTGGCAACACTGGTTCCCGGTCATCTGCAGGAATGACAAGCACCATCTGTAGACCCTGGGTCTAGCTCAGCGTCGACCTGCGACGGCTCACTGTGCTCTTCAGCAGCATGTGCAGGAGTCCCAGCTGCCCCTTCTTCTTGAGGGAACTGTTCCTCCCTCTGCCCAGCCAGACGACTCCATCACTCTCTTCTCCTTCATCTCCACTCCTTGTAAGCCATGAGGTTCCATACTACTGATGTACTTCTCCTGCAGGATGGAAGAGAGAGACATGAGGCTTAGCATGGGTGTACTAACCTCTCTTGGTTAAGTCTGAAGGCCCCTTAACACCTGCTGGAGAGTGCTGGCCATCACTTGGATGGCCAGAGTGTGCTGCATGACTGCCTGAAACCCCACCCACCTCTGCCCCACTCCACCTGACAATTGGTGGCAGCTTTGCCCACTGGGCTGCATACTGTGCTTTCAGCTCAGGTGCAGGTATTCTCCTAACCCACACTGCTAGGCTGCACTGTTAGCTTGAACCATTGGAGAGACTGGCCCAAACTTGAATGAAGACATTGCAGGGGGCTGTGAGCATCTCCACCAGTGATTGCTCCACGGCCAGCTTTAGCGAGGAGATTGTACAATTTTCCCAGTCGCACACACCCTCCATCAGAATGCTCCTGTCATGGAGACACAGTAGAGGCCCTAACAGTCACTGGATTGCAGGAGGATGATGACAATGCAATGAGGATACTCCATAGATCTTCACATAGCCTCTGAGAATGTCTGACTCAGATGGCAGCTCACTTGTGCTCTGTGATCAGGATCATGTCAAGGAGACGCAGCCATGAAACTTTAAAAGCACCTGATTCTTTGTCTGCCTTTGGCACCTGAGCCCTTCAGAAGCACAGTGTCACTGGTCAGAAATGCTGAAGAGATGGGGGTCAGCATCACTTTAAAGGTGCTGAGAGCACACAGAGAGAATGATGAAACTCTGTGATGCCTGCCTACAATGTTCTGACAGCAATGACAAGCACCGCTGAAGTGCAGGTATCACTAATGTGTCCAGGGATGTGAGGCTGGACCATCACTTTGGTCTGAAGGCTGCACAAAGCATAGAGAAGAGGCTCTGGACTGATACGCCTGCCTTTATCTTGTGCAGAAAAGTTTCACATCTAAATAACATGAACAAGGGACCTTGGCGTGTGTGTCCATAGGTCTCTGAAGGTGGAGGGGCATGTTAGTGGGGTGGTGAAAAAGGCATATGGGACACTTGCCTTTCTTTATCAATCGAGGCATAGATTACAAAAGTAGGGAGGTCATGTTGGAGTTGTATAGAACCTTGGTGAGGCCACAGCTGGAATACTGTGTGCAGTTCTAATCGCCACATTATAGGAAGGATGTGATTGCACTGGAGGGGGTGCAGAGGAGATTCACCAGGATGTTGCCTGGGATGAAACATTTAAGTTATGAAGAGAGGTTGGATAGACTTGGGTTGTTTTCGTTGGAGCAGAGAAGACTGAGGGGTGACCTGATTGAGGTGTACAAGATTATGAGGGGCATAGACAGGGTGGATAGGGAGCAGCTGTTCCCCTTAGTTGAAGGGTCAGTCACGAGGGGACATAACTTCAAGGTGAAGGGCAAGAGGTTTAGGGGGAAGTGAAGAAAAACTTTTTTACCCAGAGGATGGTGACCGTCTGGAATGCGCTGCCTGGGAGGGTGGTGGAGGCGGGTTGCCTCACATCCTTTAAAAAGTACCTGGATGAGCACTTGGCACGTCATAACATTCAAGGCTGCGAGCCAAGTGCTGGTAAAATGGGTTAGGTAGGTAGGTCAGGTGTTTCTCACATGTTGGTGCAGACTCGATGGGCCGAAGGGCCTCTTCTGCACTGTGATTCTGTGATTCTGATTTAGGAAAATTAAGCTGATAACCAACATTGATCTGAGAAGCTAATACAGTCCACTAAAATTTCCATGAACTTTACATATTTTAAACTTTGTGCAACACAAAACATTGACAACGTGAATGTTGATGTAGAAAAAGGAGAGAAGGAAGATTCACTGCTCATCAGAACAAGGAGCCTTAGGCAGGGAGACATTCTTGACAATAGTGAACTCTATGTTTAAGTGCTTAACACCGTGCCCAGGCTGTGGAACTACATCTTCGTAACCTTCCTAACCCTGCCGCTACGTCTTGGTGCTCCCTGGACATCCATAGCGGAGGTGGAGGCAGCCTGCTGACTGCTACACCCTGTCTGTGATGACCTTGGTAGGGCCAAGATGTAGAGGGCCCTGGCCTGCTTTCGGAGCCCTGCTGTGTGGCAGTGGCACCCTCCTCGAACTGTGAAGCTGGAACTTCTGGGGTCACAGGAAGAGGGGACTCGGATGGGCTGGACACTTCCAGAGTCTCCTGGTTGGATGGCGCCGGGATGTGCACCAGCTGATCCTCCTCCTTATAGGCGCCCCGGGCTGACTCCTTGAGGAGAAGGGATAGCTGGAGTGAGATCGGGCTGTCTCGCACCCTTCTCATGTACACACTGTTGGGGGGCCAACTACAGTGTCAGTGATGGAGTTCAGCCCACGCAGCAGTGCAGGAGTGATGTCCTGGACCAAGGTCTCCGTAGCATCTGCCATCCTACCAGTGTTGACCTCGGTGTGTTGGCATGCCAGCACTACCACCTCAGCCTGAAGGCAGAAAGACTCCTCCATCGTGCCTTGAAATCTGAGGAGTGCAGTAGACATCCCTTCTTGATGTTCCCAAGCTTGCCTTTGTGGTTCCGGCAACTGTGACATGACCGAGTCCAGAGGCTCCTCATTTGACTTGGACTCAGCAAATTTCTGGCCTACAGCAGCTATCCGAGTGTTGGCCACCTGGGGAGTCCCTGCTGCCGCCTGCTGTGGATAAGAAAGTGCGATGCGCTCACCAGATTGTGATCCCAAGGCTACTCTAAAGCTAGGCCCCACTGAGGTGTGCGTCACTGCGCTGACGGAGGGTGTGGATGAGTGCTGTGACGGGTCTTATAAGAGGGTGTCTTCAAATTCCTCCTCCAGAGGTTTCTGCAGGGCTTAATTGGAGGCCCTGGGTCATGGATTCTATTGGCTGTTTGGCAGATATGCCTTTAAAAGCAAGGGGAGATAATTAGTGTATGGCAGTGGCCTGTGAAAGAGGATACATCACTCATGGCATGGTTGTCTGGTGGATGTTGCACTGCTGGATCCTCATTTGGTAGAAAATCACCGACCTCACTGACAGCACAGGAATGATCCTCACCGACCAGCTGGATGGCTCTATTTTCAAAGTCCGTGAGAACCTTAATTTCAGGCATTCCTCCACCTGTAAGTGTCCTCTCCTTCTTGTTGTGTGCCAACTTGTCCTGAATAAATAGAGGTGGAGAAAGTGTAAGCAGGATGCCTGCCAGGCCAGATGACAAGGAAGCCTGGCATTTGTGGGTGGTGAGTGGTTCCATGGATGGTATGAGAACAATTAATGTGTATATGAGAGAGTAAATGGTGAGGTCCCTTGAACTGGCAGTGAGTGATGGCGCTGTGGATAGGTGATGAGTTTGTGAGTGTGTGAGTTGAGAGTGAAGAGAAGAGTGACTTACCTGGTGGAAAGAAGGAGATCATTCATCCTCTTGCGGCACTGGGTGGCTGTCCTCTTTGGAAGCTGAGCACCGCTGCCACAGCCTCCAAAGCTGTCCATCTTGCGCCAGAGCGGGGTAGAGGACATCACGGTGGGCATCCAAAAGGTCCTCGAGGGACACATCACTGAACCTGGGCTGCATTCTTCTTGTCTTTCGGGGCCATGTCTTCTTTGCAACAGTCATTGCTGAAAGTACTGAAAAGTGTGCGCGTGGCTGGATTTTAAATATGGTGTCCGGTGTGATGAAGTGGCGAGGTGATAGCATAGCGGGTGATTGAGAGTCCAACCCGCCATAGAAACGCCGTGTTTCCTGGGAATGCATAATTAATGCAGTGGGTTTGGGACAATACAGCCTGAAAAGCCATCATTGTGGCCAGCGGGTAAAACGTCATTCTACCCGCCCACTACCATATTTGGTGCAAATCTGGGACGATTCCATCCAAGGTATCCCTAATGCACTGCCACTTCCCTCCCCCACCCCAGCATGTACTTGTGTACTACTATCAGACTGTGCTGCCTTGCCCACCACCCCACCCCCCACCCCTCACCCGAACCACAGTGCAGCCCTTGGCCCTACATTGCACTGTCAGCCAGCCAGGAAAAAGCGACTTACCTGTGCCCTCGCTTGAATGCACGGCGCCTCTTCCTTGAAGTTGAACAGGCGACCTTTGCGAGTGCTGCGCAATGTTACTGTGCACTCACCTCTGAGGTCCCATCAAAGTGCAGCTTGCCAGGTGCGCACCTTTTAAATGCTGTTGTGAAACATGTCGACGTGCAATCACGCCAACGTGCCCGGATGATCTAGCGTGGTGGAGATGGTTCCAGTGGGCAGGCAAGATGAGATGCAAAAGCATTGAAATTAGGTTCCTGATGGGTAGAACCGACGAATTCAAACTGGTTTCACGATGGCGTGAAACTGATTTTTGGCCTTCTCACCATACTGTCTGCTCACATTCGCCACGACGCCCGACACCAACGGGGATGGAAAGTTCCGGCCAATGAGTCAGTCCAAAACCTCGAGATGTGCAAAGAATCCTAAAAGAGTCCATGAGGTAGATGAGCCACACCAAGAAGAAGTCCAGCAATGCTTCTTTGGAGAAATCCCATGTTCACATATTGGAATGCTGACACGAATTTCAGGTTAGACACTGGAGCCAGTGTCACAGTCCTGTCGGATCAGCAAGTGGCTAAAAGACCTCTGGCTACGGACAACAGACACACCACTGTTTGGTCCTGGAGCAATCCAACTACTGATCATAAGCATGATTCAAGAGTTGCTCTGGTATGGCAAAATAATTTAAATTCTGTATGTCATCCACAACAAACCCTTTTCTTAACCAAGCAGAGAAGCTCATATTGCCCTCAACCTCCTCAAAACAGCAAAAGACATCATAAAACTACTGTAGTCAACTACACTAAATGGGGAGGCTCCCGAGAGGTCCACCAGCGCTGATGATCTCAACTGGGACTTCACTTTGGAATGGTTCTCACTCTTTGCAGAGGCAGTAATTCCAGCTCCCTTGCAGATGGCAGAAAATACTCTTCTTTGGTCAGACCAGCCAAACTCTCCATAAAAGCACAAACATATTTAAAACAGAAGATAGAGAGCAGGAGGAGCAGCAGCAGAAGGTTGACCCTGAACTTCAGAGTCAAACAGTTACTGTCACAGAACCGGGGAAAACTGCAGCAACGAAGCTGGAGCTTCAAGCTCACACTCACAAGTCGATCCTGAAGCAGGAGAGAAGCAACCACCAACTCACCAAGACAAAACTCAGGGGACACAAGTGCATGTGAAGAAACAGAATGCAGCATTGGAAGCCAAACTGCACGTTGAGCTCAAGGATGA
Organism: Carcharodon carcharias; assembly: GCF_017639515.1. Classification (NCBI taxonomy): domain Eukaryota; kingdom Metazoa; phylum Chordata; class Chondrichthyes; order Lamniformes; family Lamnidae; genus Carcharodon; species Carcharodon carcharias. The sequence goes on from NC_054486.1 coordinate 65,524,813, forward strand.
GGAACATGCAGACATAAGGGAAGAAAGCCTTCAACTTCCAGGAAAAACATGGTTGATCCCACCGAAAAAGGAAACTGAGTTCACGCTAAGAATGAACAGAATGAACTTTCCCTCTGGAAGGAGAAGGATAAGCCCATGGTATCCGACCAAGGAAGAGAGTTTGTCGACTAAGAACACTACAACACTAAGAAGCACAAGAAGCAAACCAGATATTGATATCTGAGTATTTGAAACACCAAGTACTACAGCTTCAACTCCAGGCCAACAAAGTCAGCCCAAAGCAGTTGAGACTACCAGTCCTCAAACTTGAAAAGAACAAGATCTGAAAGAGTCGTAAAGCCTCCAGACTATCTGAATCTGTAAAGTCAGAGACTTGGGAGGAGAAGGGGTTGCATGTAAATATTATTGTAAATACATTTGAGTAAAGATTTTGGGGAGGTGTTTGGAATTGTAAGGGTTACTGTGGGACTGAGGAAACCGTACTGCCCACATTATGATGTAGAGAGTCACATGGGGGTAGCAGAGTATTGTAGTGAGTCCTGTAGAAGGTGGCATGAAGATAGCACTTAGTCAGAACAGTATCCTATATATATGTATATAGGTGTGTGTTATTAATAAACAGTTATTGTTCAACTGTATGAGCGTCTAGACCTCTTCATGAGACAACGTACAACCTTACAGCAACAATATCCAGCTGCACTTCACCAATATTTCTGTACATAGTGCACATGTTTTTGGCATTTTGTTGCTAAAATGGTGACCATGGCAAAGTGCTTACTTCTGGTGCTAACCATGACGAATATCACTATGGTGAGGACATTAACACACATGCTGGGATCATTACCCTTGTAAAGCATGGATGAAAGTTTTGTCCCTTGGGAACGATGAATGGTGTATCAGGATGTCTCCGCTATTTTTCTGGCAATTGAACTGATCTCTTACGAGACAGAAGTGGAAATTATGCTTATAACCCCTGTGCTGATAATCTAAGTGAAGCAGGAAAGGCTAGGATAAAACTAGACAAACATGATTTGACTGACATGAATCCAAATTGTTTCATTTCAAAATTTCAAAATAAATGACCATGCAAGAGAGGGATTAAACTTTCCCCAAGCAGCTAACTCACTTAATATTGCAATAGTAGTCACTATTCATGTAACCCCAGATGAAACCAATTGTTGTTAGGATTAGAAAAAAAGTTAGTAATCAAATGAAAAAGCCACACAATTCCAGTTACATAGAACTTTCTGGAATATGTTGTGGACAATCAGCTTCTCCTTAAGATGTAAAAATATTAATTAGATATTTAGAGTTCACACCTTCACCAATATATGTCAGAAAATGGGTCCAATACCTATGACTTTCTATCGAAACGAACTGAAAAAGCACAGAAGTTCATTAATTTTCTGATACCTGCATGTTGGTATAGGATGGGGGACGGCGGGGGTGGGGGTGTGGGTCAAGTAAACCAAGGATCTGTTTTATCATCTCCAAAATTGTTCTGAAATTTTGGAGTAATTTTGGTGTAATTTTGACTTTGAAATGGGTGATATTGTGTTGGCTGCAGATATTGTACACCTCACCAAATTTTTCTTTCCATGGAAGCAAGTGAAGATCTTACTAATCTTCAAAAGTTGTGTTGTGATCTGATGATGTTACTTTGGACCCCGGAGTTATTTTAGCACCAGGCCATGTGAGTCACACACAGCGACAGGGGAAAGCTATGGGCAAAGAGATTGAGGTCCAGTAGAGTTCCAGCAAGGCGGTTTTTTTATAAACTGTTAACAGTTTATTTTTTGTGACAGCAGCAGCATGAATGTCTGTCTGGGGTCAGTGAGGAAATTTAGGGCCTTTCCTGCCCTCAGCTGATGCTGATTACCTCCCAAGCACCACTCCCTTTAACACGTTAACTCAACAATGAGGACCATTCCCTCAAGCCTCCAGCTGTGTGAATTCCTGCTCCCATCCACGGGCATCTTTGTCATGCCAACTGGATTTGGGCTATTGAGTCCATCTTGAATTGTGAACATGAATCCTGGGGATTAAAATGACCCAGGCCTCACCATCGTGTGTACATGCAAGCTTGTCACTCAGCCTGCCAACCCCACGCTGCACAAACATCATGTTCATATCAGGCTATTATGTTTCATTACAACAATTTATTGCATCAATCATGCTTAACGGCACATTTTATTTCATTTAAATTAGGAAATTCCTCAACTGAATATTAATTACAGCTGAAGCTTAGTTTTCATTTCATAACAAGGCAATTTAAATACACACTCAATACTTACAGTGCTTTTGAAGGTAACTTAAATTGGGATTACATTGGATAGACGGCATAGAAGCAGGCCATTCAGCCCAACCTGTCCATGCCAGCATTATGTTCCAGTCAAGTCTCCATCTTTTCTCATCTAAATCTACTATCCTAAATATTTATTTCCTTCTCCCTTGTATGCTTGTCTAATTACCCCTTAATTATATCTATACAATTCACTTTAGCCACTCCCCCTGTGGTATCTATATTCCACATTCTCAATACTTTTTGGTGAAGAAGTTTCTTCTGAATTGCCTATTAGATTTCTTGGTGACTGTCTTAGGTTGATGGCCTCTAGTTATGCATGTCCCCACAAGAGGGGACATTCTCTCTGTATCCAGCCTTTCAAAACCTTTCATAATTTTAAAAGGCCTCTGAGGTCACCCCTCAGCCTTTTTTCAAGAGAGAAGAGATTTAGCCTGACAATCCTCCCCTGATGTATTCTCACACATTTCTGTTATCATCCTTGTAAATCTTCTCTGCACCATCTCCACTGCCTCTATAACTTTTTTATAACATGGTGACCAGAACTGCAAACAGTACACTAAGTGTGGCCTAATTAAGGTTCAAGACAGATTCAGTATAATTTCCCTACTTTTTAATTCTATCCCTCTAGAAATAAAGCCTAGTGCTTGGTTTGCTTATTTTTATGGGCTTGGTAATCTGTGGAGCAACTTTCAGTGATTGGTGTATTTATATTCCAAGATCACTTCATTCCTCTACCCCACCTAGACTTGCACCTTCCAAGTAAAAGGTGACTTCCCCATTCTTCCAACCAAAATATACAACCCACAGTTATCTGCCTTGAACTTCTTTTCACAGAATCACAGAATCTTAACAGCACAGAAGGCCATTCGGCCCATCATGTCTGCACCAGCTCTCCAAATGAGCAGTATTCCATTGCCCTGCCTTTTCCCTATACCCTTGCACATTGTTTCTATTCAAATAATCATCTAGGGCAGAATTTTTCTTGTTGGGCAGGCTCGGCAGTGGCAGGTGGGGGTGGTCGGGAAGCCGACCACCGCCCGCGATTGAGGCCGGAAGGCTATTTAAAGCTGGGCAGCTAATTAAGGCCTGGCCAGCTTGAAATGCAAGCAGCAGCATTAAGCGCTGCCCATGCCCCCCGGTGGGAGGAGTGTGAGTGGGGCGAATGCAAACTTCGCGCATACATGCGAGTGCGTGCTTGATAATCTCTGAGGCACAGAGCTGTCTCAAGGAAATGAAGGCCAGAATCTTCCGTTTGGCGATGCTGGGGCGGGCCCCACATGCCGACGCGTAAAATGACATGCGGTGATGTCGGGTGTGCGCCCCAACATCACCACGCATCATTCCGATCTTCAGTTTGGCAGGCGGAGTTGCACCAGAGTCGGCGGCATGCCTGCCGAACTATCAAAGGCCTGTTAAGGCCATTAACACACCAATTAAACAATTTGATAGGGCTACCCATCCAACCTTAATGTTGGCGGGCAGGTGAAGAGCCCAGGTGGCCTTCACATTTTTCATGGACCCTCATCCACAGGCGGGATGAGGGTTCATGAAGGGTTTATTAATTTAATACAATGTTTCATGAAAAGCCATGCACATGTCCCAGCTCATGTGACAATGTCACATGAGAAAACGCCTGAATAGTTTTTTTTTATTTTTCACATCTTTATGACTTTTCTGTGCCTCAGGGAGATTTCTGTGTCTTTTTTGCCCCGACTCTCCATCCTCTCCCCGCTCGCACAGGTAGCGCTGAGTGCTTCCGGGTGCGCGTCATGCTGGGTGGGCCTTAATTGGCCCACTGACGTAAAATGGCGCAACCCGGGTGGCAATTGGCTGCGCCCATGCCCACTCCTGCCCAACACGGAGAAAATTCTTCCCAAAGTGTTTTTAAAAAAAATAAAGAAATTAAAAATATTATAAAACAGGGACATGTTTTTAATTAAGTTTTAAAATTTTAATTTTTATTAGCTTTAGGAAACCTCATCCTGTCCAGCTGGCTGCTTGGCCTTTTCGCCTGCCCATTGTAAGGTTGGGCAGGCAGTGAAAAATTTCATTCAATTATCTTTTTAATGGCCTTAACAGGCCTTTTAATTGTTAGTGGGTGCGCTGCTAACTCCGGCATGCGCATGCTGAACAAAATATCGTGTGACTGCACGTTGACGTCAGGACACTCGCCTGATGTCAAGGCGCGTCATTTTACACCTGAGCGGGTCGGGCGCATGCCCGCCGAGCTAAAAATTTTGCCCCTAATGTCCTCTTGAATGCCTCGATTGAATCTGCCTCCACCACTCTTCCAGGCAGTACATTCCAGACCCGAACCACTCGTTGTGTGAAAAAGTTTTTTCTCATGTCACACTTGCACCTTTTGCAAATCACTTTAAATCTGTGCCCTCTCGTTCTTGATCCTTTTACGAGTGGGAGCAGTTTCTCCCTATCTACTCTGACCAGCACCTCATGATTTTAAACACCTCTATCAAATCTCCTCTCATCCTTCTTCTCTCCAAGGAGAACAGTCCCAACCTCTCCTATCTAACCTCATAGCTGAAGTTTCTCATCCCTGGAATCATTTTTGTAAACCTCTTCTGCACTCTTTCCAATGTGTTCACATCCTTCCTATAATATGGTGCTCAGAACTGTACACAATATTCCAGCTGAGGTCTAACGAGTGTATTATATAAATTCAGCATAACCTCCCTGTTCTTGTACTCTATATCCCTATTAATAAAGCCAAGGACACTATATGCTTTATTAACTGCTCTCGCCACCTGTCTTGCCACCTTCAATGATCTATGCGCATATACACCCAGGTCTTTCTGCTCCTGCACCCCCTTCAAAATTTCACCCCTTATTTTATATGGTCTGTCCATGTTCTTCCTACCAAAATACATCACCTCACACTTCTCCGCATTGAACTTCATCTGCCACTTATCTTCCCATTCCACCAACTTGACTATGTCCTCTTCAAGTTCCACATCATCCTCCTCGCAGTTCACAACACTCCCAAGCTTCATATCATCTGCAAACTTTGAAATTGTCCCTGCAGACCAAGATCTTGATCATTAATATATATCAGGAAAATCAAGGGTCCCAATACCAAACCCTGCGGAACTCCACTACAAACCTCCCAATAGCCAAAAAATATCCATTGACCATTACTTTCTGCTTCCTATTTTTCAGCCAATTTTGTATCCACGTTGCTACTGTACCCATGAGCAATAATTTTTCTCACAAGTCAGTTCTGTGGCACTGTGTCAAATGCCTTTTCAAAGTCCATGTATACCACATCAACATCAATTTACTTGCTCATTCTAGAAGTTTATTAATGTCCTCCTGTAATTTGTTGCAGTCCTCTTCAGATTTGACTATCTCCAATCTGGTGTTATCTGAAAATTTAGAAATTATATTTTTGATTCCAAAGTCCAAATCATTAATGTAAATTGTGATCAGCAGTGGTCCCAGCTAGCACTGATCCTTGTGGAATACATTTTCCACCATCTGCCACAATGAATAACTACCCTTTAATCCCTCTCTGTTTTCTGTCTTGAAGCCAGCTAGGAATCCATTTTGCCCCGATTCCACATTCTCTGACTTTATTCATTACTCTATTATTAAGGTCTTTTGAAAACCAGGTAAATCACATCTTCTGGATTACCACTGTCTACTCTCTCTGTCACCTCCTCAAAAAATTCAGTAAAGTTGGTCAAGCAAGATTTTCTGTTTTGAAACAAGTCCACAAGTAAAAATCAATTTTGTTGTAACTCTCAGTGGAATTTAAGTTTTTAAAATTTGAGCTCCATGATAATAGAATGATTTGAAGGATCATGTGACTGCAGTTAAGTGCTAATCAAAATAATTACCTGTACTTGGGCTACACCATAAATTACCATTTTACTAATTTCAAAAGCTTCTTCATAGAGTCCAACATATCCTCTGCATCATTCAACAAACATTGATTCAGTCTGTTCATCAACTGACTGGAATTTGTTTCCCTGTGTCCACTGAGTTTTGGCTATGTTTAGTACAAACAGAGAATAGAATATGGTCAATTTTGCTGTAATTATTGCTTGGAAGCTCTTAGTCACTGGACTGCATGACAGAAGTGGAGATGGAGTGAATGCCAGTCCTCCACTTCCTTTACAAAGGCCCACAATTGTAGAGGCTTCTCTCGAGATGGGATAGAATACCTACACAGGTGTAGAATTTCCATCATACCGGTCCCATGCCTCTGTCATTTAACCAATGACACATGCCTTTGGAGGGATTCCCAGAAGGAACCTAATCCCAGTCCTATTTAAATTGGAGGATCAGAGAGTGGAAATTAACAGCCCCACTTCTGTTCTTCAGTTGCTTTTATGGATTTTGGGCCAGGAATTGAACCTGCTGTCCAATACCAGATTCCATGATCTATAGCCTCCTTTCCTGCCCACTTCCAGGCACAAAGCTCTGCCAGGGGGATTTGGGAGGCATTTGGGGATTTGTGTTGTGTCCACAACTAGACCATGAAATTGATGCACCAAGTGTGCACGCACTGAAGTCTGTACAAGCAGTGAACAATTTAGGCAGTGTGCCCAGGCATAGGAAGGCCAGAAAATACAGCTCCTAGAATGATCAAAGGGCCCTAAACGTGTTGGCCCTGAAAAGCCATGGGCTGCTATGACGGCTGTTACTTAGGAATCATGGATGCTTGTACTCTCCAGCACTGAAATTTGAGAGGTTGGTGAAAGGCACCTAAAAGCATGGAGCCAAAAGACACCACGAGAGATATGTTTCCAGCATCCACCTGCTCATGCAGCTAGAAATAGGAACTTTGGCGGAGTTTCTATGGCAATCACCAACTCATTGAGTATCCCTTGGATCAGCTGGTATTAAACTGGCTGTTAAAAAGTTGTGTTTCAATTCTTTCTGCTTTCCTGGCCTGGTACCTCCCAGCTGAGGCCTCATTCACCAGCTAAAGGCCAATAAATGTCATCAATATTGAAACTAGTTTGGCAGTTAAAATAAAGCAAAATTGGCTCCCCCAGATCTTTAGATAAAGGTGGTCACCTCTTGTTGGCCTGTGAAAGAGTGGCCTTTCCTTTTCTTCCAGTCTAACGACCTGTATTCTCACCAATACTCAATGCTTTACCATTCTAACTCACTAACTACTCCCTCCCAGGGACATTTCCCTGGGCTGGTGCTTGCAAGATGACATGACAAAGTTGGTGATGAGGTCGTTTGAGTGGGTCAATGGTTGCACTGATGTTTATTCACTTTGCTTCATAGTTTCCTCTTCCTTGTCCGTTGCTGCACTCTCTGCTGCTCCCATGCCTTGTGATACGTATGGGAACAGGCCATACGATTGCAATAAATTGTTTGCCTCAAGGTACTGTCAAGCTTTTCCTTCACATAGGTGTAAACAGAACAGACTCATGGATATTGGGGCTGGATAGTGAAGTTTCTTGCTGTTTTCAGTCTACTCACTGCGCAGGAGATTTTTTTGGTGAAGTATTTTAGGTTGAAGCAGTTTCTGTTGCTTCTACACTTTTAAAATGTTACCTTATTTTTGTTCATATTATCATAACTTCTGATCTCCAGGGCATCATATCCGGGGAGGTATCCCAAGGATGTGCTGGGGGCCCCCCTGGAAATCCCCATGCAAGGACTGCACAGCAATTGCTCCGGGGTTCAAACCTCCATTGGGCTTCAACTTCGAATGGCTTAGATTGTCATAAAGGAATAGTTACCCAGGAAAAGTTAGAATAATTAAAACCATTTCTAACTCCTGGATAAATATAGCACTGACCCCCTCACTGACTCCCTAACTACAACCCCCGCACCCGCATTGGACATCCCTGAATCCCTGACTACCCCCACAACCCCCTGACCAGCCTCCTGTCCCCCCATGGGAGCTCCCGACAACCCCCCCATGCACCTTGACTTCCCTCCCGATCCCCCCATGGGACCCCGATTACACCGCACCCCCCCCCAATTATTCTCCCGAATCCCCAACCACCTTCCCGACTACATTAGCAACCCCCTGCCTACTGTCCCCACCCCCCTGACTACCCTTCCAACCCCTGACCGCCCTCCTGGCCCCCATGGTTTGCCTGATTACCACCACCACCCCCAACACCTGCTCAACTACTCCCCGACCTGCGTAACTTACCCCCATCCTCCAACTACCCTCCTGATCCCCCGACTACTCAACATCTCCCCCCACGTGGACAACACACATACGTCCGACTACCTTCCCAACCCTCCAACTACACCCCCAACCCCCACTTCTTGGTACATTAGACTAGAAATCAATGAGATGCATCTGGTTAAGGCGGAAATGTGCAGATTGAATTCGGACAGTATGGTCACTTTATACAATGATTTCTGCAGCTACAACAGAAGAATTTATGCAATTTTCAAAGGCACTGCGCCCAAAAGAAAAATCAATTCTTTTACAAGTCCTTAGGACATGCCTGTTAAGGGGTCAGGATTTGTACATGACTCATTCGATTCCAATAATAAACACCTACGAACAGAATCATTTATGGCCCCAATTTTAAATTGCTCCACTTTACAAAAAGCAGATGAGGGGGGCAATTAAAACAAAGGCAGCACCTTAGCTCCTCTGTCCCAGCTGCCTTCCCGCCATGTCCAGATGTTAAGATGCCCTCCTCAGTAGGTGAACAGGAATGCAGTAGGACATGATCTGCAATTTTAGTGTGAGGCTTGAGCAAAGGAGCAGTACCAGATCCCCCCTATCTGTGCTATCTGCGCAAATCGTTAAAGGAAATACACCAGTGTCAAATCCTCGATCAAAGATTTAGAATGGGAATCACTATAGCAAAGGGGGGAGAAAAATAGACTTACCATGTTCTATAAAATATGGAATGGAGTGGTGGGAACTGATAGAAACAAGTACCTCGTGCCCTCCGGCCAATGACAAAACATGAGGTAGCCATCCACACAAACTACAAAGACCATTTGCTTCCAAGACAGTATATCAAATATCTTTCTTCCTAAGGACAATCCCACAATGGAATAAGCTGCCAAAGGAAGCAGTCATATCCCCATCTTCATGATCCATCTTTGGATTATTTCCATTTAAAAGTTTTCATTATCAGAACTACCATCTCAGCAGGCCATGACTGGTTTAGTTAGTTCTACACATATAAATGTTGGTGGAATGGTGCCGACACAATTAAAGCAGAAGCCAAAGCTGCTGGCACACGAATCATGGGTCAGAAGAAGTCGAAGGGCGTAAATTTTTAAATCAGCACTTTATGCGACTCCTATGTCTCTGCAGTTCCTCAGCCTGCTGCTGAACTCCCACTCTCAACCATCTGGCCAGCTTTACATTCAGGGAGTCAAAAATAATCATGGGACTAAAGCCCAAAAATTGCCACACCCAGATTCACTGCCTGTTTCAGGGTTCAAGCATACTCTTTCCATTAAAATCGGGGTCTATATAATTTGTGCCCTTATGTCCGAGCTGAGGGAAATTAGTACTGAGGAGTCGAACACTCTCCTTATTGGGCATCCAGTGTTGGTATCAAGCACTCCTATTCAAGGTATAGCACAGTTAGATGCAAGGTAAAGCTGTCTTTGTTCCACCTCAACAAAAACCTCACTGATAACATCAGAAATATCTGGCCTACTCCATTAGTATGATGCTTTTCCTTTCCAAAACAGCAGTTGCCAGGTAGGAATTGGAATCTTTCAGCCAGCAGGCATAGATGACATCCATCCCACCAGTCTCGTCTACATTTACACTAATGTTCCAGAGAAAAAAACAATGTTTTAAATTGCAACCCACAGTTCACTAAAATAAATAGAGTAATTCAAAACAGATTGTAGTCACTCAGTATTTTATTTCTGGTGATTCAGAAATAACTTCTTACTTTGCAATTAAAATGTCTACTGTTATAAAAGGCAAATATATTTGGCAAAAGAACTGAATAATCTCATATTTTATTGTGCGTATATTTATATTGTATGTCCATTATATTTGTGCAAGCTGAATAATGCTGTGTTTCAATGAGAACACTATAAGGAATGATTAACGATCAACAACCAAGCTGAATGACACCCATCTTCACTGATTATTCAGGGTTCATTTTCTGTTTCAGTGTCAAGAAACTACTTGCCTAATGTACTTACATATTCAAAAATGTAGGACAGGATGTTTGCCTTCATCATATTTCGCAATAAGAGGATTGCGAAAGTTTCAGTGTGTCTTGCTGAACAAGAGCCTTGCCAGTAGGTTGAAAATACTTGAACAAAGTACTTTATTCATGAGAAAGCCACCAGCTTTAGTTACAGGAGCTCACTGGAAGGCAGCATATGTATCTACGTAAATGAAATACTTATAGTATGAACGCTGCAGAAAGTGAAGTGATAGTACTGCAGAACTTGTCTAATAGCTCTTTACCTCAATGAGGTAACACACTGCCAAGACAAGGTGTACAAATGGTTTCTTACTGTTGTTACTTGAATTTGAATATCAAAGGAAATATTAATAATTTTTGGAGCAGTTGGTTTATAACCTTGCCTTATTCTCCCCAAAGTTAAGTTGTGTTCTAGATTGCCTATTAGCTTATGTTCCATTATAGTCAACAAGACAGAAAATAAAAGTGGCAGCAACAACAAAGTTAGACATAAAAATAAAAAGCAAACACTAGAGATCCAAAATTGACACAGTCCGGCAGATCAATGAGCATCTGTGAAAGAAATGGAGAATTAATATCCTGGGCTTGTAGCCTCCTACAAAACTGAAAAATAAGAGATTAACAGGCATACTGATCACATGAGAGATAGGGGCCAGGGAGAGGAAAGAACTAGCAAACAAATATAGCGAGGAAATATCAGAAGAACGGTTTTATAATGTAAAAGATCATGTCAGTCAAATAATCGGAAGACACATTAAAGAAATAAAAGACATTTAAAAACAAAGCATATATGAATAGATAGAGAATGGAAGTCCCAAGGAACATGCAAGAGATGGAAAGTGTAGAAAGTCTGGGGGCCATGTCTGAAATTAAAACGGGTTTGAAGTTTAAATAGGAGATGTTCTGAAAAGTGAAAGAATAGGTAAAGAGAAAGTGTACAGTGCCACTCCCACCCAACCACTGTGTTCTGATAAAGAGTGTCTCCCAACCGAAATCACCAATCCATTCTCCCCCACTCCCCAGAGACTAACATCCCAACCCACATCAACAGCTAACCCTGCAGTAAAGGAATGGAGACATGAGGAAAACCTGAACTCAGCAGGGCCACTTGAACTCACTGCTGGGTTCAGATAAACCTACTTTGGCTGTTGCAAGGGCCTTAACCCACAGTGTAGTAGTCGCAAATTTATGGAGCAGATGTAAATGCTCTTGGAAGGGTGAATAAGGTCTGTATAACTGTCATAATGTGAAGTTATTTAAATCCCCAACCCTTTAAAATAAAAAGCAGACTGTAGCTGTCAGTGAGAGTTAAAAGAAAAATCTGTTCTAGCAGCTTCAATAGCCAATTGTTGACATTTCCCTAAGAGCTCTTTATGAATGCTTAGCTGATTTCCAAAAGCTATAATTATATCAGCAAGAAGTTTCTGAGTTCACAGTGTGATTGACTTAAAGAGGGTATTAAAGGATTAGTTCTCTTTTATGTGGGGTATCAATAGAAGTTTGTTTATTTTTTATGAAATTAACCGTTTGAGATTTAAAAGGTTTGAATGTGCTTTCAAGAAAGGGAGTTTTAAAAATATAGTGAAGGCTGTATTAGATTTTTAGAATTTTATTTTATCTCATCTCAGCCTTAGGTCTGTCCATGGTGGATATTTGGTGAGTTAGAATGGAGGGTAAAAGGCCCAAGGGGAGTGGGTGAGTTGGCATGGAGAGGGTAAGGGGCCAAGAGGGGGTGAGTGGGGAAATGAAGGTGTGATTCTGTGGAGAATGCTGTCTCATAAATTCATTTGCAATTGAAGAAATAAGATGTTAGGAGAAATTGTGTTGGACTGCTGCCCATGGTGGGTATTTATTCAAAATAGTCATTTCTATTAATTTATTTTAAAAAGATTTTCTTGACACACAGGTACCATTAGCTAAGATGCTTTTAGTACCTTTTGACAAGGGTTAGAAGGCCTAAAATGTCACAATACAATTGGGATACAAGTCGCAAAGAACCAAGGTGGGCCTTCTAACCAACACACCTTGGCACTGGGCCACCCATGCTCTGCTTCCAGGGGCAGCTGGCCTGACCCAAAGTGCCCCCCCTCCCCACACCTCACTCCTGGAGCAACGATCATGCCATTTGATGTTGTTTCTATCGAGGCATGTCCGGCAAATTGGAAAATTCCCTGACATGAGCTACCTTCCTCAATAGCGCAAATGCAGGCCATAGCTAATGAGGTCGTTGTTCAGACCAGAGGAGGCTCAATGACAAACCAAACGTGACTCGCATGCAATTTAAGAGCCCAGGAGAAACCTACAGTGGGTTATTGGCAGAGTTATATGGGTAGATATTAATCCCATTCTGTTAATATGGCAATGGGAAGACAATCAAGTCCCAAATACTGGGTAGAGTTCAATGCGCCACCCCCCCCACCCCTCCCCAGAGGAGGTAGCTTTGTGCCGGGGGCTGGGGGGGTCGATTGATTAGGTAGAAGGGTGCAGAGTGGGGACCCTGTTGCATTTCTGCCTCCCCCAGTCAAGCTCAGGGTAGGAAGGATGGAGGATGGCCTTCTTGCCTGAAGGCCGACTGAGGCCCATGAGCCACTAAAAGGCCTTATCCTACTGCTGCTGGTATTCAACCAGTAGCAGGCAGAGGACTCACCATGTGGGGAGGCTGCCCAGCAAACCCTCTTGGCTTTGCTTGTGGGGGACCCCTTGTTTACAGGCACTTTGTTCCCAATCAAGGGACCCAGAATAAGGAGGGGAGCTCGTGGACAGCTACCTCCCACCCTTACCCCTTCTTCTCTTCGCCAGCACACACCTCCTTGCTACCCCATTTGGGTTCCAGTGTCAGGAAGATATAATAATTCTCATAAGGTTATTGGAATTTATTGTAAAATAGAGTAATACTGGGATGTGTCTATGTGTCTATGGGCAGAATTTTGACCTTGTAAGGGAAGTTCGGTGGGGGCAGGTGGGAGTGGCAGGGAAGCTGCCCGTGATTGGGGCCACACCGTGATTTCACACTGGTGGGCCAATTAAGGCTCGCTCAGCATGAACGCCAGCTGGAGAATGTCCGAGAACATCCAGGGCCTGTTGTCCGCTGGGTCGAATGGTGACCTGGTGGCTGGCTCAAAAATGAAAGGGCCCACACACTCTGAATCCTCCAGGACCTGGAAGACGACAATGTGTCCTGAAATGAAGCCTAGAAATGCTCAGAATGCAGCCCTGAAGCTAGATGAAGCTGTCCATTTCACAGAAGCAACCAGCAGCAAGTTATATCCAAAATTCCTCACTACTCACATTGACAATGCCACTGACCCTTCTTATCCCCACTGTGGATGAGCTTTTGCTAATTTTGGCCTACCTGCCTGCCTGTTATGCCTGCGTGACAGCTGAAAAATCGCACGGGCTACAAAAACTCAGAGGCAATTGGTATGTCAAGGGCCTTAACTGGCCTCTTAATTAATGGCGGGTGTGCCTCTGTTTCCATTGCATGCCCACCTAGCGAAATATCGCAAGAGTGCGCATTGACGTGGGGACACTCAGCCGATGGCATTGCGCATTATTTCACGCTTGAGCGGGCTGGGCACGTGCCTGCTTGCCCGAGTGAAAAATTCTGCCCAGTTTGTTTATTTTTCCCTAAGATTACTGGTACAACTTAGGGCTATGAGAGGTTTTTATTATCAGAAAGACAAAGTTCAAAGACAGTGAAACAATGGGAATTGGCATTCAAAGGGGAAAATATGTATAAAGAAGCAAAGGCTATGTATAAGGAAAGGCAGTTTAAGATTCAACAAGTGTGAAAGGCCTTCAGCAACTATGCCTCAAACTGCTGCCTTTAGGGACTGAAGTTAAGAGAACTCACTGAATTAAACTGTTCAGGGTATCCTTTACTTTGCCTGGGTCTTTTTGAAAGATGTGTCTTACTGTTACCTTAACAAAAGTGTAACTGGTAGTTAGATTAAGTGGGGGATTTAGAAGTTATCACAATAGTAATTTGTAGATCTATGAATGTATTTAAAAATTATTTCTCTTAATAATAAATCTTTAATCTAGTTTTGTAAAACCTATAAGACTTGGTGGTCTTATTACTACTGAATTCAAGGCACGCATCTCGAAATTTATACAAACAGCAGAACAAGTTGTGGCAGTTGTTTCAAGTTCCCCTTTGGGATTTGAACAACTCAGTATTTACCATTGGCTGTGCTATAACATCCAGCAACAATCCATGGTGAAGGCCTGAGTATAATACCGGCAGCAGCCACTGCCCGCTGGTGGGACTCCCATCGCAAACATTCAATTCCACCCAATTTTCCATTGTATAGACTAAGTCTGGTGGGGGTTGGGGGGGGGGTTGTGTGTGTGTGTGTGGGATAGTTGGTGTGATTGTTGCTGAGTGGTGGGGCGGGTGAACACAATCTTCTGCTTTTGAGCTTATTTATTATGCATCCACAAGCAGCTCAGTGAATTGCGCAGCGGAGTCTGCAGAAACTCGTCCAGCCTGTATTTACCTCATGGGATGGAAGGTCCTGGTGTCATATTTAAATGGCATCGGATAGACTTTTACTCACTGCAAGTGAGGAGCTCTGCATTACTCCTTCACAGGCTTTGCGGCTGCAACTCATTCTGGAGAAGCTGGCAGATGTGAGTAACCACATCCCAGGACCTACAAGGGTGTCTCTGGCATCGCCTTTCACTCATCTCTGGAAAACAGCAATGCCAGCCATACAACCATGGTCAGTTCAATGCTTGCCGTTGCAGTGGTCCATGTTCACCAGCCGGTTGACCTTATGGAGGTCCTGCTGCCTCTTGCTGCTCAGATCCTTGCTCCTCCTGGCCCTGTGCCAAATGGCAATGGGCCCCCCTTCTCCTCATCTGGATGAGAGCCATCATCAAGGCAGGGCCTCCTGCAGCCAGTGCCACTTTTTCCAACCCTGTCTCCTCTCATCTCTCCATCTTGCACTCTAGTTCTGTGGGATGCCCAAGATGTACATATAATAGCACAGGCTTGCACCGGTAAAATTAAAATAAAGGAATCTTCCCCTGACCCTGGCTATTCCAGTGGGGTCAACAGTGGTAATTCCTGATAGAATATTCTGGTACTTAGGACAGAATTAAAGGCTTGTGGATTTTCAGGCCCCTGTCTTTAATTCTATTCTGCACAGCTTTCTCTGGTGGTAGGCCACCCCAGATAATCAACTGAATTGTTTCCCACTGGACTCATGAGTTATGGATTCATAGCTCCTTCAAAAACCTCCAAACATTTAGCAAAACATACATCATATTGACCTCCAATTAAGAGTAAAAATTACTCTTTCCGTTCTCATAGTAATGTCTTACAGTTGGTGGATTAACTTCCCTCAGCAACATCATATTACTCATTGTCCACACTGTGTTACAAAACTATATCATGTTCTTTCTAAACTAATATCATCTGTTGAAAGTGAGGAAATGGTTACAGTTCACTGCTGCTACGTAGACATACTGTGGGAGATTTTTCTCTGGTTGACCATATAAACAAAATGGGAAGATTTATTTTGAGTGTTGATCTGAGGGTTTCCATACAGCATTGCAAATCCTAAACAATAATAGAAGTCGCAGATAAATTTATTTGATAAATAGAACTCAAGGATTGATAACTATATAAGGAAAAGAAGCTTCCACATATGTCACCTGAATATTTTAGACACACTTGTTCATCTGACATTACATATTCACAGCCAAAAATTGAGTGGGTGAGATTTTCTTGGTTATGCATCAGAGCAGAGTGGATCATCTGGTACAAGTGGGTGGGACCTGATGCCCCTTGTAGCATGCATAAAAGGCTCGTTAGGATAGCACGTCTAAAGTACAGTCATCTTGCAGCTTAACAGTATGTAGGAAGAGAGGAAATGGATGACTGCCAGGTAGTCATGAAACACAAGGCAAGTAGTGCAGGAACTCCTTGAGTGCATCTCACTCTCTGGCTAGTGTTCTGCTCTGAATACAAATGGTTTCTCCGAGTTCTGTAGCCAGAGCTTAGTCCACAGCACCATAGCTGGTTCAGCTGTACAGGGAGAGAACAGGGGAAAGATCAGAACACCAATACTGATAGAGGATTCAATAGTTTGGTGAACAGACAGGCATTTCTATGGCTGCAGGCGTGAACCTACGATGGTACGTTGCCTCCCTGGTACCATGGCCAATGATGAATGATGTCACTGTGCAGCTAATATGCTCAGGGGGAGGGTGATTAGCCAGTGGTTGTGGTCCATATCCGCACCACTAACAAAGGAAGAAAAGGGGGTGAAGCCCTACAGGCAGAATTCAAGTAGCTAGGAAAGAAACTAGTAAGCAAGATCTCATAGGGGGAGTAATTTCTGGATTACTCCCAGTACCATGCACAAGAGAGTACTGTATAGAAATAGGAGGATAGAAAGTTGAATATATGGCTAGAGAGATGGTGCCTCAAGAATAATAGGGAAGGAAAGAAAGAAGGAGGGGTGGCAGTATTGATTAAGGAGAATAATAGTGCTGGAGAGAAAGGATTCTGAGAGAGATCAAGGAGAGAATCTATTTGCTTAGGATAAAGAAACAATAGAGGTATCATTACATTGCTGGGTATATTATATAGGCCATCAACAACTGGGAATGATATAATGGAACAAATTTGCAGGAAAAATTACAGAGTGGTGCAAGACTTATAATGGGGACTTTTTTCCTGAATATAAACTGGGAGAGTAATTGTGTAAAGGGCAGGGAAGGAAAAGAGTTTCAAAAGTATGTTCAGGAGAATTTTCTACATCAATATGCTTCCAGTCCAATGAGAAAGGAGGCATTACTGGATCTAGTTCTGGGGAATGAGATAGGACAAGTGAATCAAGTGTCAGTGGGGGAATATTTAGGGGATGGTGAGCATAGCATCTTAAGGTTTAGGTTGGCTATGAGAAAGGACAAGGAGCAATGAATTGGGTAACAATGATTAATGGGGGAGGGAAGTTGGGCAACTTCAATGAGGTGAAAATGAATCTTGTCCAGGTAAATTAGAATCAAGTATTGTTAGTCAAAACTAACTCAACAATTGGCTGCCTTTAAAGAGGAGATAGTTCAGGTATGTTCCCATGATGGGGGAAAGGCTGGGCAAACAAATTCAGAGCTCCCTGGGTAACAAGAGAGATAGAAAGTAAAATGAAGCAGAAAAATGGTGCATATGACGTGTCAAATGGATCATACAATTAAGAACCAGACTGAATACAGAAGGTTCAGAGGCTGAGTGAAAAAATAAATAAGTGAAGAAAACAGAGCGGATGAGAAGATACTGGCAGCTAACATAAAAGGGAATCCAAAAGTCTTTTGGAAAGGGAGTGGGACTAAAGACATAATAAGGGATTTAAGTATGGAGTTATGGGGCTTGGCTGAGGTACTAAGTGAATAATTTGCATTCACCTTTACCAAGAATTAAATGCTGCCAAAGTCATTGTGAAAGAGGAGGTCCTTGAGATACTGGATGGGTTAAAATTTGATAAATCGGAGGCATTAGATAGGCTGGCTGTACTTGAAGTTGATCAATCACCAGCAACGATGAGATACATTCATGGATACTGAGGCAGGTAAGGGCGGAAATTCTGGAAGCATCGGCTATAATTGGCTTTATCAAATTTTAACCCAACCAGTATCTCAACTACCTCCTCTTTCACAATGACTTTGGCAGCATTTATTTCTTGGTAAAGGTGGATGCAAATTATTCATTTAGTACCTCAGCCAAGCCCATAACTCCATGCTTAAATCTCTTATTATGTCCTTAGTCCCACTCCTTTTCCAAAAGACTTTTGGATATTCCTATACTTTTGCGATCCTCTTTAGATATAGGGGTGGTACCAAAGGACTGGAGAATTGCAAATATTACATCCTTCTTCAAAGAATAGAGTTAGGATTGGATTGCTTTACAGAGAGCTGGCATGGACTTGATGACCTCCTCCTGTGCCATAATGACTCTATAATAATGACTCAGTGGGCAGGATTTTACGCGTCGGCGATTGGGACGGGGCCCGCTCGCTGACGTGTAAAATGACACATGGTGACGTCAGGGGAAACTCTGGATGTCACCAAGCCCCTTTTAAACTTTCAGGAAGGTGGGGGCGCAGCAAAATCAGCTGTGCACCTGCTGACCTGTCAATGGCCAATTGAGGCCATTGACAGAGGCAATTAAAGGACCTGCCCGTCCAACCTTAAGGTTGGCAGACAGGCCAGGAGCCCCGGCACGAATTGGAAAAAGCATGAAACCTCATCCACGGGCGGGGTGAGGTTGCATGTAGCTTTTAAAATTGTTTAATGAAGTTTATGTGAAAATTATGGACATGTCCCAACTCATGTGACATGTTAGAGAAATTTTATTTTTCTATTTTTATCTTTTTGACATTTACAGTCGATCTCCCTGAGGCAGCACTTAGCCTCAGGGAGATGAATGCGCTCTTTCGTGCACATGCGCGAAAGAGCGCACCCTTGATTTTGGGATTCCCCCCCCCCCCCACCCCCGCCGGCTGCACAGGGAGGACTTAGCGCTTCTTTGCGGACGTCATGCTGGGCGGACCTTAATTGGAACACCCACATAAAATGGCGCCATGCCCCCGATTGGGGGTGCCAATTGGAAGCGGGCCTGTGCACACCCACCATTCAACTTCCTCCCACAACGGGGGGAAAATTCAGCCCAGTGACTGCAGACTAGTCAGTTTAATCTTGGTTGTAGAAAAGCTTTTGGAAATGATAATTCAGGGCAAAATTAACAGTCACTTGGACAAATGTGGATTAAGGAAAGCCAGGATATATTTGTTAAGGGAAAATCATGTTAACTAACTTGCTTCAGTTTTTGATGACCTATCAAAGAAGGTTGATGACAGTAATGTGGTTGACATGGAATTCCAAAGGCATTCAATGAAGTGCCACATAAGTTCACCTGCAAAGTTAAACCCCGGAGGATAAAAGGACAGGAACAGCATAGATATGAAATTGGCTAAGTGACAGGAAACAGAGCAGCGGTAAACAGTTGTTCCTCAGACTGGAAGAGGGTATGTAGTGGGGTTCCCAAGAAGTTGGTATTAGGAGCCCTGATTTTCTTGATATATATTAATTGCCATGGACATGTGTAGAGGGCACAATTTCAAAAGCTGTGGATGAGACAAAATTTGAAAGTATTGTAAACTGTGAGGACAATCACAATACACTTCAAGTGGACGTGGACAGGCTGGTGGAATGGGTAGACATATGGCATTTGAAGTTTAATGCAGAGAAGTGTGAAGTGAGTCACCTTGGTAGGAAGAACAAGGTGAGGGGGAATATAAAATAAAGGGTACAACTCCAAAAGGGGTATACGAGCAGAGGGACCAGAAGGTAATGTGTACAAATCGTTAAAGATGGCAGGGCAGATTGAGAAAGCAGTTACTAAAGCATATGGGATTCTGGACTTTACAAGTAGGGACATGGAGTATAAAGGCAAGGAAGTTATGATAAATCTGTTTAAAACTGGAGTATGGCATCCAATTCTGGGCACCACACTTTAAGAAGGACATGAGGCATTAGAAAGGGTGGAGAAAAGTTTCATGAGAATTGTTCCAGGGATGAGGGATTTCAGTTATGTAGATAGATTGGGGAAGCTGGGGCTGTTCTCCTTGGAGAAGAGAAGATTAAGAGGTGATTTGATAGAGGTGTTCAAAATAATGAAAGGTCTGGACAGATTGGTTAGGAAGAAATTGTTCCCACTGGCAGAATGATTGAGAACCAGATGACACCAATTTAAGGTGATTGGCAAAAGAAGTAATAATGACATGAGGAGAAACTTTTTTTATGTAGTGAGTGGTTAGCATCTAGAATGTATTGCCTGAGAGTGTGGTAGAGACAGATTCAATTGAGGCCTTCAAAAAAAAAGAGTTGGATAATTATCTGAAGAGAAAGAATTTGTAGGTCAATGGGGAAAGGGCGGGGGAGTGGGATTAAGTGAGTTGCTGTCACAGAGAGTGATCAGGAACATGATGGATGAAATGGCAACATGCTGTGACAAGATGCATTTCTACATGCATGTTGTAGCCTGGAGCTATGGATAGTGACATTGGAGGCTTCAACATTATCACAGCTCACCATGAATCTCTCCAGTGCTTACTCCCTGTCATTGCCATATGTTGTAAGGATTTATAAATTGATACTCAACTTGTTTGGCCACTTTACGAACACATCTTCCTTGGTCATCAAGTCCTGAAGTGGGACTTGAAAACAGAGCTTCTGGCTCAGAGGAAAGAATGTTACCCACCATGCTACAAGATTTCCATCTGTGTATAGTTGTGGTCACTATATTATAAAATAGACGTTGAGGGACCTCTACCAGAAAACGTTGACATTGATTCTGCATTCAATTGTGCTGCAGTCAGTGCATCATTTGACTGTGTAACTTGGAATGAATGTTGATTGCAAAAAAGTGTTCATTGTCACCAACTAAGAGCTCAATTAACATCATAGATAAAAGCAAAATACTGCGGATGCTGGAAATCTAGAACAAAAACAAAAATACCTGGAAAAACTCAGCAGGTCTGACAGCATCCGTGGAGAAGGATACAGTTGAAGTTTCAAGCCCATATGACCCTTCATCAGAACTAAAACATAAAGAAATGAGATGAAATATAAGCTGGTAGAAGGGGGTAGGACAGGAGAGTTCGATAGGGAGCCAGTGATAGGTGGAGGTCAAGAAGAGACTGCCAAAGATGTCATAGACAAAAGGACAAAGGGGTGTTGACGGTGGTGATATTATCTAAAAGATGTGCTAATGGGGACATTAACGGAAGCAAGCTAGTGGCAGATGGCCCTAGTGTGGGTGGGGTGGGGGGAAGCGATCGAAATGGGCTAAAAGGTGGAGATGAAACAATAGATTTAAATAAATTTTAAAATAGGAGGGAAAAGAAAAAAATAGCCCATTTCAATCCCTTCCCCCCATCCCACCCGTATTAGGGCCAACTGCCTTCAATGTCCCCATTAGCACATCCTTTAGATAATATCACCACCATCAATACCCCTTTGTCCTTTTGTCTATAACATCTTTGGCAGTCTCTTCTTGGCCTCCACCTATCACTGGCCCCCTATCGAGCTCTCCTGTCCCACCCCCTTCTACCAGCCTATATTTCATCTCATTTCTATATGTCTTAGTTCTGATGAAGAGTCATACGGACTTGAAACGTTAACTGTATCCCTCTCCGCAGATGCTGTCAGACCTGCTCAATTAACATCATGATCCTTCTACGCTGGCAGTCATCCATGTGCTTAAAAGTATTCAAAGCCTGTTAAATTTGTGGAAGCAATCATTCATGTTCAGAAGCGATCATTAAGCATTACAGGCATCAAAGCAATCAGGAGGATATCAGTGCAACTTCCTACATTTTATGATGGAAAACATAAACAAATCTTACTGCTTACTTTCAAAATTTTTGCCAAGAACTTCCTTCACCCATTCCATTTCAACTGGCATGTTACCCACTCCTTCTGATAATTCTCCAGCGCCTCTGCTGTGCCAGCTCCACCAGGGTCACCAACGCTGGGGAGAAACAAGGGACGCTTCACCAGGGTGGGTGGTGGGGCGGAGGGTTGGGGGTTGGGGGTGTAAAGAAATAGTTAACAATGTAAGTAACAAAGTTAATGTGGCACAATTGAGAAATAACTGTGCCATGGAATTAAATTTAAAAGTATATAATGAAATAAGAAAGTTAGCAACTCACCAAGGCTCCTTGACAGCACCTTCCAAAACTGTGATCTCTACCACCTAGAAGGGCAAGGGCAGCAGATGCATAGGAACACCACCACCTGCAAGTTCCAATCTAAGCCACATACCAACCTGATTTCGAACTAAATTGCTGTTCCTTCACTGGAAAAATCCTGAAATTACCTTCCTAACAGCCCATCTTGGTCACTGTTCTTGAGTACCTGACTGCTGAGACCCAGGAGCTGGCGAGCAACGTGGCCCAGGACACAAGAACACCCACATCATCCTCCACCACTTGCAGTTCACCATCCGTAATGAGGAGGAGCTCAACAAGCTGCTGGGAGGAGTCACCGTAGCCCAGGACGGGGTCCTGCCCAACATCCAGGCTGTGTTACTGCCCAAGAAAACTGGGCATCCCAGCAAGGTTTACAACTGAAGGGGAAAGATCAGGAAAAGGCAAAAATATATTGTGAATATGAGTGAAAAAACTTTGAAAGAAAAAAATATACTGCCTAATGTTTGGCTAAAAGCCAAAATTTTATGATTCGCCCCGACCCCTCCATTCAGTTCTTTCCTGATTCCACTTCCCCTGCCAGAAGTCAGCAACATCCAGCACCCAGCTCTCAGGCTGGCCAGGTCCTTTCCCTCCCCCTCAGGCCTACTGGAAATGTACCTGCATGGGACTGTGTGCCAGCCCCCACCCTAGTCTTGGGCCTTACCTCCAACACCCCATCAAGCCTCAGGACTCCCGTGACCACCCGCCCCCCCCCCCCCCCCCCCACCCACGGGTCTCTTCCCCTGTCCTCAAGCCCTACCACACCAGCCTCTTGACCCTCCCTTCCCTCCATACTTGCTCTTCCCCTCCCCCCCCAGCCTCTATCCCTTCCCCTCTCTCTCCCCTCCAGCCTCTCTCTCTCTAACCCCTCCACCCACTCTCTCCCTCCCCCTTCTTCCAGACCCTTTCTTTCTCATATCTCTCCCCCTGTCCTTATTTCACGCTCTGTCTCCCCTCCCCATCTCCTCCAACTCTCCTAGCCCCTCTCTCTGTCTTCCCCTCTCCCGGCACTGCTCTCTCCTCCCAGCCCCTTTCTCTTCCTCCTCCCCCCAGCCCTCCCCTCTCCCAGCCCTTCTCTCTCTCTCTGTGTCTCCTTCCCTTGCCTCCCCCATCTGTCTCTCTCCCCTGCCCCAAGCTCCTCCCTCTCTCTACCCCCAGTTACCCTCTCTCTCTCCACTTCCCTCTAGACCCCCCTCTCTCTCTCCTCTTCCCCCAGGACCTCTCTCTCTCTCCCAGCTTCTCTCTCCCCGCCAGCGCCCTCTCTCTCCCTTCCCCTCAGCCCCTTCTCTCTCCCCCTCAACCCCGCCTCTCTTCCATCTATCCCATCTCTCTCTCTCTCTCCCCTCCGCCCTTTTCTCTCGCCCTGCCAGACTCTCTCTCTACCCTCATAAAAGGATTTACATTAAAGTTTATAAAGGAGGGTAATGCTTTCATTATGTCAAGATGCAAAAAAAACTGAATGGATAATTGCTAGGCAGGCATATCTATCTTACAGAACCATGGTTCATTAACCTTTAGAGGCACAGACAGACCAAACCTGCTGCAAAATACAAGGAGGCACACGCAGTTATCCGGGTCTTAGTGGCGCAGACCATAGGGATGTTACAGTATTGGCTGATCAGGGGAGCCTTCAGTTACAAGATATCCAAGAATATTGTAACTTGCTGCACCCATGTCCTTATCCTGAAAATTGGCTTTGACATGGACAAGTTGAAGGAGAGAGGCAATTTCAACAACTTGACAGAAATTACCTTTTAGCAGGTGTCCAATGAAATGTCTAGATCACCAATTGTTTAGGATGAATTTTAAGGCAGGTCACAATAGACAAGGAAGAGAGAGATCCACGGGGTGCTACTGATTTCCTAATTTAGGCATAAACCCTAGATAAACTGCTTAAGCAGTCATTTTTTGCTATTTATGTTGTTTCTTTTAGGGGTCCATCAATTTTCCAAAGTTATGGCAATAGATCAGGAGATCTCCTGCAGAAACTTCAGATAAATGCTAATATAACTCATGCAAAGCAGCCTTCTGCACATTCAAGTGGTATCCTGGCTAAAAAAAATGCCATTGTTACCATTATCCTCAGCCCTCTGTCAAGACCTATGATAAACATTTTTGAAATGTTATGAAATTAAGTACCATTGAACTGAAACTTTATTAACCTTAAAATGTATTAAAATAATGTGTGTGAAACCTTTTAACCCAGAGTGCAATGATGCTTGGGAATACACAACTTGAAGTTGTAAACGAAGCAGAGACCAATTTGAAGAATTAACAAAGTGATTGAAGGAATGGGACTGCAGTTGTTTGGACTCAAAGGGTAGACAACTCAAATAAACTTGTGCTATTTATACAAGTTCTGCTGGCAAACTGCCAGACAGATCAACAGTAAATCTTGTTAAAATTCAGAGAATGGGCTTCCAATGAATTAACAGCTGGAAATAGAGAGAGCATATTTTTCTTTTAAAATGTCAATGCAACTTCCAGTCCTGACAGACTGCAGACCTATATTTTATGATAAACATGTATAGTTTTACTCACTTTGCACTGCTGTTTACTTTTAAAATCCAATCTTAGGATCAACTAATTGGTATTTTTTCATTTATCTAATCTTTCTGCTATTTTCACTCTTGATGCTTACACTTTTTTCTCAGACTTCTCATGCAATAAGAAAGATCCTTGTCACTACTAAAGAAAACAAAGTGTTATGTTGTTTACCAGGCCACTTATTGGACTATGTTGAGAACTGACAGAAGGGTAACCATAACCATCCTTTTCTTATAAAGGAGCGTTTGCCTATGCAATCAATTCATAAGCCACACTACTATATTCCAACTAAAATTCAAATGGAGTTTAAGAGGCTGAAATTCCTTTTGTGTGTGCTGAGAGTGCAGGCACAAACTGGGCACAGGAGATAGCAATTCAGAACGCAGGGCTTGCACTGCAAAAAGTGCTGTTGATGCACGGCCCGAGGTTTACAACCTGGGCAGCCTAAGGGGACCAAATGATTAAAAATACAGCTTTCTCTGCTGGATTTGCTCTTTTCACACAGGCAAAACGGCATTTGGCAGTACCACCTAATTATTCAAATGAGCTGAAGCATAACTTTCAAGTTAGTCAGTCAACATTGCCACAGGCCTGGTTTATGTAAACAGTGTGGCACAGAAAGCCCAACCTTGCCCAAAGTGGAATTTCAGCACCTAACTTTCCTTATCATGTGATTATGCTTTCAATTCATATTTTCACAAGAGTATTGCACAAAAACATAGGCTTGTTCTTAAATCTCTGGCATGGGCCTTGAACACAGAAGCTTCTGCTTCAGATTTCTATTTTCTTCTGGCATTCAGCTGATTTTAGATATTTTTAAAATTATATCCCCTTTAGATGTTCCCACTGCTCTCTCCTGCACAAAGGAAGCAATGTCACTGCTGCAAAATTGAACACATTTTCATTTTACAATACTGTACATTCTGGTAAAATATAGAATCATATAGCACAGGAGGCCATTCAGCCAATGGTGCCTGTGCCAACTCTTTGAAAGAGCTATCAATTCCACTCCCTGGCTCTTTCGCCATAGCTCTCCAAACTTGTCCTTTTCACAATATATCTAATTCTCTTTTAAAAGCTGTTATTGAATCTGCCACCACCACCTTTTAAGGCAGTGCATTCCAGATCATAACAATTCAAAGCTCCTCCTCTCCCCCACTGGTTCTTTTGCCAATTACATTAAATGTTTGCCCTCTGGTTACCAACCTTCCTGACAGTGGAAACAGATTCTCCTTATTAACTGCATCATAATGCTTCCTAATACATATTGGAGGGTAACTAGAAGGGCAATGGAGTGACACAAATGACATGAAGTAGTCTATGGAAATAAACCAAATCCTGGTCCTACACTAGTCTTTAATCTCTAAAAAATACTGTAGTTAAACATGTCATTCACATTTGAAATTACTTATAATCATACAAATGAAATATTTAAGTTACAATCCATAATGAATGACAAAAACTTTAAAAAGTGAATGCTAAAAAGTAGCAAAACCATTTGACACAGAAAGATGACTAATTTCGGATTAAAACAACTGGAAGGGAACTATGTGGCTTTTATCCATTAATAAGATGGGTATAAACAATTCCAAAATTAAATGAAAGTGCTGTTTAAAATTTCTTGATTAATCCTAATGAGAATCAGATGACAACATCATGACCAGAAAGAACAAAGATCAATTTTTATACAGTACTCATGGGACAAATTGCTTTTAAAACATTCATTTGTTTTCCATTATGCTCTGCATGGTCTAGAGATTGAGATGTAGTATGACAAAGGATTATTCAA
The DNA here is from genome assembly GCF_017639515.1 of Carcharodon carcharias. Lineage (NCBI taxonomy): Eukaryota > Metazoa > Chordata > Chondrichthyes > Lamniformes > Lamnidae > Carcharodon > Carcharodon carcharias. The sequence goes on from NC_054486.1 coordinate 65,551,351, forward strand.
ATTAATCAACTGATACTTGATATAGAATTATAGAACCATATAATGGTTGCAGCATAGAAGGAGGCCATTCAGCCCATCATAGCTTTGCCAACTCTCTGCAAGAGCAACCAACCTATTCCTAGCCCTCCGCCTTTCCCCCGTGGCATTGAAGATTGATTTTCTTCAGATAATTATCCACTTCTCTTTTGAATGCCTCATTGAATCTACCTTCACCACACTCTCAGGCACTGCATTTCAGATCGTAACCACTTGTTGCATAAAAAGTTCTTACTCGTGTTGCCATTGTTTCTTTTGCCAATCACCTTAAATTGGTGCTTTCTGTTTCCTGATCTTTTGCAAATGGGAACAGTTTCTCCCTATCCAGACTCATGATTTTGAACACCTCTTTCAAATCGCCTTTTAATCTTCTTCTCTCCAAAGAGAGCAGCCTCCAATCTATCCACATAACTGAAATTCCTCATCCCTGGAAACATGCTCATGAAACTTTTCTGCTCCTTCTCTCACAAATAGAGGTTAATAGGCATGATCTTATAGCCATTACGGAGACATGGTTACAAGGCGATCAAAGCTGGGAACTAACTATTCAGGAGTATGTGACTTTTCGAAAGGACAGGCAGGAAGGAAAGGGTGGTGAGGTAGCTTTATTAGTACGAGATGGAATAAGTATGATAGCAAGAAATGATCTTGGATCAGAAGATGTGGAATCCATAAAGGCGGAGGTAAGAAATAACAAGGGGAAGAAGACACTGGTGAGAGTAGTCCATAGGCCCCCTAACAGTAGCTATGCTGTAGGCCAGGGAATAAATCAGGAGATAATGAGGACATGTTAAAAAAAAAAGGCAGAATATTAATCATGGGTGACTTTAATCTTCATGTGGATTGGGAAAATCAAATGGCAGAGGTAGCCACGAGCAAGGATTCATAGAACGTATTTGGGACTGTTTCCTAGAACAATATATTGTGGATCCAACCAGGGATCAGGCTATTTTGGATCTGGTAATGTGTAATCAAGCAAGTTTAATAAATGATCGCAGAGTAAAAGGTCCCTTAGGAAATAGTGACTATAAGATGGTGGAATTTAGCATTCAGTTTGAGAGTGAGAAACTTAGTTTGGAAATAACTGTGCTAAATTTAAGGATAATTACAAAGAAATTAAGTCAAAGTTGGCTGGAGTGGACTGGGAAAGGAGTTTAACAGAAAAGATGGTTAATGAACAATGGCAGACGTTTAAGAAAATAGTTCATAACTCGTAACAAAGATATATCGCAGTGAGGAAGAAGGATTATAGGAAAATGATAAACCAACCATGGTTAACCAAGGATAGTATCAAAATGAAAGAAAAAACATACATTGTGGCAAAGATTAGTGGTAAACTAGAGGACTGGGAAAGTTTTAAAAACCAATGGAAGATGACCAAAAAATAATAGAGGGAGAAAATAAACTTTGAGGGTAAACTAACAAGTAATATAAAAACAGAGAGTAAGAGCTTCTTTAAGTATATAAAAAGGAAGAGAGAGGCCAACATCAATATAGGCCCCTTAGAGAATGAGGCTGAGGAAATAATAATGGGGAACCAGGAAAAGGCAGAGGAGTGGAATAAATTCTTTACATCACTCTTCACAGTAGAAGACACTAATAGCATACCAAAATACTAAATAATCATGGGGCAAAAGGTTGCGGGGGTTGGGGGGGGGGAAATAAACACACTAACTATCATTAGAGAAAATGTACTAGGGAAACTAATGGGGCTTAAGGCCAATAAGTCACCTGGACCTGAAGGGTTGTATCCTAGGATATTAAAGGAAATAGCTGCAGGGATAGTGGATGCACTGGTAGTAATCTTCCAAGAATCCTTAGATTCTGGAAAAGTCCCAGAGGATTGGAAAACTGCCAATATAACAACCTTATTCAAAAAGGGAGGGAGACAAAAAACAGGTAACTATAGGCCAATTATCTTAACATCTGTCATTGGGAAAATGTTAGAGTCTATTATAAAAGATGTATCAGCAGGGCATTTAGAAATGCATAATATAGTCAAGCAGAGTCAGCATGGCTTCATGAAGGGGAAGTCATGCCTGACAAATTTATTAGGATTATTTGAGGAGGTGACAAGCAGGATAGATGCAGAGGAACCAGTAGATGTAATATATTTGGATTTCCAAAAGATGTTCGATAAGGTACCGCACATAAGGCTATGGTGGTGGGGGTAGTATATCAGCATGAATAGAGGGCTGGCTAACTAATAGAAGAGAGAGAGTTGGGATACAGGGGGGGGGCATTTTCAGGATGGCAACCTGTAACTAGTGGAGTGCTACAGGGGTCAGTGCAGGGGCCACAATTATTTACAATATATATTAATGATTTGGATGATGGAAATGAATGTACTATCGCCAAGTTTGCAGATGATACAAAAGAGGTGGGAAGGCAAGTGATGAGGATGACACAAAGAGTCTACAGAGGTATATAGACAGGTTAAGTGAATGGGCAAAAATGTGGCAGATGGAATATAATGTGGGAAAATGTGAGGTTATGCACTTTGGAAGGAAGAATAGGGGAGTTGAATATTACTTAATTGGAGAAAGACTGCAGAAAGCTGCAGCATAAAGAGATTTGCGGGTCCTCATGCATGAATCACAAAAAGCTAGCACACAAGTTCAGCATAGGTAAGGCAAATGGAATGTTAGCCTTTATTTCAAAGGGAATGGAGTATAAAAATAGGGAAGTCTTGCTGAAACTATATTAGTTAGACTGCACCTAGAATACTGTGAACAGTTTTGGTCCCCTTATCTAAAGGAAAGATATATTGGCATTGGAGGCAGCCCAGAGAAGGTTCATTAGGTTGATCCCGGGGATGGAGGGAAATACCTTGTGAAGAGAGGTTGAGCAGGTTGGGCTGGTACTCATTGGAGCTTAGAAGAATGAGAGGCGACCTTATTGAAACATATATGATTCTTAGGGGGCTTGAAAGGGTAGATGCTGAAAGGTTGTTTCCCCTTATGGGAGAGTATAGGACCAGAGGGCATAATCTCAGAGTAAGGGGTCGCTTATTTAAAACAGAGATGAGGAGGAATTTCTTCTCTCAGAGGGTAGTCAATCTGTAGAATTCTTTACCACGGAGGGCTGTAGAGGCTAAGTCGTTAAGTATATTCAAGACTGAGATAGACAGACTTTTAATCAGTAGGGGAATCAAGGGATATGGGGAAAAGGCAGGAAAGTGGAGTTGAGGATTATCAAATCAGCCATGATCTCAGTGAATGGCGGAGCAGACTCAGTGGGCCGAATGGCTTACTTCTGCTCCTAAGTCTTATGGCCTTATGCCTTCACAACCTTCCATGAGTATGGTGCTCAGAATTTTTTTTTTTTACATATTTTTTCATGGGGTGTGGGCATCGCTGACTAAGCCAGCCTATATGGCCCATCCTTAAATGCCTTTGAGAAGGTGTTGGTGAGCCACCTTCCTGAACTGCTGCAGCTCCTGTGGTGTAGGTACACCCAGGGCAAGATTTTCAGGTCGTTGGGCGGACGTGGCAGGCAGGCCCAAGAGTGGCTGGGAAACGGCCCGCCACCCACGATCGGCCCCGACTGCGATTTCAGGCTGGCTGGGGTGGAGGCAGGTGAGCGCAAAAACCTGCCCATGCACGCACACTGAAAGCCCCCTGAAGGCAGGGAGCTGCCTCAGAGAGTTGAAGATTTTTAAACCATTGAATAAAGTTTTTAAAAATCCGGAAAAAATGCACACACAGCGGAATCACTTATCTTAGTGTATATGTGAAAAATTCTGCCGCCCAAATTATTTTTATTATTTCATTACAGAAACCTCATCCTGCCCATGGATAATGTTTCCTAAAGAAACCCAAAGGCCGCCTGGCCAATTTGCCTGGCTGCCAACCATAAGGTTGGATGGGCAGCGAAAAATTGCTTTAAATTAATTAATGGCCTTAATAGGCCTCTTAATTGTCGGCTGGTGTGCTGCCGACTATTGCATGCGCATGCTGACCAAAATATCGCGTGAGTGTGTGATGACGTCAAGATACTTGGCCAACGTCATCACGTGCTATTTTACACACGATCGGGCCGGGCCTGTGCCCGCCCGCAGGATGTAAAATCCTGCTCCCAAAGTGCTGTTGGGAGGGAGTTCCAGGATTTTGACCCAGCAACAGTGAAGGAACAGTGACATAGTTCCAAGTCAGGATGGTGTGTTGCTGGCAGTGGAACTTGCAGGGAATGGAACTTGCAGGTGATGGTCTTCCCCAGCATCTGTTGTCCTTGTCCTTCTAGGTGGTAGAGGTTGCAGGTTTGGAAGGTGTTGCTGAAGGACTCTTGGTGAGTTGCTGCAGTGCATCTTGTAGATGGTACACACTGCTGCCACTGTGAGTTGGTGGTAGAGGGAATGAATGTATAAGATGGTGGATGGGGTGCCAATCAAGCGGGCTGCTTTGTCCTGGATGCTGTTGAGCTTCTTGAATATTGTTGGAGCTGCACTCATCACACTCCTGACTTGTGCCTTGTTGATGGTGGACAGGCTTGGGATAGTCAGGAGGTGAGTTACTCACTGCAGACTTCCCAGCCTCTGACCTTCACTGCAGTATTCATAAGGCTGGTCCAGCTCAGTTTCTGGTCAATGGTAACCCTATGGACGTTGATAGTGGGGGATACAGCACTGGTAATGCCACTGAATGTCCAGGGGAGAAGGTTAGATTCTTTCTTGCTGGAGTTGGTCATTGCACTTGTGTGGCATAAGTGTTATTTGCCACTTATGGATCCAAGCCTAAATGTTGCCCAGGTGTTGCTGCATATGGACACGGACTGCTTTAGTATCTGAGGAGTTACAAATGGTGTTGAACATTGTGCAATCACCAAAGAACATTCCCACTTCTTACCTGAAAGAGGAGGTCATTGTTAAAGCAGCTGAAGATGGTTGGGCCTAGGACATATGCTGAGGAACTCCTGCAGCAATGTCCTGGAACTGAGATGATTGACCTGCAACAATACAAACATCTTCCTTTGTGCTAGGTATAACCCCAACCAATGGAAAGTTTTCCCCCTTACAATTGACTTCAGCTTTGCTAGGGCTCCTTGATGCCAGACTTGGGCAAATGCTGCCTTGATGTCAAGGGCAGTTACTCTCACCTCACCTTTGGAGTTCAGCTCTTTGGACCATGTTTGGACCAAGGCTGTAAAGAGGTCAGGAGCTGAGTGGCTCTGACTGAATCCAAACTGAGCATTAATGAGCAGGTTATTGCTGTGTAAGTGCTGCTTGATAGCACTGTCAATGATCCCTTCCATCACTTTGCTGATGATCAAGAGTAGATTGATGGAGTGGTAATTGGCTAGGTTGGATTTGTCCTGTTTTTTGTGGACAGTACACACCTGGGCAATTTTCCACATTGCTGGGTAGATGCCAGTGTTGTAGCTGTACTAGAACAGCTTGGCTAGGGACACAACTCCTTCTAGAGCACAAGTCTTCGGTACTATTGCCATAATGTTGTCAGGGCCAGCAGCCTTTGCAGTATCCAGTGCCTTCAACCATTTATTGATATCTCATGGTGAATCAACTTGGCTGAAGGCACCCGTGATCCTGGGGACCTCAAGAGGAGGCCGAGATGGATCATTCGCTTGGCACTTCTGGCTGCAGATTGTTGCAAATGCTTCAGCCTTGTCTTTTGGCCTGATGTGCAGGGCTCTCTCACCACTGACAATGGGGATATTTTTGGAGATTCTTCCTCCAGTTAGTACAATTGTCCACCACCATTCACAATTGGATGTGGCAGGACTGCAGAGCTTACATCTGACCCATTGGTTGTGTGATTGCTTACCACTGTCTATCGCATGTTGCTTCCACTGTTTGGCATGCAAGTAGTCCAATGTTGTAACTTCACCAGGTTGACATCTCATTTTTAGTTATGCTGCTCCTGGCATGCCCTCATGCACTCTTCATTGAACCAGGGTTGATCTCTGGCTTGATGGTAATGGTAGAGTGGGGTATATGCTAAACCATGAGCTTACAGATTGTGGTTAAATACAATACTGTTGCTGCTGCTGATGACCCACAGTGTCTCATAGATGCCCCGTTTTGAGTTGGTAATACTGTTCAAAATCTATCTCATTTCACACAGTGCCACAACACAATGGAGGGTTTGCTCAGTGTGAAGATGGGATATCATCACTCCTACCAATACTGTTATGAACAGATGCACCGTAGATTGGTGAGAATGAGGTCAAGAAGGTTTTTCCCTCTTGTTGATTTTCTCAACACCTGCTGCAGACCTAGTCTAACAGCTATGTCCTTTAGGGTTCAGCCAGCTTGGTCAGTAATGGTGCTACTGAGCCACTCTTGGTGACGTACATTGAAGTTTCCCATCTTGCCACCCTCATTGCTTCTTCCAATTGGTGTTCAACATGGAGGAGTACTGATTCATCAGCTGAGGGGTGTGGAGGGAGCACTGTAGGTGGTAATCAGTAGGAGGTTTCCTTGCCCACATTTGGTCTGATGTCACGAGACCTCATGGAGTCAGGAGTCAATGCTGACAATTCCCAGGTTAACTCCCTATTGACTGTAAACCACTCCTACCACCACTGGTGGGTCTGTCCTGCTGGTGGGACAGGGCATACCCAGGAATAGTGGTGTCTGGGACATTATCTGTAAGGTATGATTTGGTGAGTATGACCATGTCAGGCTGTTGCTTGATTAGTCTTTGGGACCACTCTCCCAGTTTTGGCACAAACCCCAGATGTTAGTAGGGAGGGCTTTGCAAGGTCGACAGGGGTGGATTTGCTATTGTTGTTTCCAGATGATCCGTCCAGTTTCTTTTTTGATTGTGTAGCAGTTTGCTAGGCCATTTCAGAGCACAGTTAAGAATGAACCACATTATTGTGGGTAATTGATGATAAGACCAGGTAAGGGTGACAGATTTTCTTTCAGAGGCATTAGAGAACTAGATGGGTTTTTAGAACAATCAACATTGATTTCACGCTTACCATTACAGAGACTAAGCTTTTAATTCCAGATTTATTAATTGAATTTAAATTCCATCAGCTGCTCTGGTGGGATTTGAACCCCTGTCTCCATAGCATTAGCTTCAGTCTCTGGATAATTAGTCCAGTGACATTACTTGCAGCCACACCAGGGTTTATCATAACTTCCTTGCTTTTGAACCCTATGCCCCTACCTATAAAGATCAGGATCTTATATGCTTTAGTAACTGCATTCTCAACCTGTCCTGCCACCTTCAATGTTTTGTGCACATGTACTCTCAGGCCCCTCTGCTCCTACATCCTTTTTAGAATTGTACCTTTTATTTTATATTGCCTTATATAAAGCATCACATGGCATGCACTGCAGACTTACGAGTAGGAGATATATATTCGGCTATGTACTACTAAACGTGTTTTTACTGGTTTTAGACTAATAATTATGGTTACTTGTCTCAAAATAGTGAATATAAATTAAATTAGTTGTACGTTTTAACCAAGATTTTCAGAACATTGAGTTTACCCTGCATATTCATCTGGAACACGTAAGCCCATTTTCCTCCTCCCAATTTTTACCCACTTTTTATTTTGTAAATTAAAAGCAACATTTCTCTGCATGTGTTGAAAGCCTAGACCCTTACATAAGAGGTATTTAATTTGTAAGTCAACCTCAATTCCTATGGAAGTTTCAATCGGAGTTACTGCGCCTTTAATACAATTTCATGAGTTTTCCATGTTGGTGGAGAAATTTTCAGAATCTCAGTCGAAAGATCGAAGCAAATGGGTCTTGACTGTAGCCATGCAATATCATTTTAGATGTCGTCTCCTTCACTGGGTACTTGTTCCTGCTCTGCTTTACCTTGCTCACGCTGCAGCAACTCGAAAGAAAACGCCCACTGAGTCCTCTGCCTCCGCAACAAAAATCTGCACTTAAGCCCAACAAACACACCTCTCCTCACATGCAGCATTCGAAAAAGGGACTAGGGAACCTGGCACTTACCACTCAGCCAATGACAGCTGCGGGTCAAATAGTATCCAAAGCAGCCAATCAGCAGTGGCGGTGGGGCCAGGTAGGAGGAGAAAGGAAATATCTGTACTGGATTCCAGACATGCAAAAGCGATTAGGGAGAGGAAATGGACGTCAGAAAAACATTGGCAAAGGTTAAAATTCTGCCCAAAGCCAGAAAAGTCTCATCCCAGCCTTTATAAAATTCCATTACTTTTCAATTACTTTTCTGGAAAATTTCAGCCTGGAAAAGTCATTTACAAATTCCATGACTTTTCCAGGTTTTTCCATGACTCACAGGAACTCTGTAAAATGTTTCTTTCTGTTTTAGGAGTGTTCTAGAAACTTTTATTGTGCTAATTGAGCTTTCCATTGCTGCATTAATTTGTGATGTTACAACATGTGAAATTGATGGGCAAAAAAAGATCAATTGGTTCATCAAGTCTGCCTCATGCTATGATGAGCATCATGACAAAAAAACTTCCCTTCCTCCCTTTAGTTCCCATAGCACCACTTCAGGAATGAAATCTCATGGGAGAGGGAAACAAAAGAGAAAAAAAACACAAGACCCTGCATGTTTATGGAAAGATTCTTTGCAACACATTAGAAAGGTTCCATCACACAGTGTACAACCAAAAATAGAAATATATATTCACAATGCAATTTGCATCATGTATATTAATGAAACTTAAGGCTTAAGTTGATAGACCTGTAGCATTCATACTTGAATTTGTAATTTGATGTATTACTAGTAGTGTGCATGTACAGTTTGCAATAACTTTATGTGTAGCTTTATATTTGAAACATTTTGAGATACATATATGAGGGCTTATTCCATCAGTTGGTTCCAAAAGCAACTGATCCATAAATTAGCTCTATGCTTTACAATTACAGTGCAAAATTAAGCTGCATTATCACCAATGAAAATCTATTCAAAATTCCTGCATATTTCTGGATGTACCGTGTCATACTGTGTACAATGTTCAAAATCAACTGCAAAGCTACAGATTCGAAAGGAAGCATGTAGATGTCTTATTATCCTGCTGAACATTTGTAAAACAGGACAGAAACAAGATCAATAACTTCTTAATTTAAAAAATACACAATGTAAGTCAATTTTTGACTGAGTGAAAGACAGGGTTTTAACCATATGATACAAGAAGGAATCAATGCTAAACATAAAATGTACTTTTAGTAGATCAGAAGACACTTTTTGGAAACATATTTAGTTGGCCCGATGGCTCTATTGCAGAACATTTGAATTCTAACTGATGTGTCCAAGTTCATTTTCCAGCTATGTCTGATAATGGACATTGGTAGAGAATTATCAGCTGTTCAATTAGCTTCCTTTGGGACAATTTTGTGAATCTGTCCCAGCACAAACATCCATTAATTAATTATGAATCATAATGTATATCATCCTGTTTTCTCAACACAGACAACAGCTTGGTGACAGTAGTCAGTCTTAATGTGGGGGTTAGTTTAAAACACAGAATAAATAATTATTCTTATTTTGGTCATAAAGTTTGGTAAACATCCAGATTTTAACTTGAGTATCCTTATATAACAGACCTAATGAAATGCACCTCTATATATTTAACTGGAAGCAAAACTGCATACAGCAGCAATACACCAAACAACCTTGTGGGCAGGTTAAATATTTTTGAAAGGCTGAAAAATTAGAAGTATGTAGAAAAATATTAATTTAAATATTATCTACTATTCTATTCTGAAATTAAAATTATAAACATCACAGTACTTTTCCAAATATCTGAAAAATCAGAAACATAAATATGATGTTTGACAGTCAGTGTCTGTATGGTCATCAGAACTAAGTCCTCTGTACAGCTTCTTCTCCTGCTCATTCTCCTATAAAACGTCCTCTTACTCAGTGTAACAATCAGAAAGCAAAATGCTTTGCCAACTCCCACCCTGTGCCACAGAGTGTACCTTTTGGTCTAACAGGTTGAATGGTGACTGCCACATTTCAGGAAAATCTTCTAAACAGTAAGAAGTATCAGGACTGTGTGTTCCAAAGTGACTTTTGTTTGAACATTTCAGTCCTTATGGAAGATGTAGCCTGTAGTCTGGAGCTTTTAGAAACAATTTTACAGCACAGTATCTTGGACACCATCTTTTTAACCTTAGATGTATTTAGAATAATAAAAACCCATGGATCAATTATTGAATTAAATGACAAGCATCGGAGAGCTTGAAGGTCAGCATTATGGTCGTGGTACTTGTCGTTTTTATAAATTGCCCCGAAGTATGCACGAACCTAGAATAAATATAAAGAGATCAAACATAGAATTACATAAAATAAACAATACAGAAACAGGCCAGCTCTTGAGCCTCCTTCCATTCTCCCTCATTTACCCCCTGCCTTGTATGATTACCTAGCTTTAATATATCTGTACTATTCACCTCAGCTACTCCCTGTGCTAGTGAGTTCCACATTCTCACCACTCTCTGGGTGAAGCATTTTCTTCTGAACTCCCTACTTGATTCCTAGGTTACTATCTTATATTTGTTCTTCTTCATAATTTTAAATACCTCTATTAACTTACTCCTCAGCCTTCTCTTTTCAAGAGGAAAGAGACAGTCATTTGTATGCCTGATACCAGATGCCTGAAGCAACTGCTCTACTCAGAACTTAGTTGCGGCAGGATACTCCCAGGACAGCAGAAATACTTTAGGGATGTCCTCAAAGCATTCCTGAAGAGGTCAAACATCCTTGCAGACTCGTGAGAGTTCCTGAGTTGTAATTGGCCAAAATGGTGAAGGTTCATTCAGGAAAGTACCAAACACGTTGAGGCTTTGTGGGGAACCACAGAGATGAAGTTGAGGCATCAGAGAGTGCACACAAGCCTCCCAACAACTCATCTATCTGACTCTTCAAGCGCCATCTGCCCCACATGCGGCAGATCATGCAGTGGACTTATCAGCCATCTCAGAACAGGAGTGGAAGCAAGTTATCCTCAATTCCAACGGACTGTTAAGAAACCTGACAGTTCTGGTACTGCCCTAACTTGTTACTGTTTAAAATAAGCTGAAAATACAAAAACCTTAATATTATGTTTCATAGTTGTTTATATTGGATTTTAAAACCAGTCTTTAAGGGCACCGATGTGCAAATCTTATTTTTTTTTTAAATGCGAGCAATTTGTTTTCTCTTCATTAAAATATTTTCTTACACTGTGGATTTAAAAGGCAACCTATCATCTGGCAGTAATTTCATGTTGTTACAGTTGGATGTTGCATTTGAATAGATAGTAGAAAAATAAAAAAAATAGCCAAAATTACTACTTTTACACTTTTCAATTAACTAAGTTGCATGGTAATTTATTTTAAACAATCATTCAGCCAGCTTTAGGACCTGCAAGAATGAACAAAACTCTACCATTCTGACTTGCATTCAAATTTATAAAGCCTGTTTCAGGATCGTGGAGATGATAATAGATGATGTGGAGGCTCAGACATTCAGCATGTTCAAAGCAGAAGTATATGGATTTCTAGATACCAACATTAAGGGATATGGGAAAGTTCTGGACAATGGCGTTGAGGTAGAAGATCGGCCAACATCTAGTTAAATGGCAGAGCAGGCTCAAGGGGCCAAATAGCTTCTTCATGCTCCTATGTTCCTATGATGTCATAGAAATGCTGTACATACATTGGCAACTACATAAATTAATTTTATGACTGACAATGATTCTTCTGTCCTCATGTGAAATGAACATCATACATGAAGATATCATTTAAATTACTAAAAAGTATAACCTTATTCAGAAGCTTAACATTTCCATCCTTAAATTTTCAACCATTTTAAAGGTATATATAGTTAAGTAATATTAATAGTGTTATAATTATGAGGTTTATATGATTGTTATCTTTTGGGAGTGTATTTTTAAATTTAGGGCAAAATGAAGGGGGTCATGTGACCTGTTCTGAAGTCTGCTGAACAGTAAGCCTGGGTGGTTTGATTGTTAGCCTTCAAAGGAAAATTTAGGGGAAAAAGTTGCAAGGTATTTACACTTGGAGACAATGGCAGCAGCTCGTGTGTTAACAATGGACACTATGACTCTCCCAGTCCCATAAAGATGTTAAAAGTTATAAAGAGTTGTGCTGTAAACTGTCCATTTACTTCAAAGATGAAAGAGAGTTGGAGATCAAGGATAGCTAATTAGCAGTTCTATCCATAGACAAGTCAATATATTTCACATTGCCATGGGTAGAGTGCGGAGGAAAGCATTGTTGAGATCAGTTACAGGCTTCCCTACAAATCAACGAATATCACAAGACAGACAGTAGTTCTATGTGGTCAGCAGAGGTGAAGATTTGTGAGCTACCACAGCTGAATGCAGGAGGGAGATGGTCTCTATTTGAAGACCCACATCCTGCAGCCATCTAGGCCCTGGAAGAAGCGCCAGAACTGATGGTGAAGACACTCTTCAAAAATTGAGGAAAGCGCCTGGATAGAGTAACTCGAAGTTGCTACTTAGGAAATGAGGACACAGGAACCCATTGGAAGCCAGGAGCAATGTGGACTGTATGTTATAAGGACTGTAATACTGTGCAGAGTACAATGGGTTATAAGTATAAAAGGGGAATGTTCCTTTCTGTAGTTTAAAGTATAAGTTGCCTACAAAAAGAAAGTAGTGTTTAGTCAATAATGCTTTTTTTATTATTCATTCATGGGATGTGGGCTTCGCTGGTGGGCCAGCATTTATTGCCCATCCCTAGATGCCCTTGAGAAGGTGGTGAGCTGCCTTCTTGAACCGCTGCAGTCCATGTGGTGTAGGTACACCCACAGTGCTGTTAGAGAGGGAGTTCCAGGATTTTGACCCAGCAACAGTGAAGGAACGTGATATATTTCCAAGTCAGGATGGTGAGTGACTTGGAGGGGAACTCCCAGGTAGTGTTGTTCCCATCTATCTGCTGCCCTTGTCCTTCTAGGCGATAGTGGTCATGGGTTTGGAAGATGCTGTCCAAGGAGCTTTGGTAAATTCCTGCAGTGCATCTTGTAGATGGTACACACTGCTGCTACTGTGGGTCGGTGGTGGAGTGTGTGAATGTTTGTGGACATGCTGCCACTCAAGTGGACTGCTTTGTCCTCAACGGTGTCCAGCTTCTTCAGTGTTGTAGAAGCTGCACTCATCCAGGCAAGTGGAGAATATTCCATCACACTCCTGACTTGTGCCTTCTAGACGGTGGACAGGCTTTGGGGAGTCAGGAGGTGAGTTATTCATCACACAATTCCTAGCCTCTGACCTGCTCTTGTAGCCACAATATTTATATGGCTAATCCAGTTCAGTATCTAGTCAATGGTAATCCCCAGGATGGTGGTAGTGGGGGATTCAGTGATGGTAATGCCATTGAACAAAGGACGATGGTTGGATTTTGACTTGTTGGAGATGGTCATTGCCTAACACTTGTGTGGCGTGAATGTTACGTGCCACTTGTCAGCCCAAGCCTGGATATTGACCAGGTCTTGCTGCATTTGGACATGGACTGCTTCAGTATCTGAGGAGTCGCGAATGGTGCTTAACATTGTGCAATCATCAGCGAACATCCCCATTTCTGACCTTATGATGGAAGAAAGGTAATTAATGAAGCAGCTGAAGGTGTTTGGACCTAGGACACTATCCTGAGGAACTCCTTCAGTGATGTCCTGGAGCTGAGATGACTGACCTCCAACAACCACAACCATCGTCCTTTGTGCTAGGAATGACACCAACCAGTGGAGAGTTTTCCCCCTGATTCCCATTGACTCCAGTATTGCTAGGGCTCCTTGATGCCACACTCAGTCAAATGCTGCCTTGATATCAAGGGCAGTCACTCTCACCTTACCTTGGGAGTTCAGCTCTTTTGTCCATGTTTGAACCAAGGCTGTAATGAGGTCAGGAGCTGAGTGGCTCTGGCAAAACCCAAACTGGGCATCAGTGAGCAGGTTATTGCTAAGCAAGTGCTGCTTGATAGTTCTGTTGACGACCCCTTCCATTACTTTACTGATGATGGATTGTAGACTGATGGGGCAGTAATTGGCTGGGTTGGATTTGTCCTGCTTTTTGTGTACAGGATATACCTCAGCAATCTTCCACATAGCTGGGCACATGCCAGTGTTTTAGCTGTTCTGGAACAGCTTGGCTAGGGGCGCCGCAAGTTCTGGAGCACAAGAGTGCTCCTCAGTGCTAAGTTTTTCCAGGTATTTTTGTTTCTGTTGAGGCTTTATAAGGCTCTGGTCAGACCACACTTAGAATATTATGAGCAATTTTGGGCCCCGTATCTCAGGAAGGATGTGCTGGCCCTGGAGAGGGTCCAGAGGAGGTTCACGAGAATGATCCCAGGAATGAAAGGCTTAACATATGAGGAACGTTTGAGGACTCTGGGTCTATACTCAATGGAGTTTAGAAGGACGAGGGGGGATCTGATTGAAACTTACAGAATACTGAAAGGGCTGGATAGAATGGATGTGGGGAAGATGTTTCCATTAGTAGGAGAGATTAGGACCTGAGGGCACAGCCTCAGAGTGAAGGGAAGATCTTTTAGAACAGAGATGAGCAGAAACTTCGTTAGCCAGAGAGTGGTGAATCTATGGAATTCATTGCCACAGAAGGCTGTGGAGGCCAGGTCATTGAATGTATTTAAGACAGAGATAATTAGGTTCTTGATTGGTAAGGGGATCAAAGGTTACGGGGAGAAGGCGGGAAAATGGGGTTGAGAAACTTATCAGCCATGACTGAATTGTGGAGCAGACTCGATGGGCCGAATGGCCTAATTTCTGCTCCTATGTCTTATGGTCTTATGTTCCTATGATCCTATGATGTCATGGACATTCCTCATAATTTTAACTCAACCACATTAACTACCCATCTGGTTCACTAATGTCCTTTAGGGAAGGAAATCTTACCTGGTCTGGCCTACATGTGACTCCAGACCCCAGCAATGTGGTTGACTCTTAAATGCCCTCTGATCAAGGGCAATTAGGGAAGGGTAATAAATGCTAACCAGGGCAGCAATGCCCACATCCCATGAACAAATAAACAATAATAAAATCCTGAATTAATAAAAGTGTGTGTAACTGAGAATCAGAAAATGTCAAGTTGAACAAATTTAATGTATATGGTACATGTAAAATTCTACTTTTGTATGAATTTTAAAATATCTGACATGTTGTTATCAGGGGTGAATATAAAGTACACTGGTTTGTTTATAATTTCGGCTAATATTTTTTGTCATTGGCATTATGATTAGATTATAGTTTCTTTTTTTACTCCTTAAATATTCTATCCTTCCTTGATTGTATTAACCTATACTGGGGACATCTCCTTAGGTGTCAGCTGCTCTCCACTCCACCCCAACCCCCCCACCCCCCCCCCCCCCCCCCACCCTGCCACCCCCTCTCTTTCCAAAAACTACTGAGTAAGTTTGGTAAATGGATGGTAATTGACTCTCTGGGTTGCTATGACAAGCTGGTCTGAAACACAGAGCCTGGTGGGTTGGATCATGCCACGCTCTACTAAAATTCCCACTGATTAAGTCAAACTATAGGAGTTGTATTGACTTTACCTTTCCTTCCTATGGTTAATACAATTCTGGAACAGAGCTTTGGGAGACACATTTGCACGTTTTTATGAAAACTCCCACAGCCCTCAATAAAAGCACATTTTCTTTTTGCTCGTCCCACTGCTTTCTTACGTCCAACCTAATATGTAAGCAAAACCCACACTCGTTGGTTCATTTACTTTCTTGCTCCCATTAGGTGCCTCAAGAGAAAAGCCACACGCCAAGTTCAAAAAATGCCATGGGGAGATTAGACAGATGGACTGGCACTCACCGTGAGGGGCACAGAACAGGCAACGAAAGTAATTGTCATTATGGCTAAAAGAATGAGATGATCCACTTCTTCCGATTGAGAAACCCGATCGTTTCTTGTGTGGGATACCCTCGAGCATTTCCGTGTCCTTTGCTTCTGGTACATGCGGCAGAGGCTGACAATAACGGAGACGTTGCACAGTAAGATGGAAACGATCAGCACCTTCATCAGCACGGCATAGGACAAGGAATAAACGCGGTGCTTCATCGGCAGCAACTGGACTTCCATCTTGATGAAGCACCAGGTTCCGGGGCAGTACTGAGTGTTCACACCAAAGCCCAGCAGCGGCAGTGAGCAGAACAAGGTGCAGAAGATGCAGATGATCGGGATGGCGATCAGGCCACAGCGCTTGCTGGTGTGCCGCCTGTAGAAGTATGGGCAGCTGATGGACAGACAGCGCTCCAGGGCCATGGCGAACAGGATGAACATGGAGGTGAGCCCGAAGAAAGCCATGGCGAAGGCGCAGTAGTCACACAGGTTGAGCTCCTTCAGCGAGTGCCTCTTGCCGTAAGCGGTCAGGACAACGGGGCTGATGAGCAGGGTCCCCATGAGGTCGGTGACAATCAGGCTGCTCACCAAGATGTGGAACAACGACACTTTACTCCGGTTGCCCCTCTTGTGGACCCCCAGCACGATCAGCGCCAGCACGTTGCCCAACACGCCAGCGGCGAACATCACAGCGCTGACCGCTGGCCCGGCGTCCGCGCTGATGCTCGTGTTGTTCTCGCAGCTCTCGTTGCCCACGGCGGTGTCGTTTGCCATACCGAAAGACAGGGAGGCAGAGGAAGGGTTGAGTCTTTCCCAATCACCAGGAATGTCTCTGATCAAAAAAAAACCACACATACACGGCAGGTTAATGCCTACCTCAAACAATGCGGCATGGCGAAAGAGAGATGAAGTACTCCATACCTGAAGCCACATGTGGCTATATATTCCGCCACCGACCCTCTGTCCCGTTTTGAGGGTTGGCCTGTCATCAGGTTAACTCCTACATACCAAAACCTCTCCACCTCAAAAAAACCCGCGCTCACTCTGGCAACACGAGATGCTCCCTCACCCTGATTGCCCCTCAGTCAGTACCTTCCCCGTCTCAAGTCTTCTGCCAAGTCTTCACTGAGAGGTCAGGGAGCTGCCAAGTTTAATCTTGAGGTTGGAGAAACTGCTGGATATGTGGGAGGAACAGGATGTGAGTAGTAACCCGCACTGAAGAAAACACATCCTCTGTTCAGGCACCAAATCGTGAAAAGGCAGGGTGACAAACAATTCCCTGTATTAGCCACATACCTAAAAGCTGATTTTATACTGTGACAAGTATTTCCGTGTGTGTTATGAATGTCACGCCTGCTATGAAAAGGTAGACAAATAATATATAGAAAGAGCAATTACCTCAACTTAACCCAGAAGAGAAAACAGTTCAACAGCTGAAGCAGCCATCAACCCAGAACTGAAACCCGTTGAAAACCTTTGACCACAGATGCGGCAGCTGTCATTTCCCAATTGGAAACAGCTGGGGCCGTCGGTTGATTGTTGCCATTTGGAAACAGTCATCACTGGTTGGCTCCTCCATCCCCATCCCCATCCCCATCTGTAAAACCTGTTATTTTTGCTTATCCAGGTTGAGCCCAATTTATGAAAGGTAATTAGCGAACCCACGTCTTGTGCATCAGCACGATGATGTGTGCAATCGGGAATTACCCAGTGAAGAAACTGAAAGACTTACTGTAACTGTAAAGTTCAAACTTTTATTGGAAAAACACAATTAAATTAAACATTACATAGCAAATAAAGAATTCGTCCTCTGGCTCTGGGCAGAATCCCAGAGTCATTTGGGGATCTCAGTGCAACCCAACAATCTGTTAATAAAATCAGGGACGGATCAATATCCCATATCTAAAGACGGAAAGTATCACATATTTCAATAGATTAGTTGTTAAGGTTCAGTTACCAGTGAATTGACACTGAGCAGGTTTACCACTGCAATCGGTACTGTTGTCTCGATCTACTTCTACAAGCATTTAAAAACATACGAAATAGGAGCAGAAATTCGGCCCCTTAAGCCTGCTCTGCCATTCAATGAGATCATGGCTGATCTGTTTGTATTTTGAGTTCTATATTCCTATCAACACCCGACAACTTTGGATTCCCTTGCCTAAAAAGAATCTACCTCTGCCTTAAAAATGTTCAGTGACCTCACTTCCACTGCATTCTGAGGCAGAGTTCCAAAGTTGCACAATCCTCTGAGAGAGAAAAAAATTCTCATCTCTAATTTTAAAATAGTGCCCCTTACTTCTGGACTCACCCACAAGAGGAAACATACATTCCACTTCCACCTTGTCATTACCGTTCAGGATCTTATATAGTCAATCAAGTCATCCCTCACTCTTCTAAACCCCAGTGGAAACAAGCCCAGATGGTCCAACCTATCCTCATAAGACAACCCACTTACTCCAGGTATCAATCTGGTAACCCTCCTCTGAACTGTCTCCAATGCATTTACATCTTTCCCTAAATAAGGAGACCAAAACTGCATGCACTATTTGAGATGCAGTCTCACCAATGCCCTGTATAATTGAAGCATTACATCCTTACTTTTATGTTCAATTCCTCTTGCAATAAAATATAGCATTCCATTAGCCTTCTTGATTAGATGCTGCATACTGACATGTTGTGACTCATGCACGAGAACACCTAGATTCCTCTACACCACGGAATTCTGTGGTCATTCTTTGTTTAAGTAATACTCTGCTTTTTATTCTCCTGCCAAAGTAAAAACTTCACATTTTCCCACAGTATACTACGTCTTCCAGATTTTTGCCCACTCACTCAACTTATGCATGTTGTAAGGAACATATCTTTTTATTTTCTGTTGGACTGTGGATTAAAATTACAATGGCTGCAGTTTGAAAGATATATCCACTAGAACAGGATGAGAGATACATACAATGTTGCAGTCCTGAAACAGAGCGTGCCATGAAAGACAGGATGGTGCCAGAAAGGAGTCCTGGGCCAAGGGAACTGCCTGGAAAAAACATTTTAATTGGCTCTTGACCAGGTGACCAGGGTTTGTGTGAAAGCTGTGCAGCAGCATAGCTCCCAGCCTGAAAGGAAAAAGATCTAAAATCTCTCTCTCCTGTGTGTATAAGATTCCAGTAATTCCATAATAATACCTAGCTGGCTTTTTCTCTTCATATCTCTATAACCTGCTTTCTCTCTATGAAACTCCCCATCAAGAGGCAAAGGGGAAACTGTTAGAGACATTGAAAGGCAAGTGCTCAACCAGTAAACTAAATACTGAAAGTGCTGGAAGACCACCTCATTTCATCAAGAAGAACTGAAAGGAATTTGAAAGACATTGATCAAAATCAACTCATCAAATCCTGTACTCTGGAATCGGTGCTATTGAACTGTTTTATCACGCCCTTAAAATCTATGTTTTTGTGTGTCTTGTATGTTTGTGTTTAGGGATTTAAGAAGGGGTAGAGCTTAGGTTATAGAGTTAGAAATTAGCAGTTCATATTCCTTTTTGCCACTGGTTAATGACAGATTGTTCAATAAATGGTTATTTATTTATTAAGTTTACAAACCTGGTGCTTGTATTGTGTTATCCTAAATTAAACAGGTGGAATTGGGGCAATCTGGTAGTTTGATCAAACTTTTCACATTTGTTGCGGTTTGGGGAACAGTGGGGCTTGATATTATAGTGCGCTATCCCCAGTGAGTTGTGACAAAGTTTGGGTCTCAGGTCTGGGATATTTTGGAACAAAAGACAATGATGATTTGGGTGTAGTACGTAATAAAAGCCAAAAGGAAACACCAGATTTGTACTGTTAAAAATAAGATGGCACTGGAAACTGCTAAAGCTTTCCTCCAAGTGGAAGAGACGTTCTTGATGATTTTCGAAGGGATCCCAAAGGCCAGGTTAATCGAATTGACAAGTAAATTAAAAGAAGGATTGCCTGCCAAAGCTAGGAAGGCAGAGATAATTGAATAGATGGCACAGCCTTTGAAATTGGAAGGAATACCCAAGAGACTGAGTTCTCCAAGGGGTGATTCATTAGAATGGTCTCAAATTAGTTGCAAATAAAAAAAATTGGAACTAAAAGCAGCAGAAAAAGAAAGAGCAGGGAAAGAAAAAGAAAAGGAGAGGGAGCATTCCAAATGGAAAAGGCAGACAAGGAAAGAGAAAGGACACTTCAAAGGGAGTCAGAAATGGCAAAGTTAGAAAAGAAGAAACAGAAAAAGAAAGAGAATTTCAGCTTGAAATGCCAATAGTTAAAAAAGAGATGCCAGAAGATGAGGCAGGACTTATTTCCAGATCAGAACCCAGTGGGGAGATGTTTAAATTTGTACAAGCTCTTCCAAAATTTGAGGAAAGGGATGTTGAAGCATTCTTTATTCAATTTTTATCTTTGAGAAGGTAGCTAAACAGTTGAACTGGCCAAAGGAAAACTGGACATTGCCCATGCAGAGCAAATTGACTGATGGAGCACAGGAAATTTATGCTTCACTTTCAGTGGAGGTCTCTAGGGATTATGATGTGGGAAAAGGCCATTTGAGTGCCATTTGGGTTGGTCCCTGAAGCATACAAACAAAAGTTTAGACATTTAAGGAAACAGTCTGGGCAAACTTACATTGAATTTGAAAGGATTAAGCAAAGTAGTTTTGACAGGTGGATGTGAGCATTAGGAGCTGAAGCTACCTATAAAGTTCTCAGAGAGACAATTCTCTTGGAAGAATTTAAAAACTCCCTATCTTCTGCAATAACAACCCATGTTGAAGACCAAAGGATTGCAATTGCTAGACTAGACAGTAATGGTTGATGATTATGAGCTAATCCATAAAACTAAACCATTTTTCCATCACCCCCGTAAATTTGAAAAGGATAGAAAGTGGGAGAATGAAAGGAAGGCAAGTAGCCAGGGTAAAGAATGGATAGCTGGGAATATCTTGAGATCTCCTCCCCAGATCAGGAAGTAAGGAACTGAGGGTGGAGGTGAAACTCAAAGGCTAAGTGTTTCCATTGTGATAAAGGGGAAACATTTGTTCAGAATGCTGGAAGTTGCGAGGGAAGCCCATGGGACTCATTGGAGTTCATAAGAGTGCGTCCAAAAAGCGAACTGACAAAGAAAATCCAACGGATCAAATTGTAGCTTTAACTACAAATAAGGGTCTGGAGGTAAGCACTGCTGTGAATGCAGGTGAAATGAATAAGATAGATGAGAGTTTTTGTCTAAAGAAAGGATAACTGGGGCTTGATATTACAGTGCACTATCCCCAGTGAGTCATGACAATATCCATCTGCAAACTCCTTATGTCTTCTTCACAACATACTTTCCTACCTATCTTTGCATAGTATGCAAATTTAGCTACCATGCCTTTGCTCCCCTCATCTAAGTCATTGATATAAATTGTAAAAAGTTGAGGCCCCAGCACAGAGCCCTGCGGGACTCCACTAGTCACATCCTGCCAATCAGACAAAGAACCATTTATGCACACTCTCTGTCTTTTGCCAGCCAACCAATTCTCTATTCTGGCTCATAGCTACAATTCAGGCGATGCTCTGAAAGCCATTTAAGGTTAATTACCTTGCCATACAGGTTGTTAGGTGTGTCTCCAAGGCTTGGAAGCATTTGGGGGTGAATGCTTTGATGTTGTTTTGGTGCTGCCATGATGAAAAATCATTTAGTGCCATTCTGGGAGGCCATTGGGCTAAAGCAAATTAATGCATCAATTTCCCCTTTGATGCTGCTTTAGTCACAGAATAAATGAGTCACTTGATTCTGTGTCACAATTTCATTTTGTAGCTTTACATTCTGAGCTTCCGGCAGCTCTGTTCTCCAGTATAGTGCTACCCTCTCTTCCTCCAGGCTTTCAATCTAATGGGACAAGGATGCCCTATCTTCTCTTACCATCCTCATCTCCTTATACCTCTTTCAAAGCTGTAATTGTTTGAGGGGGGAGGGCCTTAGGTACCTCCTGGGGCCTGGAGGTTTCTTCCTGCTCCTGGGGCCAGGAAACCTGCGCCAGCATCCGAATCACATGCTCCTTTTCTCCAACTGCCATCCAAACGCTCCTGATGGTGGTGAGCTGACTGCCTCACCACTCCTTCATTCAAGCAGACTCTTCTAGAGAGAAATAGGCATTTAGAAAGTCACAGCCATCATATGCTTTCATTTTAGTTCTCAAAGACTATTTGCGAAGGAGAATCAAGATATCTAGAGAACAAATACCCCAGCAATGTTTGCATCCTCCTGTGCCCTCTTCTCTCTCATCAGACCCACGTGAAGGGACATTGTCACCCCTGCTGTGTGCCTCAACAGCGATGTTGAGAACCCTTGGCAACCTTGACTCTTGCACCACTACCCAACTCATGATCTCCTGATGGGTCTGTAGAGAGCAAAACATTGGGAATTCAAATTCAGTTTGACTGAATTATTTTTAGATTCACCTTTCAGCCCAGGGCATCACATTTCCAGGCATATTCTTTCAATATAAGAACAAATGTTGAGGTTTCCAAAAACTGCCCCTTACAGGGAAGAATCTCATCTTTGAGATTACGATGTGATCCATATCTGAACTTCGTAGTAAAGTATTGCACCTGAGAGAGAGAGATGGGGTGAGAGAGAGAGAGAGAGATGGGGAGAGAGAGGACAGGAGTGAGAGAGATAGGGAGAGATATGTAGGGGAAGGGAAGAGTGAGTGTGAGAGTGGGGGAGAGAGAGAGGGGGAGAGAGAATGGGAGGAAGGGGGAGAGAAGGGAGAGAGGAAGACAATTCTGTCTTAAAGCTTAATGCACTAACCTTTTGTAAAAACCTGATCCAATTGCAATAATCCATGGATAGTCTAGCTAAGGTTAAGTTTGTGGCAGCATATTTCAGACAAAATGCTTCAATTTTTACTGAATATTATTTTAAAAACCAGGCCAGAGCTGCAATCCAGCGGCCACATGGCATAGACAGGAAGGAGCACTAGTGCATTGTGGGAAATGGGACAGGGGTCAGGGTCCTGAGAAACTGCACAAACTAATGGGGACTTGAGTTCTCCTATGCCTACATACCCAGCTGCTATTGTGCTGTGTCAATTGAATTAATTGGTTTGAAGGTGGAGGCAGCCAAACTGTGCTGGAAACAAATAAGGGAAACTTTGTCCGGGGGTGGTGAGGAGATGCTGCTGTTGATACTGATGACCGGGAAGGCAGGGAATTTGTGGAACCAGTTGGGCCCCATCCACGCCCCTGGCATGCCACACATCCCGTGCCCCTGGGCCTGCCAAACACCATGCTCTCCCGGGCCTGCCAGACATCCTGCACCCTCAGGGCTGCAAGAACTCCCCCTACCTGTACCCCATCCCCCATGCTCTCCCAGGCTTGCCAGACCCCACAACCCCCCTTGGATCCCCCCAGTATTCCCAAGCTTGCTGGAGCCCCTGCACTCCTGTCCCCCATGGCCTCCCCCACCCTGGACCAACCACACTCTCATCCCCAATGACCTGCTGGACCCCCACACACCCCCGGATCCCCGCCTTCGTGCCCTCTGGCCTGTCAGACCGCCCAACCCCATGCCTGCTGTTTGTGACACAGGACAGCAATGTTAATTCCAGGACAATCCCCTTAAATACAGGACAGTTGATCACCCTTGGTGGAGGCTCGGGAAAGAGTCTGCAATCTGATATCACAGAACTACCAGGCAAAATTCGATAACCGGCACATGGGCAAGGGTATACAAACTCTGTCTAATCCGATAACACACATGAGTGGGGAACGCTAGTCTGATCAGAATATGTGACACATGGGATGTAGGGGACCATATGGAGAATAACAGTGTCTAGAGTTCATCCTGTTAGTTCCCAGTTAAGTCAACTGTTCCAAGCAAATTGCAATTGGCCACAGCCAAAATCACTGACAAAGTCAGACACCAACTGATTTACAGTTGTAGGGTTGAGGGATGGAGATGGTCTTCATTGATCAGAAGTTAACTGGACCAGATATATAATCACTGTGGATACAAGAGCTAATCAAAGGTTGGTTTTCTGTGATGGATAACTCAGCAAAGCCTTTCCATCACCTATGACGCACAAGTGAGAAGTGTGATAGAACATGTTCCACTTGCCTCAATGAGTGCATCTCCAATACTCCCTAAAAGCTCGACACCAACCAGGACAAATCAGCCTGCTTAATTGACACCCAATCCACAGGTTAAACATTCACTCCCCTCATCATCAGTTCACAGTGGGTGTTGTGTGTACCATCTGCAAGATGGACTGCATCAACTCCTTCATTTGGGGTTTGTTTGGTAAATTTGCTTATTTTGGTTTATGGACCCCCAAGTGGATTGCAACAGTCACATGTTAGAGTCTGCAGTTTACCTATCCTAGTGCTCCTACAAAATGTTTCTTCTGTGGGATGTGGATGGTTGCTAGGATTTTATTAAGGACAGTTCATGTGGCAATGTTGGCCAAGCTCAAGCAGCTTTGGGCCTTGAGGGCTTGGCAGCAACTTGGTGAAGATTTGGGCAGCCTGGCCCAGTTTACTGTGTGGCATTAACAGGAGAATGGGCAGTGGATGGCAGAGGAACAGGTATGCAGTTATCCTGAGAAAGGACAATAGGTGTTTCCCAGATGGAGCCAATGCCACTCTCTTGGGGCTGTGACTCAGCATTCCTGTGCCTCCACCTGTGACTGTGTGCAGGAGTGATTGACACTCTGGAAAACTGGCTCCCTGAGCCAAGGCGGCAGCTGTCTGAAATTCCATGGCAGCAGTGTGAGTTACCATGGAATCAGTCAATATTTTTATTAGCACCTTCATCATGGTGAGAATCAGTTGTGCTCATGGAACTGACCACTCCTTGTTAGACAGTCGGTGGTCCATGAAACTTCAGCACAATTTGGAGCTGGAATGTTCTATGTTTGGGACCATTGTGTCCAAGCTTGCTGGAAGGCAACCTAGTGCACCTGGTATGTCCTTCAGCCTTCTTTGATAGACTGGGCCTTTGAAATGATCATCTGAGTTTTCTGCTGCAGTGCTAGGATGTGACTGCACCTTCTGGCGAGTTGGCTCCAGTGCTTTTCTAGTTCCTGAATACTTGTGCTGTGGGACTTACTATGTGGCAACCCCTCCTCTAAAGTGTGCATGGTGCTAACTTCTGAGCTGGTGCTTACTAAGGTTGGATCGAGTGATGCTGCACTATTTCCACATCTTCAGCACTTGAAATAAAAGAGACAGACAAGAGTCAGATTTTACTTTGGAGGGAGAGCAGAGAAAGAAATGGTTGGTGAAAGTACCTGTAGTTTGTTATGCGATATGTTTATGGTAAGATGGAAGTAAGAAACAATAAAGAATATACAGTGTGAAGAAACCCTGCTGGGGCCATGGCTCTCCTTCTTTCCGTGTTGTCAGCATGTTTTCTTCTGTGGGTTGGGGCGTGGGGTGGGGGTGCAGTAGGATTTGTAGGCAAGCTTAGCCTCCTTCAGATGCAGCTTGCTGAAGCGAGTTGCATGCAACCCTGTCTTGCAAGAAAGAGGGTATGTTAGTGACATCCTTGTGAGAAGTTTCGATAATGTGCCTGTCATTGTAGAGTAGTTTGGTATGCAATAGTTTGGTAAGTTGAGAGATGTGGGGAAGTGAGCGAGAATTGCCAGAGTAGTATGTTTGTTTGAGGAGATGGAGGTGGAGGTGTGGGACAGTGAGAGTGGGAGAGTAAAGGAAAGCAAAGGAGGTTAATATTGTCATTAGAGAGCCAGGACATGTTAAGGGTGTGAGTAGACAGTATGAAACACTTACCTTCTCAATTCTTGTGAGGTCATTAAACATCTTTAGGCATTGCAGCTATGCCATAGGAATTAAACTCCTGGCAATATTTTCCCTAATGAACATGGTTGCTTCCTAAGGAACTCTGGCCAATTTTCCATTCCCTAAGCAGTCATATCTTTTCCAAATTACATTAACTAACTCAGGACTGTTTGAAAATTGAACCTAGAATCTTTCTTCTCTATATCATTTACTGGATAAGCCTGTTGTATCAATGGGGGCAAGTGAATTTCTTCATCTTCAATGCATCCTGATTTGCATTCAGGACCTGAAGGGATACCTACACGTACCTATATCAAATTCATGATGTACTACATCAACTCTCCAACCCTCCTTTGATAGCACCTTCCAAAGCTGTGACTTCTACCAACTGGAAGGAAAGGGTAGCAGACAAATGGGAATACCACGAAGTGCAAGTTCCCCTCTAACCCACATGTGATCCTGACTCGGAACTATGGCTGGGATTTTCCATGCCCGCCAGCATTGGGCATGTTTGGTGGAGCGAGCAGACAATATGACATGATTGGTTTCATGACAGCGTGAAATCAGTTTGTGGTTGTCCGCTTAGCCCGACGGTGACAGGCTGCGTTTCCTGCCATTGGATGTTGGGAAGCTCTTTGTAATACATCAGCACGTCATTATTAAGTCAACCCGTTGGAATCGCCCCCGCCACACCCCCCCCAGTCTGCTGGATTGTCTGTCCACGTCGATGTGCTTTCCCGCTGACGTGTTTCACAACAGCACAAAAAAGGCATGCACTTGGCGGGCTGCAGATTGAGGAGAACTTGGAGGTGAGTACACAGTAACATTGTGCAGAGCTCACCAGGGTCGCCTGTTGGATTTCAAGCTTGAGGAGCGCTGGGGGGTTGGGTTAAGGGCAGCCTTGCCGTTGAGGTGACTTGTTGGGGGTGTCAAGAGCTGCCTTGTAGCTGAGGTGACTTGTGGGGGCGGCAGGTTAAGGACAGCCCTGCTATTGAGGCAACTTGTGGGAGGTGGGTAGTGGTGGTGCAAGGGCTGTCCTGTCATTGAATATAACACACAAGCATTCGGGGTGGGGGGGGAAAGGTTGGGCGAGGGAAGTGGCCACGCATTAGGGAAACCTGTATAAAGTGACCATTCCTCTGCAATTCAGACAGTTCAAGCGCAGCCACATTGATATGATTAGAGTCGGGCATCTAGCTTATCTGCCCAGTCAAGCACACAGAGGCATCAAAGTGCCACGGAGTGCTCCAAAGATTTTCACCCCTGGCACAGACTGTAAAGTCATGACCATTTTAGTGGGCTGCAGAACAGTTGGACAACTGCACATGTTGTACAATCTCCTCGCTAAAGCTGGCCATGGACAGTCACTGGTGGAGGTGCTCACAGCCCCTTGCAATATCATCATCCCAGTTTGGACCAGACTCCCCCATGGTTCAAGCTAACAGTGCAGCCTTGCAGCGCGGATTAGGAGAATGCCTGCACCTGAGCTGAGAGCACAGCATGCAGTCCACTGGGAAAAGCTGCCGCCAGTTAGACTGCTGGAGTCGGGCAGAGGTGGCTAGGGTTTTGGGCAGCCATGCAAGGCACTAATCTCTGGCCAACCAAGTAGTGGCCAGCACTCTCTGGGAAGCATTAAGGGGCCTTCACGCTTAACCAGGACAGGTTTTTAGTACACCCATGCTAACAACATGTCTCTCTCTTTCATCCTGCAGGAGGAGTACGTCAGGCTCATGGAGACTGGTGAACTAGCTGTTTGCCTAATGGCCTACAGAAAGCGAAGATGAAGGAGGAGAGAATGACTGAGGCTCCTGGCTGCGCAGAGGGAGGAGCAGCAACCTCAGGAAGAAGGGGCAGCAAAGGCTACTGCACACACCACTGAAGAGCCACAGTGAGCCATCGCTGGTCGGCACTTAGCTACACCCAGGGTCTATAGACGCCGCCTTTCATTCCTGCAGATGACCAAGAACCAGTGTCACCAAAGACTGCGCATGTCTAAGGAATCTGCCAGCTACTGCAGGATTTGGTGCCACAGGGACATGGAGGGCATCCACTATCAGTGGCCATGGAAGTGACCGCGATGCTCAATTTCTATGCCAGTGGCTCCTTTCAGGGTTCCACAGGTGAACTCTGTGGGATCTCACAAGCCTCCACCCACAAATGCATCCATGAAGTCATGAATGCAACCTTTGTGCATTTCGCACGGTACCAGGACAGCCAGGATGCAAGAGCGAAAGCAACATTGTTCGTAGGATATGAATGAGTATGGCTATGTCAGGGTGTTGCTTGACCAATTTTGGCACAAGCCCCCAGATGTTAGTAAGGAGGAATTTGCAGAATCGACGGGGCTGGGTGTGCAGTTTCCAGTGTCTAGTTCGATGCCGGGTGGTCTGTCTGTTCATTCCTTATTGACTTTTCTGTCGTGGTTGGCTACAACTGAGTGGCTTGCAAGGCCATTTCAGAGGGCATTTAAGAGTCAACCACATTGCTGTGAGCCTGGAGTCACATGTAGGTCAGATAAGGAAAGGATGGCAGATTTCCTTCCCTGAAGGGCATTTTTATGACAACCAGCAATGATTTCATGGTCACTATTACTGAGACTAGCTTTTAATTCCAGGTTTATGAATTGAATTTAAATTCCACCAGCTGCCATGGTGGGATTTGAACCTATGTCCCCAGAGTACTAGCCTGCGCCTCTGGATTGCTAGTCCAGTGACATTAGCACACAAACATCTCCCTTCACTTACCTGTCAAATTCTGTCAAATCTTTGTCTTTTTGCTCTTGTCCCTTCATCTTCCTTGGCCCTGTGTGCTGCCTGTCACCTTCCTTTACCAAGCAATAATGTGTAGTGTCTCAGAACATAACTTACATGAAACATGTAAAATCTGAGGGAGAAACTGAATGAAATATAAATGAAAGCCAGGGACGTATGGTGTAAATTGTCGCATTTTTTCGCAGAATGTATGGTTAAGGTTTGTTAAAGCATGTCTGAGTTACATTTCAGCTGGCACTGAATGTAGGTAAGGCCATGGTATCCTCTGCTCGGAGACCAAAGACCCCTCCCCCACCCCTCCAGATGGGAGTGGTTAGATGTCAAATCCCCTACAACATGCCCTTTGGTCCAAGGTATCATCCCACCAAGTTTGATTGAGCTCGGCCCAGGGTCATTGGACGAGTTTGCCAACAAACAGACAAACTGACATTTTGCTTCTATTTAAGTATATATTATCTATTTATTTATATATGTCCTGTAGCTAAAGTCAACTGAGCAGCTTCCTTGCTGAATTTGAAAACATGACATGGCAGGTCACTGTAGAGAGGAGAATGCAATATGTAAATTTAAATACAGTATGTCCTATCAGCCCTTTAGTTATGCAATTTTTAAATTAACCTTAAATGTAAATTATTTTACAGCAAAATGCCTCCTCTGTATTTCTCCTCTTCTTTATTTAAAATATTTATCTTCTATTGAACCTTAAACTTCAATATTTAACTAGTAATAGATACTGGACTGGCCTCTCTGTGAGACAGGCAGTGAGGGCAGTGGAGAATAGAAATCAGTGGACAAAAATTGTTCATAGTGCAGTCAACTCCCAGAATGAGGATGAATGAAAGACATGACAGGACATGATAAGACAAATAGCTATTGAAATGTTCCAGCTGTGTCAGCACTTTATCACATTTATGGAAAGTACCATTCTGCACTTCTTTCCCATATGAGTAAAACCAGTTACATGGAACTTTAGTGGTATCAGCTGTGTTTTCAAATAAACTATCATAGAATAGCAAAAATTATTTATAAGTATGAGTTATGAAGTGGATTCAGTCAGGGGAATGCAGTGGAGCATAATTTTCAAAACACAAAAATTATCGGTTTGATTAAATTAAATTAAATAAATTTACACTTTGTCAGAGCAACAGTTTATTGTTCCCAGGGAAGGATTTTGATTTCCCCTAAGGCAGAGGTTCCCAAACTTTACTTTTTGTAGAGCATACTCCAGAGCTTCCAGCTGGCGGTGTACCCCTTTCAGCATAAAGTTTAATAATTTAACACTTTTAATGTCCAAATATTGTACAAAATGTACGAATTATAGTACACATGCACAAAATAAACAATGTCCTAATAGTACTACTTGCCATTAATATCTCACAGAAGATTGTTCGAGCATATGCATATAAATTTTAGAATGATAGGTGATAGTTAAGCCTTGAGTTGTTTTCTATACAAAGGCACTGGCAATACATTGCATTGACTCTAGCAAGTGTTGAAAATCCACTTTCACATAGGTAGATGTAGCAAATGATAGCAAAACCTTGACAGCCCTGTCTATATTTAGGGAACCTTGCTCACATTTGGATCCAAAACTTAGTCAACTGCTTTTGTTGGAATGTGTGCCTGCTAAACTGCGCATGTGCTTGGTCACGCAGAAGCCTGGAAAGTACATTTAAATACTAATTTAAAGGGCCAACATGTTGAAAAAACTGGCAGCACACATCAACAAAGTTTTAAATGGAACAATACATGGGTGCTGCAGAGATATTTTTGAAATGGTCACCAACCCAGCTGTTTGCATTTCACTGGATACAAAACAGACTACCCTTGCCAGTTTCACCTCAATCTAGGATGACAGACTCATCAGTTTAACCTAAATCTGCCTTGATTAATAAGGTGCCACTTTAATTTTGATTATTCGTTTCTAATTGACATTTCCCAGAAACATTTTTAGGTACTGCAATGTTTAAGAATTTGGAGGGTTATTTTCAGAAGCAAACTTAACCCACATTGGTTTTAGTAAATGTACGGATCTGAAAACAAGGATAAAATTTTAAAACCAAGGTGTTTAACAAGGAGCCAATGTAGGTTAGTGAGCACAGGGGTGATGGGTGATTGGGACTCAATGTGAGTAAGGACATGGAAGCAGAGGTTTGAATGACCTCAAGTTTACAAAGGGTAGAATGTAGGAGGCTGGCTAGGGAAGTGTGTTGTAATAGTCAAGTCTAGAGTAACAGAGGCACAAGTGAGGGTTTCAGCAGCAGATGAGCTGAGGCAAAGATGTAATTGGGTAATACTACAGAGGTGGAAATAGGCAGTCTTAGTGTTGGCGCAGATATATGGTTGGAAGCTTATTATGGGGTCAAATGTGACACCATGACCAGCCTCAGACCGTTAACAGGGGGAGGGATGGAGTTGCTGGTTTGAGCACCAAATTTGTATCAGGGACCAAAGTCAGTAGTTTTGATTTTCCCAATATTTAATTGGAGGAAATTTCTGCTCATCCAGTCCTGGGTGTCAGACAAGCAGTCAGACAATTTAGAGAAGTAGAGGGGCTGCAAGATGTGGTGAAATAGAGCTGGGTGTTGTCACATATATGAAAACTAATGCTCTGTTATTGGATGATGTCACTGAGGGACAGCATGTAAATGAGAGGTTATCCAAAACTCTACTGCCTCTTTCCTTACACCAAGTCCATCATCCCTGTGCTCGCTGACTTATGTGGAAACCCTGTGTGCTGATGTGGAGAGGGCACTATCAACACAATGATTAGCACTGAATTTTCTCTGAGCTGCTCCCAGTCTGCCACAGGGACTTCGTTGGAAGAGTGGGGGAGCCTGCCGCACTCAGGGCAAAGTTACGACAGTGGAACTGGAAGAAAATTCCTGGATTTGGGTCTTAACACCAGTGTCAGAACTACTGCAGTATGGAATTTCCATTTCACATAGCAGCAATTCCCTGATATCTGTGGGCGACATCTTACATGGAGGGATCTTCTAACAGGGTTGAATGTGGGTCGCGACCCTGATGGTCTGTGAATTTCACCTCAATGCACCACCTTTCCAGAGGCTGCCTCAGGGAGCCCTATCCATTTCAGGAGGGTGGGCAGGTTAATGAGACCTCAGGCCCAATCAGACGGCCTGGAGTTTTGGAAGGCCGTCAGCCACACTGGGAGAGGCTGGTGCTGCTCAGGCAACAAGGAGAGTGACAGGTCCCTCAAAATGGAGATGCCCTCGGAGGCATACATTTAATTAAAGAATGACGAGGACTGAAGCCTGTAGGCACCTTCAGAGTGGAGTGAAAACCCCTCAGAGGAATCGTGAAGGCTGCGAGTACAGCCTTTTCTGCTCCCACCACTGTCTTGGTAGATGGAGCAGCTGGCTCTGGTGGTTGCAAGCTTGCAACAGTGAGGCCATCTCCACTGAGTTATCCTGGTGGAGTCCTCCCACTCCTACTCAATAGGCTCTTAATAGATAGTTAATGAGTACCTGCCGCTGCCGAACGGGTAGCACCCTTCCGTTGTTCACCCGCCTTCAGCAAGCTTGCCTGGAAGTTGGAACATTCAGTCTGCTGGTTCAACACCCCAATCTGAAAGCTTGCTCTCATGTCTGCCTTCAAAACTACCTCAGCAGGTCTGTGAAGTTTCCAGCCCGTTCATACCAGTTAATGTCGAAGTAAGTTCACCTAAGAAGTTATTAAAATATTTTTGGATAGAGTTCTTACAGATGGCAAGTAGAAAGTTTTCATTTCATCTGGGTTGAAATTAAATCCTCGTCCCAGTGCTGAAAGGACAATTCACATTTATGTAGCTCTTTTAACTTGGTAAAACATCCTAAGGCACTTCACAAGAAAATTTGGCATGAGCCATATTACATTATATTAGGAGAGGTAACCAAAAGCTTGGTCAAAGAGGTAGATTTTAATTAATATTTTAAAGGAGGAGAGTGAGTTCAAAAGAATGAGAGGTTTAGGGAAGATATACCAGAACTTAGAACCTAATCAACTGACTGTCACAGATGGTGTAGTAATGAAAAATAGGAATGTGCACAAGGCCAGAATTGGAGGAATGCAGAAGTCTTAGAGGGCTGGTGGAGCTTAGTGTGAGGCCCTGGAGGGATTTGAATATAAGGATGAGAAGTTTAAAATGAACCACTGCTTAATTGGGAACAAATGGAGGCCAGTTCTACCCTGTCCAATTTTTTGTATATGTTCAATATCGGTTTCAATGTATTCCAATCACATATGATCAGGAATAAGCTGGTTGAGACACACAGCAATGAAATACATTTGGTGAAATGAACATTAGTGAGTAAATGCACTATTTCCATGATTTTATTCTGACTTGTACACAAGGGGGAACCCATGGGGCGGAATTTTACTGCCCTGTCGTGGTGGAGAGCGGGGCCGGAAAATGTAACGAGCCATTCAAAATTCCACTGTCTTCAGCGGGACCAGAAAATCCTGCCAATGGGAGGCCGTAAAATTCCACCCCATGATTATCCCTGATCTGTATGAGGTTAGCTGGTCTCAGTGTCGCAATTGACTACATTGTTATTGGCTTCGGCAGAAGGAAACCAGGTCAAGTTACACTCCTGGGTAATTGCAAAATGTGTACATGCATGGATACTGAGTGAGCACAAAATTTAGATCAGATTTATGAATTATCTAGACTCATATATGAAGGGTGATCACGGGTAACCTACGGGAAGACTTGGCTGGATTTTACCAGCCCTGTGGAGACAGGCTGGGAAGTGAAGGGCTGGTAAAATGTGGCAGAAGGCATCAGGAGGGGAACCTTGATGCTTTTCCACCACCACAGTATACCAGTGATGGAAGCTGCGGTGGTGCACAGTTGGCTTGTGCCAGTTAAAGGCCAACTGCAGCCTCTGTTGGCATCTTATCAGCATTGGGATGGTCCAGGCTGCTGCTGGAAGTTGCCCCCACCATATAAAATACAGTGAGGGCAGATTGACCCCCCCAATGCTGAACATCCCCTCGTATAAAATACAGTGAGTGCCCCCGCCCTTGACATAGCCAGGGCTTGTCTATTTGGCCCCAGCACGGTAAGAAAATAAACTTAGCTTGTCTCTAAGGGTGCTGCATCACGGTGGGCCCCCTTCCTTTCTCCAGCCTCAGCAGCAGCCAAATCTAGCCATGGTGCTGCCAAACTGCTGTCCCCTGATTGGGCTGGCAGCTCTGGCAGGCAGGCCAGCATCCTCAATTGGATGCACTCCTGATGGTAGTCCATTAATTGCCTGATGCTGGTATAAAGTTGCCCCGGGTCCTGCCACCTGCCGGCAAGGGGTCGGCTCACGCTTCCAGCCCTAATGATGGAGCTTTTTACCTGATGAGAAATTTCAGCCCATCACCATCTGTAGGAGATATATGGAGAAAATGGATTCAAAAATAATTTTAGTGAAAGCTCCGGTATTTAATATTTTATAAACTAGTTATTAAGCTGTGATATTGATTGACTATGGTCCTCGGTGTGTATGCCACTAACAGGGCTACTTAAAATTATCCTCCATTTATTATTCAATTGTACGCTTTCAATGCAACTGACTCATAGGGCTGGATTTTACAGTCCCTGATGGCATATCGGAAGGTGGATGACTGCCTTCCCACCCATCCCTGCGCTGTGTCTCATTCTAAGGTGGGTGGGGAAGGCATCAGGGAGCCCACCCGCTCTTCTGCCTATTGAGGCCCTTAAGTGGCCAATTAAGTGCCTCATTCCATCTCTGCTGATATTTTACATGTAGCAGAGGAAGGCGGAGGAATGGTAAGTAGCTTGGCAGCTTTTACTGTCCGGGCTGCTGTTGGGCAAGAAGGGGGGTATCTCCCTTAGGGGCTCCACTATACCATTGGAGTCAACCACCCCCCCACCGCAGCGCCCACAAGATCAGACCCCCTTTAACCCTCACCCTTACTGACCTCTCTATCCTGCTCCCCTACCCTCATCACCTCCCTGTCCCCTCACCTCCCTTTGCCATCCCCCCACAACCTTGCTGGGGTCTCCCAGTCAGACCTGTCCAAATTACTGGACTTACATCTGAGCCTAGGCTCCATGACACTTCTTCCTCTGAGATTAGCATGGGGTGACTCAGTGGCCAATGCTTGAACCTGGTGCTGCTGGGACTACAGAGTTGCCAGCAAATCAGCTGCAGGTCCCTAGCTGTGGGATTTTCTCCCAGATGGGGGCAGAAGTCCCATTCTGTGTCAATTAAGGCTGCTCCCAGTGTAATATTGCCACGGGGCAGCTGGTTTCTGAGTCAGCGGGCTGACGATTGACTTTTTGGTCCGGGGTGCAGGGAATATGTCTCTCCATTATATCAACCCCACATATTTACATACTCTCAGTTATCCATCAGTCCCCAGTCAAGTCCTGCTCCAGCACTTGAGCACAAAATTTTAGTCGGACGCTAGATTTCAGTACTAAGGGAACGCTGCACTGTCAAAGGTGTTGCCTTTAAGGTGAGTTGCTAAACCAAGGCCCCAATTGCTTGCTCAGGTGGATGTAAAAGATCCTACGGCGCTATTTCAAAGAAGAGCAGAGGAGTATCCCTGGTGTCCTGGCCAATATTCATCCCTCAATCAACATCACAAGAAAAAGATTATCTGGTTATTATCACATTGCTGATTGTGGGAATTTGCTGTGTACAAATTGGCTTCTCTGTTTCCTACATTACAACATTGACTACACTTCAAAAAGTACCTCATTAGCTATAAAGCGGTTTGAGTGGTTTTGGTGATCGTGATATATGCCACATAAATGTACTTCTTTTTTAGTTAACAGTATATACTAACAAGCTGCTCGCTGGCCTCAGTGAATCCAGTTGGATTACCCTAAAAGTAACATGGGGTGACTCAGTATCATATTTCCCTTTTCTTCCCTGGAATTGTTGGTCTTACCATGCCACTAAGGATTTCAATTTCATTTGCTGTGTGTCTACTTGTCTATGTATCTATGCCATTTGGAATGAAGTGTGCAGGAGGCGGAAGCAGGGTCATGGGAAACTGCAAATTTATTGCTCCATGGTGCATTGATCCCAGTGAATTCACATTGTGCATCCTCAAGGGCTTTGCTTTCTGATTAACAGATTAAGCACCAACAGCGGAAACATCCAACAAAGCAAAGCTACTGTCCTATGTGAAGTGGCTCTGCCTTTCAACCCTTGATAGGCAGAAACATCCCTGACTTTGAGTTACTGTCAGAGGTGGCGCTGCTATCTGAGGTACAGTTTGAAATCATCTCCCTTTGGTGTTATGGGCTGCCTCTTTCGGTAAATATAAATGAACTATATATTTTAAAGTATATTTAACTAATTTGGTTCCAGTGAGGTTGCATTTAGGTTGAACTTATCAATTGATATAAACTCTTTTTAAAATTATAATTCTAATGATAAATTCTCAAAACTTCTTGGAATTTACAACACCAGGATATCTGTAGCTGCAACTAACAGTTTGGGGTCAAGCGTCAAGCTGAATTCAGTAAACAGTTCCAGACAAATTTATTTGTAAAACATCACAGTTCAGTTCATGGCAGCTGACAACCTTTACTCCAATGGGAATTTTATCACATGTAAGTTTCATCAAGTTCCTGCAAAAGTGTGAAAGTACCTGCTTAGATTTGTGTTTCCCTCCGGAGAAAAACCTATGAAATGAAGTGGCAAACAGTTGTTAAATTCTATCATTCAGGAAACCTGTACAGCAATGACCGTGATCACGAGAGTGAGGGGAGAAACTAGATCTAATCCTGAACAGTGCTTCAACATAAATGTCTAAAGAAAACAACAGCTTCAATTTGGACTAAAATTACAATCATTCCTCATGCATTTAAATATAACAAAAATAATTTGTGCAAAATTATTGTTTGGGTGTTTGCCTGAAATAATTTTGTATGTGTTTGGGCTCATTATTGCAAGAAACGACAGCTCTGGAGTTTGGACTGCTTCATTCCTTATCCGTTTTCTCTGTTTCTCATATCGTTTTCTGGAATCCTTTGCTTCCGATAATGCCCACTGTTGATTGTTTTAAGCAACAGACTGTAGCAGGGAATCATTCAAGAATCAAATGTGAAAAATTGTTTCTATCTAACGTTGATGTAAGTCTTCCTCTCCTTCCAAACAAGGCAGCTTGGAGGATTCCTAAACCTATTGGTGCCAATAATGCTGCTGCAAATCAAAGTGACATAATTAAGGACAACATGTACAAAGGTTCATGAAAATATTAGGAGGTGAAACAAATAACAACACCAACAACAAACACTTGCATTTATACAGTGCCTTTCATGTAGAAAAATGGCGCAAGCTGTTTAACATAAGTATAGTCAGATAAAAATCAACAAGAGAGCTGAAGAAGAAAATATTAAGAGTGGTATAAAGCTTGCTCTAAAGGGAAGGTTTTAAGGACAGTCTTAAAATTAGGAGAGGGGTGTGGCAAGGTAGTGAAGTTTAGGGAGGTAATCCCAGAGTTTAGTCACCAGATGGTTGAAAGCACACTACAAATGGTGGGCTGAAAGGAATGGGTGATGCACAAGAGTGTAGAGTTAGAGAAACAGGTTTCTCAGAGGGCTTTTGGGTTGCAGAAGGTTACGGAAATTGAAAGGTGAAAAGGTCACTAAGGAATTTAAACACAAAAGATGAGAATGTTAAATTTGAGACTGGCGGCAAGATCTTACCTGTGTCGGGTGGGCTGGGTGGGAGCAGGCGAGGGCGGGTGCGAAGCTGATCGCCGCCCGCGATTGGCTGCGCGCTGCCACTTTACGCAGGCGGGCCAATTAAGGCCACCCAGCGTGACACATGGCCAGTAGCACTCAGCACTACCTGTCCAGGAGGGAGGAGGAGGGAGAGTCAGAGCCTGCGCTCTTTTGCGCATGCACTCAAAGGAGCGCAGGAATCTTCCTGAGGCACGGAACTGCCTCAGGGAGATTAAGCTGAAAGTACAAATTTTTAATAAAGGAGGAAAATAATTATTTAAACATGTCCTATCATGTGACAGTGTTACATGAGCTGGGACATGTTTGTGAATTGTGCAAAATGTGATTAATTATTTCCTAAAACCTTCAGGAAACCTCATCCTGCCTGTGTATGAGGTTTACTGAAAAACACGAAGGCCACTTGGGCTCTTCACCTGCTCGCCAACCTTAAGGTTGGACGGGCAGCGTTGCTAACAACATTTATTGGTTTTTTAATGGCATTAATAGGCCATTGACAGTTCGGTGGGCGCGCAGCCACCTCTGGCCCGCGCATGCTGAACAAAATATCTAAATGATGCGCGATGACGTTGGGACACATGCCCCTGCATGCCAGCGGCAATATTCTGGTCTGGGAGTCTCAGTAGGTCTGTGAGCTCAGGGACTAAATACTGAAAGTGCTGGAAGACCACCTTGTGTCATCAACAAGAATTGAAAGGAATTTGAAAGACATTGATCAAAATCAACCCCTCGAATCCTGTAATCTGGAATTGGTGCTATTGAGCTGTTTTATCCCACCCTTAAAATCCAAATTTTGTACGTCTTATGTGATTTGTATGTGTGTGTATAGTGACTTATGAAGGGGTAGAATTTAAGTTATAGAGTTAGAAATTAGCAGTTTATATTTTCTTCTTTTGCCATTGGTTAATGACAATTTGTTCAATAAACAATTATTTACTTATTAAGTTTATAAACCTGGTGCTCATATTCTGTTAACTTAAATTAAACAGCCAGGTAGAATTGGGGCAATCTGGTGGTTTGGTCAAACCTTTCACATTTGTCGCAGTTCATGGAAGGGCTTGATATTACAGTGCACTATCCCCAGAGAGTCATAACAGTAGCCACGTAGGGAAACACTTCAGCCAGCTGGTGTACAGAGGTCAAAAAACAGCAAGGAGATAATCTGTTTTACAGATATCAAGTGAGGGGTAAATATTGGCCAGTACACCGAGAATTCCACTGCTCATCTTTTAATCATGCCACAAGATCTACTATATCCACCTGAGGTCACATACAGGGTCTCAGTTTATAATCTTATGTGAAAACTGTCACCTCTGATACTGCAGTCCTGTCTCAGTATTGCAATGAAATGCCAGTCTCAAGGTGTGCATTCAAGTCCTGGAGTAGAACTTGAACTCATTTTTAACTCAGAGCTAGGAGTGCTACCACTGAGCCAAAGCTGATACAGGAATATGTCAATAGCTATTGTTTCAAATGTATTTTTCTCTATGCTTATGTAACTAAAACAGTTCTTGTAACTCTTTCTCAAAATAATTATCTGATTTTTAAATATTGTTTATTGGGAAGTGAGCAGGCAAAGCCAGCATTTGTTGCCCATCCCGAATTGCCCTTGAGAAGGTGGTGATGAGTCGCCTTCTTGAATTGCTGCAGTCCATGAGGTGTAAGTACACCCATAGGAAAAGAGTTTGAGGATTTTGATCCGGCATCAATGAAGGAATGGTGATATCATTCCAAGTCAGGATAGTGTGTGACTTGAAGGGGAATTTGTACATGGTTGTTTTCCCATGCACCTTGTCCTTCTAGGTGTTAGAGGTTGCGGATTTGAAAGGTGCTATCGAAGGAGACTTGGTGCGTTGCTGCAGTGCATCTTGTATGTGGTGCTTGAGTTTCTTGAATGTTGTTGGAGCCACACTCATCCGGGCAGCTGCAGAGTATTCCATCACACTCTGGACTGGTTTTGGGCAATCAGGAGGTGAGTTACTCAGAATTCCCAGCTTCTGGCCTGCTCTTGTAGCCATGGTATTTATATGACTAGGTCCAGTTGAATTTCTGGTCAATGATAATCCCCAGAATGTTGCAATGGTAATACCATTGAATGTCAAGGGAAGATGGTTAGATTCTCTCTTGTTGGAGATGGTCATTGCCTGGCACTGTGCAGCATGGATGTTACTTGCCACTTCCCTTTGTTTAAAAACCCATGGAACTCAGATTATACTAATTACTTTAGTTACACATTTAAAGCTTTGTTTGAGCTATTGCATCTAGACCATTGAGGAGACCATATGGAGACCGAGTGAACTAATGGTACAATTATATGGTGCCTTAGAGTACTATTAGTTTACTATTGTGTACAATTCATCTTGTAAATCTTTCTGTTTCTATTGGTGTACTATTAATTTACTATTAAAGCACCATCAGTCTATCATTAGAGTTCTGCAAGTGTACTATTAGACTATATTAATGTACCACTATTTCACAATGATGATTTGCATGAGCAAAGCTTCTTTCCCATGGTCAACCAAAATGGTGTGAAGCTTTCTTTTCCAATGGGATCCACACTTATCTTCAGAGTCAGTTGGACCTGACTCCAATTAAACTAAGCTGAGAATCCCAGGAAACTTGCATTGGCAGCATCGCCAACAAAAGCAGGTGGATAAATCTTTCCCTGTAATTTTTAGGATCCAACTGTTCAGCTTCAGATAGACGTGAGGCTTCAAATACAGCCTTGATGTCAACGATCTGGTGTGAAAAGTGAGTTATGCTAAGACCTTAAGGTAAATTGGTGCTGTTCATGCATGAGTAATAAAATACTTATGTAGCATCTCTGTGTACATTTTGATACTAGTAGGCTCAACCCGTTTGAAATAAATAGGTTAAGGCTTGCATAAAAATATTGTATGCAAGCATTTTAAGCATTTATATATGAACTTTGCAGATCACTTGATCTTACTGTTGCTGTAACATAAACCGAACATTGTCACTGTTGTGTACAGACTAGCAATGTGTTGAAATTATGAAACAAAAAACCAAAATACTGCATGTGCTGGAAATTGGAAACAAAGCAGAAAATGTTGTCAACATAAAAGAATTTAGGCAGCATCTAAGGTGAAAGGAAAAGATGTTAACATTTCAGGTGTAACCCTTGGTTAGAACTGAAAGATATTACTGATAAACAACTTCCAAGGCATAGAGCAAGGAAAGAGGGAGAAGATCATATACACAAAGATGTTTTTAAAATGACTTATAATGTGATTAAGATAGACAGCAAAATATGGGAATGACTGAAGTGAAAGTAATGTAAGAATTAGGGTTCATAATGAGAGAAATAAAAGACTTTGCATATGAGAATAGTTATGCATAAAAGGGAATTGATGTATAAACGTGTGAAACCTCAGAAGAATCTTAGTCAAATAACCACAGGGGCCATTTTGATGTCAGTAGGTCTTAATAACTCTGTCTTTCAGTATGTGCAATAGCTCTTCTGTGGAAATCCTCCTGCTCTATAGTACTTGGATTCTTGGGCAATACTACAAGATCTTAACCTCACTGTCTTTCAGAGTGCAGTTATTTTGGTACTGTGGAATCTCTCCCACGATATAAACAAGACACTTCAAAACACTGGGATTATCAGGAGTTATTGCGGCACTGTTTCATGATGAGACCATGGGACTGAATTTTCATGGGAGATTCGCCTGCTTTCCACTCCGCTTACCCTTACTGTAAATGCTCCTTATTGTAAATGACTGAATGTTCAGAGAACACTATCAGTATAGATTCACAAAAGCTTAGGACTTTGAATCTGCCAATTAGTTAATGATGCCCACTTCTGCACAGTAAATATGCACAGCTGGTCCTCTATATTTGCATGCAAAAATGTCTCCATATTAGACAGAGGAGGCCAACAACACTATACACAATAGAACTGACTTAAAGTGTTAAAATCAGGACAACAGTACTGGGAACTGTCGGATCCTATACAATTTTATCTTTTTCTATATTGTATTTAGCAAGGTACTTGGGCTGCTGGGTGAACAAAACCCACAGACTGGGAGATGGTACCAACTCCAGGTTAAACTGTCATTGCTTTGCTAAGACTGTTTCTTGGAAAGACATTTTTTTTACCAGGCTTCCCAGCAGCCAGCCTGAGTGAATCTTGGGGTTGTCTTTTGATGTTGGGACTGTTCATCAGAATTCTGCTGCAACATTGGGTGGAATTCTATAATTTGGGATTAAGTCCTGTGGCAGGGATGGGAACAGGGAATGTTTCCCATTGCAGAGGCCAGCAGGAAATCCTGCAGTAACTTCTGGCCCTGATATAAGTAATTATGTATCCAGACATTTCATGCCATCTTCTGTGGCAGGGCGGGCTTGATGGCACGTGCCCCGCCATCATATCCGGGCACTATATTTAAAAGGTGACGGGACTACACAAGAATGTTTGCACCATCAGAAACTCTCACCTCTGTGCACTGCACTCTTACCTTCGTCTGACACCCCAGCCTCTCCATGGCTGGCTGAACGAGGTGTGTGGCAGTTCTCTAGCTCCAAGGCATCCTGCTCAAATCTGGTCAATATTAAGAGGTTTAGGGGGCCTCCGCCTGTCCGTGACCTTTTAATTTGGTTATGGCTCAGCTTCTCCTGAAAGGACAGAGGAGCACTGATTAGTCCACTCTCTACCTGCAGCGCCAGTGCAGCCTGGCCAACCCCACCTGTGGAACACCTTGCAGGGCACATCTGAGTTGTGGCCTTTGATTCGTGAGGCACTCAGTCTAAGCAGTCAGGGCTCACCCCCTTGGCCAGCTCCGGTGGCATTGACGGTTGGTACTGACTCTAACACCCCTGAGATCTACAGGGGGACAGCCAGCCCTTAACACTTCTCCACACTGATCCATGCCAACACGTTACTCACCCTTCCCAAGCGCAGCAGATCATTGAACGTTTTGGTGTTGGGACTGTTCATCAGAATGTCGTGGCTGCTGACCTCAGCTGCCATTTCCTCCCAGGCTTTTTTTGTCTGGTGAGGTGGCCTCCTCCTCTGGGAAAGAGGGTGTCCCTCCTGGCAGCCACCTCCTCCAAGAGCACCGCAAGGCACTCGTCCGAAAAATGGGGTTCCAAGTGCCCACCTGACCTGCCCTCCCGCCGGACGTCTCCAGCCACTTTTGTGGCCCTAGCTTAATTCTCCAGAACGCAGAATATATGATTCTTTCCTGGCAGCCTTCAAGGATCTGCCTCCACCGTTTTTAAACTGCCCACTGGGTCGCCATTGGGTCCAGCGCCTACAGACACCACCCCCACCCCCCCACCACCCGGCACACCCCGATCATTGGGAGGACACGTCTCACACTGGGTGGGCATTAGCTGGCCAGCCAGCATGAAATCGTGGTGGTGGGCCAATCATGGGCCTGTTTCCTGACTAGTCCCAGGCCCGCCAAGTGTAAAATTCAGGCCCGTGTTGGGCAAACCATTTTACCTACTCTTACTCATGCTACTCTCTCAGAAAGTAGAGAGCATCTCTACAAGAGAAGAAGACCAATGTGCATGATAAAAATGCAAGCACAGAATTGCCAAGTTTACAGTTGGGACAACAAGTTTGCTTCCAGGATCCCTCAGAAGATACGTGGCAACCAGCTGAGGTG
Source organism: Carcharodon carcharias (assembly GCF_017639515.1). NCBI lineage: Eukaryota > Metazoa > Chordata > Chondrichthyes > Lamniformes > Lamnidae > Carcharodon > Carcharodon carcharias. The sequence continues at coordinate 65,594,109 of NC_054486.1, forward strand.
ACAAGGATTCGTTCAGAACCAAGTTCCTATGAAGAAACTACACACAAAAGCGCAATGGTGAAGTGTAACCGAGGAATAATCAGATCCATTCCAGCTCCTCAGCTACTGTACATTCCTGTTGCATCTAGGACACGATCCCAAATGCAACATGGGCTCCAGCATCCTTCTAGGGATTTCGGCCTGGACTCCAGCATCCAAGAATGACAATCCCATGGATCACTCTGTGAGCAATTAAATAAATCTCCTGATAAGTTTACCATTACAAGACCTAGGCATACCAGTAGATTATCTTTATGCTTTAGAGACTCATAAATTCATCAGTTCTATCTAGTTATGTAATGGTAACTAAACATTAACATTTTTGTAAATAGTTCTACTTTTTTTGAAGGGGAAAATATCTTTAAAAAGAAGGGGGATGTTGTAATGTGCCTTTAAAGGATATCAGCATGACATCACTAGAAGGGAAACGTGTCATGTGACCCAATCATAGTTTCACTTTTGCTTTGAGCAGAGCACACACACAGCTCTGATGCCTTCAAGCCTTATACTTATGAATAACTGTACTCATGTGCCTAGTCTTATGAAATGAATCTACAATGTGTTTACCCAATCCCTTATGAGTGATTAGGGCCTCGTGTCTTGCACAGTAAATTAGCCTAAGGTATTATATCATTATAATAACATGACACCCGTTGCAAGAAGCTAGGTTAAAATCCACTCAGCAGGTCTGGCGGCATCTTTGGAAAGAGAAACAGAGTTAACAGGCAGAATTCTCCCATGCCTCTGCCGGTGGAATCAATGGCGGGTGGGGAGTAGAACTCGGTGGGAGGTCTAAACATCGGTTCCACGGTGGCGTGAAATTACAGCGGGATCATCCAATGCTACCCGCCATCGACATGAAACCGATTTGCATCCTACCGATGGGATGCAAATGAAGGCCCGACCGGAAATGCACCCCTCCACCCCCACCCCAGCCTGATACTCCTTAATGCCAGCGGGAAAACACACCGGTCCAGAACACGTCTGGGCCAGCATGGCATGCAAAAGTCAGAACTTAACTTTAGGGCCTTGCTCAGCTCACGGACATCTGGAGAGCAGAAGTTGATGGAGGCCTATGGCTGCCTTAACCTAGAGGAACGTATACATCACATTGTGGGTGAAGCCTCATCTACATGGTTCCTCCGCAAGACAGCTTTCAGGAGGTGTGAGGTATCAACGTAGCAACTTCAACTTCGCTGAGGCTTTTGACTTCCAGGGACTTCGGCCTGGACTCCAGAATTCTTCCAGGGACTTCAACACGGATTCCAGAATTCTTCCAGGGACTTCAACACGGATTCCAGAATTCTTCCAGAGACTTCAACACGGATTCCAGAATTCTTCCAGGGACTTCAACACGGATTCCAGAATTCTACCAGGGACTTCAACGCGGATTCCAGAATTCTTCCAGGGACTTCGGCATGAGCAGGTATGGATGGATGGCAAAGAAGTGAGTGAGGGAAATTGCTAGGTCTGAAGAGGGTGAATGTTCAGTTGAATATGCTCGCAGGAAGGGGTCGATGTCAATATTTGACTCTTAGGGAGGGAACTCAGGTTGGGTGTGGTCAGACAGGATGGTTAGGGTAACATGGGGGCAGAGGGAGCCGTTAGGATGAGTGGGTGAGGGTTCAACTGTAGCGGTAGGAGGGGCGGTGGGGGTTGTTGGTGGGGACGAAGAGGATCACACAGACACGGGGGTTGGGAAAGGGGTGGAGAGAGGGAAGTCAATGTGGCCTTGGGCAGGAGTCTCCGGGTGGAAGGGAACATGCACATTCAACTGGACATTCCGGAATGTGATGGTTTCAGGCTGGAAGGTGATGGTGAGGAGATCGAAGGTTATGCCAGGCGGAGGAGGGGTGCGTCGATGCTTATGGGGGAAAGTACATGGGTGACTGGGGGAGGGGAAATGGTGGGCAGCTCATAAAAAATTTCACAACTACCATGGTAGTCAAATCAAAATTGTGAGGAGCCTAGTGTTGGACGGGCACAGGTGCTGCATGGAAGTGTAATCAGTGTGGGTGGAAATGCAGGTCAGCTTAGCTGGACAACTGAAAGGGAACCCTAGCAAGCAGGATTGAAATGCTCGGGACCAGTGAGATGAGTGTGATGGATGATGGATGTACACGGAGATTTTGAAGCAAATGTAATCGTTTGTCTCTTTGTCATATACTTTTTTTGTAAGCCATCTATCTCCTATACCCACACACAAAACCACACACACCCAGACACACACACACACACACACACACACACACACAAATGTATATACAGCAAGGGAGGTAGAAGGACAGGAGTTTTTACAACTATGGATAACAACAAGAAAAGATCCACAGAAATGAATATTATTTCACATGATTTCCAGAGTCCGAGAAGTCAAAGTCCAGAGAATGTTTCCATCATGGTGGAAGTTCAAACCAGCTGGGTTTCTGGTTGGAGACAGCAACACGAATATCCTTAAAACAAATGATAATGCAGCACAATGGGCTTTCTGTGCTTAGACCACTTGGCAGGCGATGATCAGAGACTCAAAATCAAACCGGCTTTGGGGAGTTAAGAGATGGTAGTTGGCTGCTTGGTCAGCTGGGAGATCTGCTGGACTACTTTCCAATTGGTGTTAAATCAACAGACTGAGGTTTTCTCAGTTCTCAAAGGAATATAGAGATTTCAGAATGGTCACTCGAATCATGTGACCTTGCACCACAATGATTTTATTAGGGATGTTTCTGGGACTGGCTTTGGTTTTGGGACTGATAATATGGGTTATGTTCAGGTGATCTGGTCACATTCAAAACCTGTCTTTATTGGGGAAAGACTATTCAGGTGTTAAGAGTTCTGATTTTTTTTTCTCTTTTGGGGTCGGGCATAAGCGAAGATATTGATTTCAGAACTCAGTGCCTCTTCAAATCCTAATTATGTATTGCCTAAAGGGTCTTTTACATGGTGGTTAGTACCCAGGCTCTTAAGCTGTTCTTGGTTACCTGTAGGGTTATTCTGTGCTTCTCACTCAGTGTCCAGCTTGGGCACAAGCACGATTGGGGAGCTCCAGTTACTGCTGCAGCATGTAGTTAATCACCTCCCGAACCTGGGCCAGCTTTTCTAGACCCAGATGATAGGGATGTTGCCTTATGGGAGGGGCCTCTCCACCATGCACATCATGTAGAGTTACAATGGTGCTGCCGGGCTTGTCGCTATAGGTGCTTTTAAGTGCACTGGCTAGCCCTGTGAGGTCAACTTGCTGTTCTGCATTTAGGTGGTGAATATGGAGTCCAATTTAGCTAGAATTTCTGTGTTTGTTAGCCAAATAGTAGGGGGTTCAATGTGGGCCTCACCCACATCTCCCTGCAATTCATCCTCACTGTTCCTCTCATCCTCTTTTGTTTTGGAAATGGGTTTTCCCCAGAACTGTCGCTTGTCCCCTGAAACACTACTGCCCTAAGGTGATGCTTCAGCTCCTGCTGTACTCCCCTGTTGCCCTTGAGCTAATTGAGGCATCACCCTCACTCTTTCTTAGTCTGTTTGGGAACTTCACTGGTCCCCATTTAAGTCCACCATGAAGCTATTTGCTAACAGACCATTGGCTCATTGGCTTGCTCCTTTGACTTGGGAATGGGCATTCCCCTAACTCATTCTGTGTCCCCTGGAACACTTCTGCCCTCAAGTGGATGTCCAATTCCTACTTACTTCTTGCTCTTCAGCTGGGTGAGGCATCTTGCTCACTATCTGCTTGTCAGTTTGGGAGCTCCCTTTGTCCCTAATTAAATGGGAAAGAAGGTTTCTACAAGCCATACTTCAGGCAAATCTTCAACCTTCACCTTTCCTGTTTTAACAATTTGCCTTCCCGCAGGGTCTTCAACTAAGTGAGGCATTTATCTCACTACCTCATTTCCTGCTCTGGGACTTCTCTGGTCCTTGTTTAATTCTAGGAAAAAATGTATATGTCAGTCTGATTTCTGGTTCATTCTTTAGGTCTGTTTGAAACTCTACTGGTCCTTCTTGGACCTCTTTTAATTCTACTGGCCTACTTTGGCCTTGTTAAATTCAAGCAGCTCTTTCCAAGCCACTTCAACCATTAGAGGTTCTATTTCACCCTTTCGGGCCCCTAAACATTCTCCAGATCCCTGCAGTCAAGCAGAATTCGGCTGGTTGTTTCTGTTCTCTTTGAATGCAAGCAGCTTTCTCTTAGCTACTCCAACCTTTACAGGTTCTATCGCCAACTGTAGGACTACTGAACCTTTGGTGGTTCTCTGCACTACTACAGATTCCTGCTGGCTTTCTTTAGCTTTCTCAGTCTATTTTATTTCGCTAACTAACTCTTTACTGCCAGCCAAATTGTTTCCAAGTAGAAAATCTATCCCTGTGACCGGCAGCTCGGGTACAATAGCTGCTGTCGTTGGGCCTGAGACTAGGTCACACTGCAAGTGGACCAGATGGAAGGGGACAGACACGTATCCTCCTCCCGCTTCTCTGATCAGTGCCTTGGCTTTCAGAGAGGGCTCAGTGGTGGGGGAGGGGGGTGCTAGGCTTATGTTTCCCTCCAACATTAAGGACTGAGTGGCCCCTATAACCCGGAGCAGTACAACGGACTTGGTCATATCCTGGGACAGGCACGGGGACACTGTTCCTGGAAGGACAAAACCCCAAAAGCTCTCTGGGATTTTGTCCAGCTCAGGCATACAGAGGGCCATATCCTCAGGAGGACGTGTTTCAGCACTGAGAGTCCCTTTGCTACACTACCTACTGGGACATACTTCTGGGGACTCATGTGGAGTCCTATTAGACCTATGGGCTTCCCTTTTAACCTCCAGTATTCAAGTCTGGAGTGTCCTATTTTGTTACAATGGGAGCACACTGGTCTCCAGGTATTCTCTTTTTGAGCTTGAGGAGGGCTTCTCCACCCCCATTCATTTGTAACTTCCTTTCTGGGTGTAGCTCCATTCCTATCCATAGCACCCTTCCTATCTTTCCAATGGTTTTGGGGAGGGGCAGGCAGAGGGGTGGGGGGAGTGAGGGGTGGGGTGGTGGTGTGGAAAGGGTTTGCCTGAGGGTGAGGTCATAGCTATCTGCTGTGATGACTATATTCCTGGGTATGAGGATTCCCAGCTCCTCTAAGTGCATTCTAGGTTGGAGGGTATGCACTTTTTAAATGTTTTAAAATTCCTCCAGCAATATCAAGTCACGCAATCCCTCATAGGTGCACTGTATTTTTAAAGAGCGGACCCACCAATCAAATGTGATTTGCTTAAGCCATTCGAACTCTATGTGGGTCTGCATGAGTTTCTTACAAGTGCCCCAGAATTGCTGGTGATATGCTTCCTTATTGTACAAGACACAAGACACCAATTGCTCATAAGGGATCAGGTAAAACACATTGTGGGTTCATTTCATAAGACAAGGCACATGAGAACAGTTATACATAGGTATAAAGTTTGAAGGCACCAGAGTTGTGGGTGTGCTCTGCTCAAAGCAAAAGTGAAACTAAGACTGGATCATGCTGATATCCCTTAAAGGCATATTACAATGGTGGGAAGCCTGGCAGTCAGGCCAACTTAATCGCAGGAGATGCCATGCGGCAGTCTCCCACACAATGGGCAGGATTTTACCGTTGGCGAGTGGGGGTGGGGCCCGCTCGCCGACGTGTAAAATGACACCATTGACAGATCAATTAAAGTAATTAGTGGGCCTGCCCGTCCAACCTTAATGTTGGCGGGCAGGCCAGGAGTTCTGGCGGGAAGTAGAAATAAATATGAAACCTCATCCACAGGCGGGATGAGATTTCATGTCGGGTTTTAAACATTTTAATAAAGTTTTGTTGGAAATTATGAACATGTCCCAACTCATGTGACATTGTCACATGAGGGGACTTGTAAGGGAATTTTTTTTTCCTATTTTTAATATTTTTGCACGTAGAGCTGATCTCCCTGAGGCTGCACTTAGCCTCAGGGAGATGAGTGAGCTCTTCCGCCCACATGCTGTCACGCTGGGCAGGCCTTAATTGGCCCGCCCATGTAAAATGGCGCCGTTTGGAAGCGCGCTCGCTTGCACCTGCTCATCAACTTCCCTCCTGACGGGGGGAATATTCAGCCCATTAAGTCAGAATTGGGAAGGGGCCAATGTGAGAAACCCGCCTGCTTGTGACAGGAAATCAATTAAGCTCATTAATGAGCCAATTATCCCGGCACTCACTGGAATTCAGTAGTGGCTCAGGGATTAAATGGAAATTGCACAGATTTCCCAAGCCTTCCGAAGACTGCTCAGCAAGCCCTGCTGGGCAACTCTGTGTTTCCAAATCCTACCCAGGCTAATCAGCCAAAAAAAAACAAATGGGGAGGATGCTTCACCTATGAGGATCTCATCTGACCTCACAAGAGTTCTGAGGCTGCATTCCCATCATCTCTTGCAGATGGAAGACTGTCAATCACAACTGCAGCCCAGGTCATTAATATATATCAACAAAAATGGTGGTCCTATTAACACCTGGGGAATCCCACTCTATATCTTCCTCCAGTCTGAAAACCAACCGTTTACCACTACTTCCTGTTTCCATGTGACCACTGCTCCTTTTATTCTATGGGCTTTAACTTTGCTGGTGAGCAGATTATGTGGCACTTCCAAATGCCTTTTGGAAGTCCATATAGACCACAACAACCACATTACCCTAATCAATATAAAAACAAAATATTATGGATGCTGGAAATCTGAAATAAGAACAGAAAATGCTGGGAAAACTCAGCAGGTCTGACAGCATCTGCATTTCCAGCATCTTCTATTTTTATGACCCTTATCAATCCTCTCTGTCACGTCATCAAAAAAGTCCATCAAGCTGATTAAACACAATTTGCCTTTAACAAATCCATGGTAGCTTTCCTTAATTAATCTATATTTGTCCAAGTGATTGTTAACTGACCAGTCTGTAGTTGCTAGATTTATTCTTACACCCTTTTTTGAATAATGATGTAACATTTGCAATTTTCCAGTCCTCTGGCATCATCCCAGTTTCTAAGGAGGATTGGAAGTTTATGGCCAATACCTTCACAATTTCCACCCTTACTTCCCTCAACATTCCCAGATATATCCCACCCTGTCCTAGTGATTTTTCACATTTAGTACAGACATCCTTTCTAATACTTCACCTTTAACAATTTTTAGCCATTTCAGAATTTCAACCACTTCCTCATTCACCATGACTCTGGCAGCATCCTATTCCTTGATAAAGAGGGATGTTGCTGTCTGGCTGCATGTCTGTCAACAGTGATTGATGTACAAGGACCCCAGGTCCCTTTGTACATCAACATTTCCCAATCTATCACCATTTGAATAATACTCTGCCATTCTGTTTTTCTGACCAAAGTGGATAACTTCATATTTATCCACGTTATACTGCATCTGCCAAGTACTTGCCCACTCACTCAACTTGTCTAAATCATCTTGAAGCCTCAACACCCTCCTCACCTAGGATTCCCACCTAGTTTTGTGTTGTCAGCAAACTTGGAAATATTACCTTTGGTTCCCTCATCCAAATCATTGTTATATATTGCGAATAGCTGGGGCCCAGTCTGGAGTAAAAAAGGGTCCTGCACCTGTTTCAGGACATTTCAGGGCTCTTCTGCAAAATGGATGAAAAACTAGGCTGAGCATGGGCTGTGCAAGCTCTAACTACTTATTTTGAGCATGTCAGTGAACTAAACTAATATAAATGATAGGGGATTTATTTTCTTTACTTCACCTTCTATGGAGCATGGAGAAGTAGGAGTATTCCCTTGCAGTTCCACAGCATTACAGTGGGCTGTTGCCAGCCTATACTCGGCCCTCCTGTAACTCCCTCCTGCATGTATTGGAGCTTGTGATGTAAATTCAGGACCTGCATCTCCTGAGTGCAGTGAGCATCCTCAATCTCTGTAGCCTTGCCCCTAAATTCATCCATCAGTGGAAACAATCTGGAATAAAGTCCCTGGTTTCATCCACTTCTTTACTGGATGTTCCCCTCCTGCCACCTGTCACACACATTATTGCTGCTGCTCTTGGCTCTGCAGGAACTGCTGGGCACCAGGCGCACACAACCCCATTCCATTTCTCAGTCTCCAATCCCTCAACTCACAGTTTTCCTCTCTGTCCCCCAACCAACTTCCATAACATCTTTCCCCTTTCTCCCCTGAGTCACAACCCTAATCTGAATCCCTCTTCCCCAACCTCCAATCCCAATCCCTTTCTCATTTAACTCCCTTCCCAGTTCCCTGCTTTGCCTACCTTTGAGTCCCAATTTCCTGACATCCCCCTCTCTGTCCCCATCTTTTGCTGCCCCTTCTTCTCTTGAGTCCCAATCTGCTGCCTGCACCCCCCTAGCAGGTTCCAACACAATTCTAATTCCGGTCATTCCTGAATGTCGGGATGAAGGAGTGGGAACCTGCATCTCTGTGCTGAAGAGTAGAGTGCTGATGTCATGGAGTGTTACAAAACTTACAGCCATAATTCTGTAAGAAGTAGCATCCAGGAGGGAACTTAAAGTGAGTCTGGTAGAATGGCTATGTCTATTTGACATCCTACTTTAAATTAATGGAAACACGAAGCTCAAAAAATCATTTATTGTTTGTTTCCAAGTTGCTGAATTTATAAGTTATAAGTTGTTGCTTATATTTGGGTTATTAAAAATGTATCAGGAATTAAACATCTGCCCACCTAAGTATTTGTAGAAAACAAACTTTTATTGTGTCCTTTCAACAGGCTCATGAATTACTCATAAAATTGACAACAAAGTAAATGGGTGATGTCCCAAGAAAATATTATTGGAATAAATTGGCTTTCCTAGCCATTGATGCATCATTCTATTTCAGTGCCAATAAGAGGCTGGTTCACCAGAATATTACCAGAGCTCAGGTTTAGGTTATGGGGAAAGATTACATAATCTAGGCTTCTATTTCCTGGAATATTGAAGCTAAAAGGGATGACTTGATTGAGGATTTTAGGATTTTGAAAGCATTTGGTAGAGTAGATAGGGATACGCTTCTGTTTGTAGGCTATTCTAGGACAAGGGAAATAATCTTAAAATTAAGCCAGGCCATTCAGGAAGTTGGGAAACACTTCTTCACATGTGGTAGAAATGTGGAACTCTGTCCCACAAATAGCAGTCGACTTTAGCTCAATCAATAATTTTAATTAAATTTGTCGAAGCTGCTCCATCTCACTGGCATCACCTGGCCAGAAATATGGCAGAAACCCCATTTGTGGCCTAAAGTGGATTTCCACTGTCCTTCCAGCAAAGTAATGCTGAGGGAGTGAGGCAGCACCAAGAAAATTCCCAACCTATGACTTAAAAGTACAAAACCCAAAGATTTTAAATCAAGATTAATTCTGAAATCAACAAGCACTCTAAGCATTTATGATGAAATATTAAAACAGTTAAAATAGAATTAAATATTACTTGTCTCTGGCTGCGCTACTTAAAGACATTTAATGGCAATATTAAGAGCCTGATGGTCAGTTATTCCATTAGGATTTTCCAGGAAATGAAAATAAAGGAAAAGGACAGTCCAATAAATTATTACTTTTACTATCTTTGTTAGCTTGTCAGCAATAAAAGTGGTACAAATATGATACAAAATGGGTAGAAAACATCTTAGAAAACACTTAACACTAAAACTGTCAGGTCATATTTCAAGAGGGCAGTGGTGCCACTTCAGAATATTTAATGCTGTATGGTGTTTGAAACATTTAGAATGTATCAAGGGTATAAATTTGATTGAATGATAAAATTGGGCATGATGGAATAGCGGAAATGCATAGATTTATATAGAATAGGTGCCAGTAATGAGGGCCTCTGCAGGCACCACGCTACACCATCTCTACTTTTATGGCATTTCCTGTGCCCAGGCTTTACTGAGCTGAATGTGCACTATCAATTCATTTAAATACATTTTTAGCACCTCTGGTGCATAGCATGTAATGCACTGAGAGAATGCAAGTATCAGGGACGTATTAACTGGTACCAGTTTAAATATAAAAAATGGTCAACGTATAGAAGTAAAACAATACCTACCATTCCAACAGTTTGCTTTGGAAGTGCATCTGCAGGAGCTGTTAGAGAAGGACTGATTGAATCATAACATGATATAGTGCAGAAGGAGGCCATACGGCCCATGGTACCTAAATCAGCTTTGAAAGATCAATCCAATTAGTCCCACTCCCCTGGCCTTTCCCCATAGCCCTGTAAATTTTATCCTTGATTCTCTTTTGAAAGTCGACTGTTGGATTTGTTTTCACCATCCTTTCTGGTGACACGTTCAAGATCATAATGAGTCGCTTTGTTTAATAAAAGATTGTTCTCATCTTCTACCAATGACCTTAAATCCATGTCCTCTGCATACTGATATCTTTTACACTAGGAACAGGTTCTTCTTATTTACGGTCTCAAACCCTTTCATGGTTTTGAGCAGCTCCATTAAATCATTGGTTATCAAATTGTTTTGGTTGAAGATCACCTTTTCAAGTGCATTTGTAATCATTACCCCCATCCCATCCATATTATATTATTATATAATATTCCTAATATGAAAGTGCTGCATGTAAAATGTATCTTAAAAACGCTTTTAAGAAAACAGGTATTTACTCCAAGATATCAGTAGGATGGGTGATCCTGCCTCTCTTTGCAGTCTATCTTGGATGGACTGTTGGACTGCCTTCCCTTTGTCTATCCTTGGCAAGGGCATGCAAAAACTGTTGACAGCATCTGTGGAGAGAGAAACAGAGTTAACATTTCAGGTCAATCTGTAATCAGAACTTGGAAAGGCTATTAAGCTGAAATGTTTACTCCATTTCTCTTCCCACAGGCTGATCTGATAGCATTTTCTGCTTTTATTTCAGGTTCCCATTATCTGCAGTTCTTTTGCATGGAGTGAAAAGGAGCCAAAGAAAGCGGAACACGGAGCAGAATATGAAGCACAAGGTGAGTTGATAGATGGTGAGGGGTCGGGGATGGATTGTGGATGCAGAGTGCAATGGGGAAGCAAACCAAGTTGAGAGCAGCAGGAGCCCCGAGACGGAGGAGCAGGAGCCCAGAGACGGAGGAGCAGGAGCCCAGAGACGGAGGAGCAGGAGCCCAGAGACGGAGGAGCAGGAGCCCAGAGACGGAGGAGCAGGAGCCCAGAGACGGAGGAGCAGGACCACTGAGATGGAGGAGCAGGAGCCCTGAGACGGAGGAGCAGAAGCCCCGAGACGGAGGAGCAGGAGGCTGGAGACGGAGGAGCAGGAGGCCGGAGACTGAGCAGGAATACGGAGAGAGCAGGGACATGGGGGGTGGGTGGGACCAGGAGCAAGGAGAGTGCACTAGAGGAGTAAGGGAATAGTGGGAGTATAGTGGGAGGTGAATACACCTCTGGCTGGTGCTCACTTGTTAACTTTGACCACAATGTCCTGGGAAGTTGCCCATGTCAGATCCCTTGAGAATCACTGTATTAAATCTTCTCTTCATTTCTCCCTTGTAAGAAGACAGCCCCAGCTTCTCTAGTCTCTCCAAGGGCAACCTCTTGTCAAGAACATTACTGCAAAGCTGGAGGTGAAAGAGTGAGTAATGCTGTGACCCTGAACCTGAAGCAGATGAAGAAGAACTTTGTTGGGCATTCATGTTTGCCAATGTTAGTTTCTATATGATTTATAGAAAACCCCCAGCACACTTTCATGCACAAGCCAGAGCATGGTTGGTTGGTTGCTGATTCACAACTGCCCCTTTTGTGATTCACTCAGGATAAAGTTGAATCCTGGTGTGCCTTAATTTCAAAACAAGCCGCTTAGTCTAACATGTTTGCTAAGATGCAGCACAGTAAATGCCTTCTGGTAATCAATTTATATATTTATACAATATCCAATGTATTCCTTTTACCTATTGCAATCCAGGCAATTAGAGGCAACTTCCAATCCAGGCAATGTTTAGCCATTGCTACCGGCTGTTGGCACAAATTTAGCTCTAAGTGCAATTAGCTGGTTACTCACTGTTTTCCATATTCAGTTTGCTTGAATAATTATTCATAACTGCCTGCACAAATTTGGCCTTACGCATTAATCTAACCTAGTGAGGGAATTATAAAGTTTGGCCATCTGCTTAAATTTAAATAGTTTACACATTTAAAGAATCATACATGAATTTATGAACAAACATTGTTTCAAAATTTAAATCACAAAAAGGCTCAACACCATGTACTCTACTGGCAGGACCTGAAAACAGATATATTAGGGGACAGCACACTTTAAATAATCTGGCAAGATGAGGCAATTGGACGATGCCATATACCCAGTTCACTATCAAGGTTGTATGCCTAAAATGTTACCCATCAACCTTTTCCACATACTACTGTTTACCTATACTTAGTCTTCACACAAATTTATGCATACCCTATACTGTACCTCAACAGAACTCATGCTCAACATACAGTTGAAAGCCTTGCCATATTTACATCTTTCAAGGATGCTACATCTCAAGGCATTATGGAGCAAATAGCTGCACAATGTGATGGGTTTAAGTCCCATGGTGAGGGTGGGTTTGGAGGCAGACCTGCTGACAAACTCATGTAGCCGAACGGCATGCTGGTTTCCCACACAGTCCTGCCTCCCAACAATTTTCCTGGAGGCTTCTGCTGAAATACCCAGAAGTAGGAGGATTGTCAATTGAGACAGGTAATGAGCTTTTTGACAGCTTGTTTCAGGGCTGTGTGAGGGTTTGAAGATGAATCGTGGGAAACATGCTGGTTCAGCAGAACGCCCAAGGAGACGAGACAGCTACGCAGCAGGGAGCCAGTCAGAGACATATGAGTAATGTCTGATGCTGCATAAATAGTGGAAGGGGCAGAGAGGAATTCATGTTTTAGCACATTTTTGTCAATGTAGGAGCAGAGCTCACAAACTGTTTCAGGTGGAAATACTGGGGCATTTGTAGGACAGTGCCCCTGCAGGGCTAAGTGGGGGATCCCAACAGCCTTCACATGCAGCTGGTGACAGGAGAGGTCATTCCAAGGCCATTCCTAGACATGGGGCTCAGCTACGCTGAGTTGGCGATCTGTAGTAACGAGGAACAGCCATGCAACTGCAACACATGCAGCCCCTTGGAGCAGAGAGACAGAGAGGTGATGCTTGAATTGTAGGGAGGGCACAAAACCAAAATGCCCTCCATAGTGGGGACTGCCAAAGAATCAGCTTCCTGAACGTATCGAAGGAGCATTGCTGCTGAGACTGTGACTATCATGGCAAGTGTGCCCTCGTAGGGGAGGATCTCAGACTTCACTGGCCGCCAACGCACACCATGCCAGTAGTTGTGAAAGTTACAATGGCACCGAACTTCTTTGTCTCTGGCTCATTTCAAGGGGCAGCAGTGGACCTGTATGGCATATCGCAAGTGGTCGCCTATCAAAGCATCAGACAGGTGAAAGATGCCCTGTATGAGAGGAGAGTGAATTGAGTTCCAGACTGAAAGGACCATAGATGTACAGAGGATGGTGGGCATTGCCTCCGTGGCTGGATTCCCTCAGATGCAGAGAGTGATGGACCGCACAGTAATCCTTCATTGTAAGGCCTTTCAGAGGTCTGGCTGAAGTGTCAAACCATTAACCAGGATGGCAGGGAAGCTTGGGTTGCACTAACCCAAGTACTCTTCTCTTGAGGATGGCTCGTGCTGCATGGCATTTGGGAAAGTAACAACCCTTTCTACGAGGAGCAGCCTCATCCAAAATACCTGCCACACAGAGCCATGTGCTGTTTCCTCACAAGCCCGACTGGATTTACTGGCACGCCCGGTGGCACTGTTGGGACTGAAGAGATGCCAGCCATCCAATTGACTGGTAGCTCTTGGAGGTGGGCTGTTCACCTTTAAAGGCATGGAATCCCTGAGGGCAGGCAGTTAACTGCCTGATTGTCATAGAATCCCAATGGGGATTCAGAAAATGGCTGTAGCAGGACTGCCCCGGCTTTCCGGCTGATGGACAGGCCCACCATCATGGCCATTAAATGCAGCCCATTGCCCATATTCTCCTTCAGATAGCATCATCCCAAAACCATTTTTCTACCTGTACAATCAGAGTGTGAAAGGTCACCTGGAAAAGCATAGGTGGTGAATTCATATCTACTCTGACATTCCCAAATAATTCTTGTGGGGTTTGTGGACAATCAAATTTAGGTAATGGTGGATCTATGCAACATACCACAGCTGTAGACAGATATCACCCTGTTCATTCCTGTGGGACTTTGCATCCTATAGCTCCCTCAGGGAAAGTGGAATTCCTGAAGAAAAAGAAATGAGAAAAAGTTAAACAAGGAATTATCCCTCTGCACACAAACAATTCACCAGACTAAATGCAACAAAAGCAAACTAAAAAGACAAAAATATTTATTCTGACAGAGGTGGAATTGTGTGGGCGAAACCCAGGAGTCAACTAGATGGGTCAGAACCTGAGCCCTTAATGGGCCCGATTTTAACTCTGTGTACGTGGATTGGTTTTGAGTTAATTCAAATCTCGCCCCTTAATTGAATCGTACCAATGAACTTTGATTTCTGGGATTTGTGGTTCCAAACTGTGTGGTTGGTGTGATCCACACCCACCTGACGTGATCTCAACTGCATTTAAAGGGGCAGTGTACAACTGAAAATTGGAGGTGGTTAGGGTGAATGGTTGACATAGAGCAAGGGCAGCACCCAAAGTTAGTGACGCATCATTGAAATTACTAGCCTTTGATGTAATGTGGGAAGCGGTTTAATGATTTAACAAGATCAGGAAAAGTGAATACATTTGCTGATTCAACCACATCCTGTGCTTTAAGCCCCGACTCCTGCACTCTCAATTACATCATTCCACACACCAATCCAACTTTCAGCAGCTCCAAGCCTTCACTTCAAATGCACTTCATTACCTCCTTATTTATCCATTCACCATTGCCACTGAGCCTCAATCCTTATGCAATGTATCAGCCTCAGTGTTACCCTCATCAAATGCACTACATCCATCTGGTGACCTTCACTGACTCAGAGGTCAGTATTTCGCCCCTTGTGGGAGAAGAGAGTGCGAAACATAAGGGAGATGGAGAGAACTGGATGTGGTGTTGCCGGAGGTCATCAGTATTGGTTATTGGCTTAGTACAAAGAGGAGAAGAGTCAATTCTCTCTTAACTCTAAATTCACTTTATTCATGTTGTTGGATCATATACATATAGCTTATACGTCTAGTTAGATAAAGACATGCAGTTTGCACCAGGTTATACAGTCTTATACCCAAATTAGGATCTAAACGCACACCCACTAGATTTCTCTGACACTCCCTTAGTGGTCACAGAATATAAAAGCTAATACCCAAAAAGGAGAGCTGACGTTGGCCAGGCGTTCCGTTCTCCCTCTCTTTCGATGTCATCTCTACGTTGCTGACGTAGGTTCTTCCGCTTCTGTGATGGTTGGTCTCCGGAGTTCTCGCTGCCTCCACGCCTGAAATTCTCCTTTCTTATGCTGAATCTTATCTCTTCAAGCTGTGCTGTCTCTCTCCCGTTGCTTTAGGCTTGCTTGCCTAGTCTGTGGCATCTTCTCATTGGCTCTGTCCCAAGGACTTAGGTAGCATTACCTCGTTACTCCTTTCCTAAATAAGGACTTGTGTCTTATCACACTCCCTTTGTTTTCCAAGAAACTCAGCTACTTCAAACCGGTTCCAGCCAGCTCAGGCCAGTGACTGGATTCAGGTTACTTCATGTCAAAAGTTGCTTTTACCTGTGTCAGCAATTCAGCTGCAGCCCCTGGCCAACAGTTGGCTGCCAGAAATTGTCCAGCTGACTGATGTAAAGGAGGAGACCATGGAAGTAAATGGTTTATCTGTGTTCCTCTCAGTCAGAGATGGACAGAAAGGGAGCTCGCAGACATCTGGGGCAGAATTTTTCAGTTGGTGTGCAGGGGTGGGCCCGACATGGGAATGCATCCTGACGT
This sequence comes from Carcharodon carcharias, assembly GCF_017639515.1. Taxonomy (NCBI): domain Eukaryota; kingdom Metazoa; phylum Chordata; class Chondrichthyes; order Lamniformes; family Lamnidae; genus Carcharodon; species Carcharodon carcharias. Next base: position 65,610,082 of record NC_054486.1, read on the forward strand.
CATTGTGCAGTCCCATGATATTTCATTCGGGGGCATGCACCGGAGTCGGCTGTGCACCCATGTAAACAGCTTATTAAGGCCATTAAGAAAGCAATTCATGTAATTAGTAACGCTGCCTGTCCAACCTTAAGGTTGGTGGGCAGGCAAAAAGCCCCAAGCGGCCTTCACGTTTTTTTAGGAAACCTCATCCACGAGCGGGATGAGGTTTCCTAAAGCTTTTATTAAATAAATAAAGTTTTCATAAAAATAAAAACATGTCCCATCTCATGGACACAGTCACATGAGGGGACATCTTTAAATAAATTTTTAAATCATGTATTTAATTATTTTAATAGCCGTGCCTCAGGGAGATTGCGCCCTTTCATGTGCGTGTGCGAAAAAGCACTGGCCCCGGCTTTCCCTCCTCCCCCTGCCTGCACAGGTAGCGCTGAGCACTACCGGTCATGTATTACACTTGGGCGGGCCTTAATTGGCCCGCCTGTGTAAAATTCTGTCCCTGGTGACAGAGCTACAAATATCTCTGACTCATGTGCTAACTTCATTTAATCAATGATTGAACTATGAGGAGACATAATATGATTATCATGATGGTTATTTTGTCACAACTAAATCACGGAATCACAGAATCAGTTGTTTGGTAGTACAGAACTTGAGTATTGCTGAAAAAAAGAGACATTTTGTCAAAGCTTTTCATTTTGTACTCATCAGGCAATCACAAGAATACCAATGTCAGGGGAAGCAACAGCTTTATACTGAATGAGAAGAAAGTGCTGATTGGCTGGCAAGTGGTAGTGGCTTTGCCATGGAGAATGCATCAGTTAATGGTGACTGACAATTAACTGCCAAGCACTGTTTGAAATTTAAACCAGGCAGTTTGATTCTGATTGGTCAAGGCATTGCCCTGAGGAATGAACCAGCAAATGGCTATCACTTATTTTGGTTAGCTGAAACAGGTGCAATGTGTGTACATGTTCTTTCTGTCTGCAAAGAACAGGGCCCTGTGTATTAATATATGTAGCTTCCAGTACACGCAAATGCGCCACACTGTGAGCCCGACTGACAATATTAAGCTCGTTGTCAGTGTAAGTTTTAGCACATTGAGGATTATTTAGCAAATGTTGTCCTGTTGCAGAATCACATCTAATGTTGGACTTTGTGTTTTGAGTTTTTCAAGCAAAAGCCAGTTGAGTCACTCTGTACCTTGCCCATTGCAAACAGTGGAAAGGATATGTTATTTAATACGATCTGCCAGTCTTTGGGATGTACAGCCTACATACCTAGCATCACACTGACACTGAAATTCATATACCATATTACTTGTTTGTGTGATAAGCAGAACATCTTTTTGGCTTGATGGCAGCATCCTGTTAGTGGTGAGTACTACTTGTGTAGCTAGTGCATAGTAGCAGCGTGAAACAGCAAGCTTCACCTGTTGCTGAAGTTTTTGGGGTACCTTGCCCTTCCAGGGTAATCTGATGTTGACTGGGCACGTTTCAGGGCTGAAAGTGATGGCCTTAGGCCCATTCATGAATTTGCACAACATACAGTGCAAGTTGAAATGACCAGGGTAGCCATTATCCCACAGGATGTCTTTGATGCGCCCTGTTTCAGCATCAAGCTTGCATGGTAAGCAAATGGCTTTGACCCTATTTACGAGGTTGCCAATAAGGCCAATCTCATAGTACATGGAACTGTAAGAATCTCAATGCGTGTATTGACCAGAAGGTAGGCTTGCAGTAGACCGTGGTAGAGAATCCCCTGCAGATTTCTCAACTCATACATTAAGGAAAGGGAGTTCATTTGACTGCTCCATTTCAAAGGTGAATTTGAGTGCAGGATGGAGCCCATTAAGACATGCAAGGAAATTATTACATGAATTCAAATATAGCAAACGAGTTTTTCCAGCATTTTCTATTTTGGAAATATGCAAGTGGTAGGAGGTTAGGTGTCATTCCATCGAAGACACTTTTCTCATGGAACCCAATAAAGATGTTTATAAGAGCTGGACCTGCAGAGGATCCCATGGCAACGCCATCTATTTTGAGCATACATGGTGTCATTCAATCTGAACTCATCTGCGCAAGTTTCTGAGTTCATAAGCTTAATGAATACTGATTCACGCAATGATAGTGGGTCCAGATTGCCATGATATAATGCTACAGCACAAATATCTATGGCTTTATTAAGTGGAACATTGATGAATAGGCTAGCAATATCGAATGAGCATATGGACATAGCAATGCTATTCATATGCAAGTCCTGTATGGTTTTCGCTAACGTAAAGGAATCCTTCACCCTCTATGTATAAAACTTGTTCAAAACTGGTTGTAGCAATTCACCCAACCATTTAGCCAATTCATGTTGTGTAGAGTCGGTCATAGGTAAGATTGGGCATAAAGGGGCATCACTTTTGTGTATCTTGGGCAGCCCATACATATGGAGGCACAGCGAACCATGAGGGTGAACCCTGTCATATATATCACGCAGCAGCTCATCGCTCTTGCACAAGTCCAGCAAGCGTTTTTTCAGCTTACTTTTGAGCAAGGCTGTCTGGTCATGTTGAGCGGGAGGTCCAATGAATACGGGTTTGGACCCGTTATTAAGAATGATGTCCATTTTGTTGATATAGTCATGTTAAGGGTGACTATTCCCATCCCTTTGTCAGGTTTACTGATTATATGCCCCGGTTGATCTTAAGGTCTCGCAATGCTGTAAGACATTCACGTTGCATGTAAAAATTAGACAGGTCATTCGGAATCCTGCAAGGTGCGTGCGCTAGATCAGCTAGGATTCAGCATCTTCAGTGAATGCTGGTTTGTGGCGGGATAGTTGGGAGTAGAGGAGTTCGAACTCTTCCTGTTTGATTTGGGATGAAGGCACACCAAAATTGAAACCACGCACAAGAACAAACTCCTCACTTTCTGAGAGCACATGGTCAGAGAGATTTGTTACATGTTTAGTAGCGTCCTTAATTGCATTGCCAAATGACATCCACTTAAGTGAGTTTATGGTGCGAACATGTTTCAAATGGGTACTGTTTATGGTGTGGTCATCTATTGAAGCAATCTATTGGCATAAATGGATCAAATCAAAAAAAGAAAGAGATTTGCACATCTCAGACCATGTGCAATGTAGGGCACAGTATAAATTAGTAACCCTATTACCAATCTGTTCAATCTCATATTGCATAAACGCTCGTGCAGTTGTGGGACTGTGTCTTACTTTAGCATTATCTATACATTTGGAAATGAAAACTGGCTCTACCTTCTCACACAGTATAGAGTTGTTGCTTCCTCTGACATTGGTATTCTTGTGATTGTCCTGATGAGTGCAAAATGAAAAGATTTGACAAAATGTTTCTTTTTTTCAGCGACACTCAAATCATAGAATTGTTACAGTACAGAAGGAGGCCATTTGGCCCTCCCTTTTATTTTCCAGGACCTTTACACATAAAACAAATGCTAGAGGACATCCAGGTGGATGATTCCTTAAAGGACATCACAAGTCACAGCCGTGCCCCACAGGCACAAATACTTACACTTCAGAGGTTGCACTTAGTTGGGATCAAATATGAACCATTGATCTCTTGAATGCTAGCTTCACTTGGTGATTCACACCTTACAAGTGAGCACAAGCAGGCACTGGTGGCAGAGACAGCTGTGGACAGTCTGTGTAAAAGGTTGCAGTCCTCTCCAAGCTCTGCTAGAGGTGCATCGAAACTTAGCGAGATACTGACAAATAGTTCACGCACACACTTTACAACAGTGCAGATGTTGGCTGAGTTCAACTCAATCACTTGTAGATGGGTGGCACCGGGAATTGTGAGAACAAGAGAGTGGCAACCTCCATGGAGCTCCAAGCAAGGCACTCAATTGAATCCATCCAGGCTATGATCACAGCTGATCCTAACTTGTCTGACACTTTATACAGGATGATGGAAAGCTTATTACTGGCCTTAAAATGCATCACTGATCTCCACCAAACTGATCTGCAGCACACTGGTAGAAATGAAGTGAGTGATGTGGCACAGATCCATGATAGGATGAAAGGGGGCATGAAAGCGTTCAAGCATCCTGACTTGTCTCCCAATTGCTGCGATTGCCCCTCCACAGGTTGTGAGTGGAACAGTCTTTGGCGGGCCCTTAGGGGCTTCAAACCTGGACAGCAGAGGCTAAAAGCATCTCAGCAGCCAGGGCAGAGATCTGAGCAACATATCTGTACCTCTCTGAAGAAGAGTCATATAGACTCGAAACATTAACTGTTCTTTTTTCTCTCCACAGATGCTGTTAGACCTGCTGAGATTTTCCAGCATTTTCTATTTTTATATCTGTACCTCTGCTAAATCCTCATAAGATGCCCCATGTAGAAGTGGTAGAAAACATAAGAGGTAAAACTATTGAATTTACGTTGGTTATTTGTCATTATGTCATGCTGTTAAGTTTCCTTTTTTTATAACACCATATAAAATTTATTGATTGGCTTCATTTCCATCTCTTGCCTGTTATTGCGCCCTGAGTGTCAATTTGCTCTTTCACTTGTTTCTTGATGAATGTGAGCACATGCGTGAGTGGCTGTAGGACTGCTCAGTGCAATGTTGGAGGTGGGCTATGGGGCAGAGGTCCTGGTGTTTGGACAGGATTGCAAGATTTCGTTTCTTGTATTTTACACTAGGTGGGGAGCCTTCACCATTTTAGGCCATCGCTGGCATCCCAAGCAGCTGGTTGACAATGGGTGCCCTGTCTTCATTTTCCTCCTTCTCCTACATGTTCTCATAATTTGAAGCTGAGTGATGAGCCCTTTGACCTCCTGCACTGGCAGTCCTCTCTGCTGTTCAATACTGTGCAGGAGACAACACACCACCATTATTCTGGATGCCCTCGCTGATGAGTATAGAAGGGTATCTCCTGACCTATTGAGGGACCTAAAGCATAGCTTCAATGTTTCAATAGTTTGCTTGATGACACACCTGATGGTCATGTGACCAGCATTGTCATCTTCCTGCACTGCATAAGGAGGTTCTTCACAAAGTTTGAAGGAGGTATCCCTTGTCTTCTATCAGCAGCTTTAAACATGCTAGCTAAAAGGAAAAGGTCTTGGGTGTGGGACTGCCATAGTATGAATTCATCAGGACATCTCCCAGAGAATTTGGCGCACATCTGCATGAAGCTCTTCTTATGGTTGCACACCAGTTTGACATTGATGGAATAATATCCCTTCTGGTTTAGCAGACCTCCTAGATGCTCAGATGGGTGCAATCAATGGCACATTGTAATTGCAGGAATCCAGTCAGAGATGTGAGTCCGGAGGTCTGCTTGTTTTGCCATTGTCATCACAGAGGAAACTTACATCATTGATACACAGTCCATCAGGGATCTGCCTTCTGCATTTATGTGCAGCTGACTCTGACATCCTGGATATGTCTCTAGTTGCACTCTGCAATGAACCAGAGGCAAAAAAGGTTAAGGGCAGTAGTCACTTTCATAGCTACTCTTAATGCATGATCAGCAGGTCCAGCAGGGAGCAGGCCTTACTCTAGGAGACGGCAGATGTCTGTCACCACCTAACATGACAATCTCAGCCTGTTGAAGCATTGCAGTTCTGAGGTGTAGGGAAGCTGAGCCTTGTGTCTGTAGTGTGATCTGCAACCTCAGCCCGCCACCCGTGAACCTCTCTCTTGTGCATGTGCTGATCTCACATAGAATACCATCATTGCCATGGATAATGATGATATTCCTCCTCTGATGTGCTGTCAAAGATGTCTAAAGCACTTCTTATTCAGGCCTTGTCAGTTGGAAAGCTTTGAAGGTTGCAATAAGCTATATCAACACAAGCACTTTTTGGCAAACATTATCAGAGGGAACTGAGACTTAAATGCCATAAATGAGCTTTTACTCAGATGGGACAATGGCAAGTTTTCTTGCTGCTCAATCTTATCTCATTTTCCCTGGTCTGTCTCTCAAGCCCCAGGTAACCTGTTAGTGTGCACAAAAAATTTGGAGCAAAGATCTCATTAACAAATCCTGAGGATGTTAATTGCAGCAATAACCACTCACCCACCTGAAATAATTAAATTCCTAACTTCAACAGCTATGCTTCTCGCTGTCTTCCAAACATGCCTCTGTTAAACCTGGAAATGGATGTGTTGGAACTGGTTTGTGTACCTAAAAATCAAATTCTTATAAACATACTTGCTCCCAGCCCAACTGTTCTTGAAGATTACAACTCCCCTCAAGAGTCTGCAGATCGCAGAGTGTAAACAATTGCTTAAGGTATTTAGCGAGATCACAACAGCATGCTTTTCTTTTGGAAAAGAGATTGACACAGCACTTCCTTTGTAGTACAAGTTGGAACAAGCTGAATCATCTGTGGATTTCCTGGTAATATATGTAAGGTATTTCCATAAAAATCAGCACCGACTCTTGTAACTGAAGCTTTTCCTACTCTCTATCAGGGGTCACGTGATTGTTCTTGGAGGCTCCTACAAATGAGCCCTAAGCATGGGTAATCCAGGGGGCAGGGAGTCCTGTCGAGGACCTGGTTTAAGCAGACATCTGGAAAGCTCTCTCTGTAATAAAGTTTACCTATTTCTTGTTGAAACCTGTCCAGTACAAGAAGTTATCATATTTGATGATGAGGGTAAAATAGTCTCACCTCTGCACCTCACCTTCTTAATGTGAGTACATTGAATCTTAAGAAAAAAGAAAAGACTACTCACCAGACATGCCACTGTTTGACAGAATCGATTTTTATTTCGTTTTTATTTCGTAGTGAACGCAATTACCGCGGAGGAAAAGCAGAAAGCCATCCTTTCGAGTGTATGTGGTAGCAGTCTCATCTGCAGTCTGATGGCCCCGAACGTGCCCAATTATAAGTCGTTTAATGAATTACTGGACCTCGTGAAAATACTTTATCATCTGAAGCCCTGCGTAATAATGCAGAGATTTAAGTTTAATCCCAAAGTTATGGCCCTGGGAGAGACCATTGCAATCTATATAGCAAATTTGAAGCAGTTGACAGAACACTGCGACATCAGAGACACCCTAACCGATATGCTGTGGATCTGAGTAGTTTGTGGAGTTCACAATGACGCCATTCAGCGCCATTTACTCACTGAAGTCGGCATCGATTTGAAGCGTTCCCTGGAAATAGTACTAGCCATGGAAAGCACTGCAAGAGACTCATAGAAACATAGAAACTAGGAGCAGGAGTAGGCCATTTGGCCCTTCGAGCCTGCTCTGCAATTCATTATGATCATGGCTGATCATCCAAATCAATAGCCTGCTCCCGCTTTCTCCCCATATCCTTTTATCACCCCAAAAGCTATATCTAACTCACAAGCTTTACAACATGTACACTATGACACTGTTTTTCATGTGGGTCAAGAACCTACCGCTGGGCATGGCACAAGAACCAGAGAACAGCAGCGAAGCAAGGGGCAATGTCCGCTGTTAGAAACACAAAAAGGCCTAGTAGAAACATTTCAGCAGCGAGGTTAATCTGTTATAGATGTGAGGGTGTCCACGTACCGGACACCTGCAGATTCAAGGAGGCAGAATGTCATTACTGCTGTAAGAAAGGTCACATAGTAAAACAATGCAGGGCGAAGTTGAAACAGCCCAAAAGCAGCAAACCAACATGATTGAATAATACAGCAGAACCTGAAGCTGCCGATACCGACATCTATTCCCTGTACACCGTGACAGTTGTAAAAACTGACTGTATCACTGTCACAATCCAAGTTAAAGGGAAGTCACTAATAATAGAGGTAGATACAGGAGCCTTGGCAAAGTGGTGGGGGAGCACACATTTAAATGTCTAAATGAAGGTACCCAGCCACTGAATCTGGAGCGGGCAACTGCTCAAATGAAGACATACACTGGAGAATCTATACAGGTAAAGGGCATCACCACAGTACCAGTGTCTTATAGGCAACAGGTGGCTCAGCTTCCAGTGATCATATTGACAAGTGAAGGACTTAATCTTTTGGGCTGAGACTGCAGAAAATCAAACTTAACTAGTCTGAAATATTTCACTTGAGAACTTAATCAATTAAGCAACCTCTTTACATCCCACTCACACTAGATTTGTATCATCAGCAAGCTTGGAAATGTTGCACTTGGCCCCTTCACCACTAATCCTTCCAGTGTTGCAATTTCCTAGTTTTAGCCTATAATTTGCCTTGGTTGTTATTTACTGTTTCACCTCTCTCAGAACGTGAAATTAGTGCTGCAGTCCTTCCAGGAGGTCCTGCTCTTCTACCAGCTGTTTTTGTGTTTATGTTCTGACATACGTATGCAATTACACCAACAATTTATAATGGAATGCAAAATATACAAGCAAAAGTGGAAAATTCATTTGTCACATTGACAGATCTGAAATGAGCTCCTTGCTTTAAGCAAGAAGATGGTGGATATCCAATGGGGAAGTGTGAAATTATCCACTTTGGTAGGAAGAATGATTGAGCAGAATTTTTTTTTAAGGGTGAGAGTCTAGTAAAATTAATATTGATAGGGACTTGGGGTCTTTGTACACATCACAGGTTTTGGTGAAACCACCAGCAGCCCCCCCCCCACCCCCCCCCCCCCCCCACCCCCCACCGCCCGCCCCCGGGGGATCTCCTTACTTGATGAAGGATATACTTGCTTTAATGAGGGGACAATGAATGTTTGTTAGATTAATTTCTGGGTTAAGAGGGTTGTCCTATGAGGAGGGACTGAGTAGAATGGGTGAATATTTTCCGCAGTTGAGTTGAGTTGAGTGCAAAGTGAATTGAAGTGAAATCACATAGGAATCTGGATCCAGTCAGAATGCCAACATTCAATCCAATTTGATGTGCAGATAAGCACAAATGCAGTGCTGATGGACTGGTGCCTGTTTTCTGCTGCATCATTCTATGATTCTAGGCACAGTACATGGATTAAGAAACCTATTTCAACATTAAATTGAGGGGCGTTCAGCTCAGAAGATCCTAGCTGCTAGACAGCTCTTGGAATTCAGATCAATCTTGTTACTTTAACCCTAGGTGACAACAAGGCCAATTACTCCATGGCTGTGATCAGTTAACTCAGCACAGACTGGGAGATTGAACCTGGGACATTGCTGCTGCATTGGATTCAATCATTATTCCTTATTGGTTTCGCCACCATAGCAAGCTGTTTACAATCGTCATCTAGGCATGTGTAGCAAAAAAAGATGAAATAAGGGCCGTTAATGGAGGAACAGAAATATCTTAGCAATTTAGAATTTATTTCACAAAAATAAAAATAAAAATTCCATGAAAATAAAAATAGAAAACTACCTTTCTTTGATGAAACTCAAATAAGCATAGAAATCACACAGAGCAATATGACAACAGACCATCCAGTTGCTTTCTAAATCAATAAGTAAGCTGATTATTTTATTTTGTATATTGGTTCAGGCCCCAAAACCAGTTCTGATTCCTATTTCCAGGCCCCGGAGGGAAAATATAGTGCAGAGTCTCTGCCAACTCCAAACCGGCCTACGATTATAGAATAGGGTGTGTCTGGCAAAGAACTGGTGGGTTGGAACACTATGAGTCCAGGCCTACTAGGAGCCTATGTTGGAGTTAAGCTTGAATTTTGGCCTAGACTCCAAATATGCCATCTTTTTGTCTCCTTTACAAAAGATACATTGTGCGCTTTGCTCATGCAGAATTCAGCAGCTCCCCTCAGAACTGGCATCATCCTGTCCACTGGCACTCCCTATCACTCTCTGTGGCCTTGAGATGCACCCTTAAGAAGATTAGCATTTACCTTAGATACTTAATTTGAATGACCTCCCAGAAACCCACAAACTGAGATGCATGTGGGACATCTGGCACTTAACACATGTGAATTTTAGGGCTGTGGAGTTTACGTCTCTGCCTATTTGTGACAAAGGAAATTTATGCTTGTCTCAGCATAGCTTTAGTTGTGTTGACCAGGCAGGACACTGATTGTTCAAATAATGAAATATTTCCACAGTCCACAAAGAATTTGAATATTTTATGTATTTTGACTAAATGGGCTGCCTGCTTGAACTATTGTAGACTCCACCAGCCAGCAGAAAATTTGAAAACAGATACTTTAGTGATTCTAGGTAAGGAAATTTTATCATAACACTATTCTTCCACACCCTCTAGAGGCCAAGACTAGCATAATGAATTAATTTCTGAATAAAAAACACAATTTGGAACAAGTTTGTAGATTTTTAATCGATTGTACCATAAATAGCGATCTTTGTTAATCTTGGTCAATTTCCTGAACATATTTTTTAAATTAAATGTATAGCTTCACCATAATTTATTTTCCTTTGTTGCAGATTTTGTACTTGGGAATTATATTTTGAATTACAAAATGATTCTAGAATTACTGAGCAAAGAAATCCGAGTGATGCTATTAACTAAGAAATATGTTTGCAGAGTTGATTTTAGAAGTTTATAAATCACTTTTTTTAAAAATGGCAAACAAATGAAACCCAATAACTTGAGAAAGATCACCTTGTGGTCTGATCCAAGAAAATAATGGACCACGAGCACTGTTGTTTTTATGTAGCTCTCTTCTCGGTTCCATCTGTCCCACCTAAACCGCACCACCACCTTGCTTGACCCAACCAGCGCATGCCTATTGACAAATTTCTTGTCCCATATCCAGTCCTGGATGAACCACAGATACATACAGTTAAACACTGGGAACACCAAAGCCATCATCTTCAGTGCCACCACATAGTCCAGCTCTCACCACTAACTCCATCTCTCTTCAGACACTCCCTCTGGTCAAAACAGAGGCCACAGTGGGCCCGAGAACGGTTGCAATGTCGACCACCGCCCGCCATCGGTCCCCAACGTTGATTTCATGCTAGCTGGCCAATTAATGGCTAGCCAGTGTGAAACATGCACTGCAGCGCTGCTGAGGTGGGGGGCAGGAGGAGGGTGAGTGCGGATGTTCACGTATGCGCACGGCACAGAGCTGCCTCAGGGAGCTGAAGATTTATAAACTCAGAAATTAAAAACTTAAGCAATGTTAAAAACATGTCCCCGCCCATGTGACTGTCACATGAGCAGGGACATGTTATGAATGAAATTCAAAAATTTTTATTTATATTTTTACTTGTCATTGGAAACCTCATCCCGCCTAAAATATCCAAAGGCTGCTTGGCATTTTCACCTGCCCGCCAACAGTAAGGTTGGACGAGCAGTGAAAAATTTCATTTAATTGTAACTCTAATGGCCTTAATAGGCCTATTAAATGTCGGTGGGCACGCTGTCGACTCCCGCAAGCACCTGCCAACCAAAATATTGCACAAGTGCACAGTGCCATCGGGACACTCGCCCAATGGCATCGCGCATCATTTTATGCTTGAGTGGGTCAGAATGCTCACAAACAAGGGTGGCGATTTTAACTTGACCTGCCTGAAGGTAACTGAGTTGGTAGACTGTCAAAATTAGCCAGGCTATTTATCAGCAATAAATCTGCCAGGATACCACAGTAATGAATTTTGACTTGTTTCATTGACCAGGTGGCAAGTTTAAACCAGGTGATCTGAGCAGGGAACCTGCTCAGGGTTTTCAAACAGATGAAGAGGACAGAAAAGGGACCAAAGCCAGAATAGGTCAGAGTAGTGGCCGGTGATACTGTTGTGGAGCATGCCTGCTCCTCTTTGCTCCACATTAAGTTAAGTAAAATAAAATAACTTACTTTTTTTGTCAGCTGCCACCAGGAGTCCCTTCATAGTTCACTGGTTTGCTTGCAGTAGACCTGAAAAAGCTGGTTGTCAGTTTCTGGTGAAACTGGGATTGGGACTATAAAACAGGAGTGAAGCCTCTAATGAGCACAGTCAAGCAGCCTAATGCTTGTTTCAAACAAATAACCTGGAAATCTGAAAGTTGCTGGCTTCCAATTTGTCAGTGAGTACACTACTGTACTGTACCATCTGAAAGTGACATTTTAACACAGCCACCTCATTATCATTTTAATTCCTGGTTAGATGTCAATTGTAACTCTTTTGAGTGCAAACACATTTCCATCTGTTCCAGATTAAGTTACATTGTTTCATAGTTTGCCATTGTGAGATTTGAACTCTTGATACTCTTTTGAGTAAACCTGTTTCCATCTGTTTCAGATGAAGTTACATTGTTTCATAGTTTGCCATTGTGAGATTTGAACTCTTGATCTTGGGGTTACAAACCCAGTACCATAACCACTTGGCTATTTAGGCCAAGCTCCTAGATGTCAATTGTACCACAGCAGGCATGATGTGGATACACATGACATGATAATTCCAGTGTTAAAGGGCCAATCAAAGATGGAATTTGGAAGAATTGGGAGTTGAAAACAAGAGGAGATGAACTGTGAGAATGGATTCAGGATGGTCAAAGACTGCATCCTGCTTTAATGACACCTCTCTTAATGTATGAACAGGGCTGTGAGGAGTTGGACAGAGATATCCACCCCAGTAATGGGGAGGAAAAAATCTGCTGCCACAAAGAAAAAGTGGCTGGAGGTGACAGAGGAGGTCATCAGCAGGAGCATTGCACAGTGCTCCTGGATTCAGTACAGGGAGCACTTTAGTGACCTAAGCAGGACAGGAAAAATGAATACTGTTGCACATTTACCTACGCTCTTTTGTGCACATCACCCCATCCCTTTACTCAAACCTGTCAAGCCTATTCCATTGCATCACTCCTCACACCCTCTTACTTTGCAAACTATCCTTCACTTTTTATGCACTTCTGCACATTCCCGTCTGTCCATCTACCATAGCCAATCCATCCATACCATTACAATCACTCATAGATCCGCCTTTTCCCCCGTTGCAGAAGACAGTGCTAAACACAAGGGAGAGAAAGTGAACTGGAGCTGGGTTTCCACGCGGTACACAGGTGGTGAGGAGGAAGTGCTGAGATCAGTGGCATTTCAGTATCCCTGGTCATCAGAGATAGGAAGATGAGGCCCTCCCAGCTACATGGTGACAGGTTGCACACTCCAGTCATACAACACTCAGTCATATTAACTTGATCTCAACAGGAAGTGAAATATGATCATCTTCATGATGTTGACTTGCGACATTCCTACCTTGTCAGTAGTAATTCATATCTGTGCTGCAAGAGTCCATGGACCCAGAAAGTCTCAAAGGAGCTGATTCATTCTGAGGGGTCACTGTTGCAAGACTCAAGCTTACCATGCACCAGCTCAGATACTTGCACTTCAGTGGGTCCAGTTGGACAGATGCCTTGGGCTCCCACCTGGCGAGTCACAGTTCACAAGTGAGGAAGAACAGATAGTAATTGTAGGGACAGCTTTGGAGAGTACACATTGGAGGGTCCAGCACCCTCCAACTTCTGCTAAGCTGGACACACATGCTGTACCCCGAGATTTGTCAATGAAAATTTTAATCATTGAGAGGCAGCAGATTTGCTCTCCAGCAGACCGCTAGCAATGAAGTGTGGCTGGCCCAGGAGAGAGGTGAAAGGGGTCATGGGAGTGGGGACTCCACTTAAAGAGCTTCCACTCAATAATCGACTTGCTGCCTCCTGCTCTGATAGCTCAGTCTGCCCCTGCACTGCTTCAAAACTTCCAAAATGTAGAAAATAAACTCCCAACCAAAGTTCTGCAAACAAACCCTTTCCCACAAGCAGGTGAAAAAGCAACTGTGAGCACTGAGTAGTTATAGTTTTTCTATGGCTTCTGATCAGCTCTCTGGTTTGCTGTTGTGCTCTCACTGGCAAGTTTCAGGAAACTTGGGAAATCTGTGGATACACCCATTAAGTTTGAATGTCAGTTGAAATATCTCACTTGAGTGACTACCACAATTCCAAGGCACCATGCACCCTAGTTAAACTCAGAAATCAATAGATTGGAAGATGCTTCCTGACACGCTCACATTTTTTTGCAGTATTAAAACCCAAAGGCACACACTTCTCCCAGGTGAAATTCTTCACTACATTCCAAATGTGAATGAAGAAGCAGCAAAAGTCAAATGTTGAGTAAAATAGATTTTATTCTTATTCCCTATTGTCAGCCTATGCGCTATTTTGCAGTGTCCTAATTCCCCTCTGCGAAACTTAGCTTATTCTTGCATTGAAGATTTCAGCCTTCCTGGCCTCTCACCTTCTCAACTCTCCATAGCTCATTCTTGGAACTCCCTCTCAAATTTCTGTGTCTAATAGATAGAGTCAGCCTGTTTCCTGTAGCACAGAGCTTCTTCAAAAATTTTAACAGATCTGGCTAAGGCTTCTCTGCCTTGTATAAGACATCCATGGTTAAGTGTCCCTCCTCTTCCAGCTTTTGAACATTCACAATGAATCACAAGACTGAATTTTACCATCTCCGGGGCCACGGAGTTCCTGGTAGAGGGGGAGTGGGCCGTAACTTAGTGGGGGAACATGTCGGAATGCCAATATGTGCCTGCCGCTGGCCAATTTTTCCGGAGGCAGTCTAACGACAAGATTGGGAGCACGCATGGTGATGGCCAGGCAACTAAGCCTGTTAAGAAACCAACTGATTGCTATTTTGAGCTATTTTTTAAATTTACTAGGACTTAGGAAGATCGTTTGTGTAATTGTAATGTCACTGGAATAGAAATCCAGAGACCCAGGCTAATGTTCTGGCGACATGGGTTCAAATGTCACCACGGCAGCTGGTGGAATTTGAATTCAGTAAATAAATCTGGAATATAAAGCTGGTCTCAGTAATGGTGACCATGAAACTATTATCGATCGTTGTACAAACCTATCTGGTTCATTTGTGTTCTTTAGGGAGGGTAATCTACCATCCTTAACTGGTCTGACCTACAGATGTCTCCAGACCCACAGCAATGTGGTTGACTCTTAGCTGCCTTCTGAAATGGCCTAACAAGCCACACAGTTCAAAAGCAATTAGGGATGGGCAACAAACACTAGCCTTGCCGGTGACCCCCCCACATCTAATGTAATTAAAAAAACACATGATCCACGAACCTTTAGTGTCCCGCCAGTTATAAGGAGATGAGAGCTCAGCATTTAGGTGAGTGGTGGCTGCAGGTGGAAGCCATTGAGACCAACAGTGTTTCAATCCAGGTGAGAGGCAATAAAGCACAGGAGGGAGAAACTGGAGGCACTGTCAAGCGAGTACACATATTGGAGAAAGATTTTAGGAAGGGTGTCTCCAAAGTGCACCTCATATGAGCAGAGTTAGGGGATTGAGAGGTTTTCAAATTTGAGCACAGCAATTAGCAATGGGTCTCGTGCACTCAGATTTAGTGTCCTCCAATGAAGAGGCGAAAGAGAGACAGAGAGTGAGATACAAGTGCAGGCACAGGGAACAAGGACTGCAACACCCAGAGGAGCAGCAGGCTCATGTGGGTGATAGTGGACACAGAAGAGATGGGTGGAGACGGCTGCAATTGGAGATGTATGGTCACTGAATGCACTACCCTGCTGAAAGATTTTACTGGCAAAGACACTGCTACTCGGAGATGTTGCACCACCAGTGTCTGTGAAGACTGTGGCTGTCCAGGCTGGTGTCGGAGCTGTGCGCACTGCTGGAGGAGAATTTGAGGCCATGAGGAAATGGTGGCCATCCACTGCCTGTGGTGGTGAAGGTTACTGTGGCTTCCAACTTTTACACTCATGATCATTCCAGGAATCCTCTGGGGACAATTTTATGATCTCCCAGTCAGCAGCCCATCATTGCATGAAGCTGGTCACAGATGCCTTATACCTGAGGCAGGCCAATACATAATGATTTCACATTATGACTCATTGCGACTCTTACATCCTGAGACACCTCAGACGCCCCAGTATTTCAGATCACCCTCTGCCATTGCAGCTTCATGAAGCATTAGTATCACCGTCAAGGGGCTGAGGTTCCAACATCAATGCCAAGAGCTCCATGAGAGGGACCCCAGGAGCTCCTGGCAGCTGCTCCTCCACCCTTTCTAGGCTAGCCTGTAATTCCCTAGGCTTCTGAAGTGACTGAAGCCCTGGCAGAGAGTCCAGGTGTTTCGGGTCCATCTCACTCAGTCATCATTTCAAACTGATCATAGATAAGGCGATGGTAGAAGGTCAGTACCCACCTCCTGCATCTATATGTGTTTTACTGCATGTAGTTCTCCATAAGGATAATCACCCTCATAATGGAGTACATCATGTGCTTATAAGGCGGAAACATGGCTTCGTTCATGGCATGGATGGACTCCTCCATTGTCTGCACCTGGGTGCAAACAGCCTCTGGGAATTCTTACAAGTGCCCACACATTTCATGGCATAGCTCCAGCATCTGCCACTTTGTGACATCCAGTGCTGTAAGCATGGTGTAATGAGGTCTACTCACCTTGTCAGTTCTCAGCAGGAAATTGAATTGAGTACAGCATTGCAGCCATGTTCATGCAACCACCCAGTGGCTACTTAGCTCATCTGCATCCTTAAGCCACCCTTTCTTGGTGAGGCCTTCCCTTGCCACCTGAATGCCCACCTCCAGGGAAGCATCACGAAACCTGGCAGCTGTCTTCCTCTAAACTGCAGCCATTTGTTGCATTCAAACTTCATTTTCTCTTCCAAATATAGGCTAGTGCCTATATTTGTGACACCTTTAAACTGAGTGCTGCCATTCCTTTAAATATGATGACTGCTTTTCAGCTGTCTGTACTCTTCCTGCCTCCCACGCAACACCACCACCCACCCTCCTCACCTCCACCCCCCCTCCACCCTCCGACCTGCCCCCTTATTAGTCAGCTCCTGAGCTCCTGTGCCTGCGGCTGTTAATGGGACACAAAGGACAAGATTCACTTCCCTGTCCTGCCTCCCTCCTGATTTGGACATCCTCTGGTAAAATTCAGCAGACAGAATCCTACAGCACTGAAGAAGGCCTTTGGCCCATTGTACCTGTGTCATCTCCAAGAAAGAGCTATCTACTTAGTCCCACTCTTCTGATTTTTCCCCAAACCTCTGAAAAGTTTTTCTTTCCATCTATTTATCCAACTCCCTTTTGAAAGTTACTATTGAATCTGCATCTGCTATCTTTTGAGGCAGTGCTCTCCTGGTCATAACGTCATTGGCATCCTTCCATCTATGTGAGATGATGACCACGCAGCAAATCCTTTGGCGGTAGGGTTATTTCACATGGTGCATGCATGTATGCTTTTATTGATGTTGAGCCTGGTGCGACCTCTGTCATGGGGAAGCCATGTTCCTCAATAGACACAGCCCAACCAGTGGCAAAAAGAGAAGGTTCTCTATAGAGTGGATATATTAAGTTGATAGAGTAGATATATAAAGTCTCTGCTGACTTTCCCACTCTCTGCCCACATTCTTTGGCTACCTTGTTGTCCAAAATTTATCATCTCAGTCTTCATTATACAAAACAACAGAGCATTCACTGACATCTGGGTAGAGAATTCCAAAGATTCACAATCCTCAAGGTGAAGAAATATCACCTCATTTCAGTCATAAATAGCTGATTGCTGATTGTGGAACTGCAGCTCCTAGTTCTAAACTGTCCAGTCAGGGGAAACAGCCTCTCAGCATCTACTCAACAAGCCCACTAGGAAGTTTATATAGTTCAGTGAGGTCACTGCTTCGTTGTCAAAACTCTGGAGAATATAGGCCCATTCTACTCAGCCTTGCTTCATTGGACAATCTTCTCATCCCAGGAATCAATCCAGTGAACCTATTTTGCATTTCAATCTAAAGGCAAATATATCCTTCCTTAGGTAAGGACACTAAAACTGTACATAGTTCTCCAGCTGTGGTCTTACCACAGCCCTTTATAATTTCAGCAAGACTTCCTTACTCTTAACCTCCTGCCCCTTTGCAATAAAGGATAACATAACATTTACCTTCCTAAATGCTTGCTGCACCTCGATGTTAACTTTCTGCGTTTCATGTGAAAGTATACCCAAACCCATCTGAATGCCAACATTTACTAGTTAGTCACTCACCTTTTAAATAATATTCTTCTCTTCCATCCTTCCTTCACAAAGTCACAATGACTTCCTTGCTCAAGCCACTGGTAAAAAAAATGCTGCCAGGTCTCATGCCAATGATGCCATTAGAGCCAGTTCTACTTCTTTGAAGAAGGACATTGCTGGTTTCAAGCAGGCAACCTTGCAACCTGCTCAGAAGAGCAATTTAAAATTGAAAACTGCAGGAAGGTAACAGGTTAAGTTTCCCAGTTTATTATAACTACCTACATAATTTAAATTTAATTTAACCCAAGACTTAAGTGTGCATTACTGGAGAAAATATTATAAAAATGGAACTGTGTTCAATATGTGATAGTGTCATGTGCAAAAATGCACAGTGGTTTCATGTTTATTTTAATAGCAGCAAATTTTATTTTTCCTTGATTCTATACAAGGTAATATAAACAACTTTATTTCTAACCCTCCTGCTTTGTGAGGTGAGCTTAAAGTCCCAATGATTGGCCTTAACTCGGTTAAATCAAGCAAAAATGTATATGTTTAAAAAGGAAGTCATAACTTGTGGTTCTTAAACAGTTCCTGTCAACTTAGAGGTGTGACTAATATCATTCCTGTAATGTGGTAAAAGGTAATTGAATCTACTTATGACTTGGTGAAATTCAGTATGTACAAATTAATTAAGAATTCACAATAAAACAAAATGTGACCTGAATCCAACACTGCTGCACCCAATATCTTCAATATGTGGAACAGGCTCAGCAGAATCGATATCAGGGCACAGATGTACACTTGAACTTCAGGGATGTTTGGCCCATTGCTAAGTTGGTCATGGCCTTAAATTACACAGCCTCCAGAAACAACATGGGCCTCAATTCATTGGTCAGCAGCAACATAGAGCAAAGAATGACAGTCTGCCTTGGAAAACCTGTGAGAGTGCTTCATTCAAAGGGCAGAATTTAATTTCCTCCCCTGTGGCAGGGGTAGCATTTAATAAGGCAGGAGGGTGGTGTGTGAGGACCCCACATCCTTCCTGCTTTAACCCTGATTAAGTGCATGGAGGGGAGGCCAGTGGACAGCCTTCCTGCCCCACGGCCAATTGAGGTCTGTAAGCGTGAAATTAATGCCCACTCTAGGCCTCATCCCTCTGCAGCTGGTATTAACCCAGTGGTAGGCAGAGATCACACCATGCAGGAAACATGATTTGCAAGCCATACAGGGTTGCCAGCTCCCAGATGATGCCCCTTGGTCAAAAGCACTCAGTGCCTGATTGAGGGACCCGGCATCAGGAAGGAGGGGCTGAGAGTTACCCCCAGCCCTTGCTGCCAATCCCTCAAATCCCTCCTTCACAATCCCCACCCCACAAACTCACTCCCGTCATCACTCCTCTGTGGCCTGAGTCTATCCATGATCCTAGGCCTTAGGTGGGTGTCATAGCAGCAGCTGCTGCCACTTCCCAGTGGCCCTGCTGCTCAATAGAGCCGCTGGCCTCTGATTGACAAGCAGGTCTCAGTGGGCGGGACTACCCCCTCAACCCCCCCAGCCGCAGAGTCCTTGATCCTGGGGAAGGCCCCCTGCTGCCCTGTCAGTGACACTTGATGCAACGAGCCTTCCCTAAAAGCAGCACTGGAGGAGATCTTGCCAATTCTCCAGCCAACGGACATGATCTCCATCGCCTCCATTGAATATCGCCCAAGGCGTTTATTCCAGCAATGTTAGCTGCCACTCTGCAAGCCATTGGTGTCCTTTGTAACTTGTTTTGATGCTGAAATAAGCTCCTAAATTGTCGCAGTCCCTCGGATACTTTGCAGGTCATGAGAACGTTCTGCAATTTGTTGAATGTACCAATCCTGAATTTGTCCCATTTATCCATCATCTTATGCATGAGAACTGTCTCCATTTCCCCATAAGATTGATGCTCCAGAATGATTGGGCAAAACATCATCGACTGTCCCATGATTTGAGGATGCCGTCTACTCAGAGTTGCGAGTTTCGTGTCTTCATGTGAATAGGCCAATTTTTGTACCCACAGATCTTTGGGACATGGGGCAGGATGTACAATGACACAGTGGAATCCAGAGTGCAGGATTTACTTCTTTTTCTTTCCTTCTCTGCTGTCACTCTGCCTTATCATTAAGGTGTTGTGACTTAAAGTGTGGTGCAGCTTGATGGACGAGCTGCTGCAATGTTGAATGATTGGTAGTAAGCTCCTCCCAGCCATTAATGTCAATGCTGCCATGCTTAAGGAGAGCTTCAGGGTATCTTTGAAGCATATTCTTTGTCCTCCGCTGGAATGTTGGCTATTTGAGAGTTGAGAAAACAGGACCTGGCTTTTTGGCCACCCAGATACAGTGCCCAGTCCATCAAAGTTGATGTTGCAGAAGTTTGGCCTGAATAGTTGTGGAACTGATTTCAAGAAGGAGACTAGTGCTTCCCATTGAACTCTGAGGATGTAGTGGAGCCATTGCTGCTGGAATTTCTCTAGCGTTCTTATGCGTCACTGATATACAATCCAAATCTAACTGCAGTACAGGAGTGTGGTGATGACAACTGTTTTGAACACCTTGAGTTCTGTTTATTTGTAGAGGTCTTTGTTGTCAAACACTTGCTACTGTAATTTGTAGAAAGCTGGATCTCCTCATCAGTGGTGGCTTTTTGAGAGAGGTGGCTGCCAAGCTATGGGAAATGCTCAACATATTCCAGAGCCTTTCCTTCAACATATATGGGAGGTGGAATATTTGGCTGACCAGGTGTGCGTTGACAACATTCAAGGACAACATTCAACCATGCAGGTGCAGCAAGCAGTTCAGAAGGAAAATGGTATGTTGGCATTTATTGCAAGAGGATTTGAGTATAGGAGCAAGGGTGTCTCATTGCAGCTGTACAGGGCCTTGGTGAGACCATACCTGGAGTATTGTGTGCAGGGTTGGCCTCCTTACTTAAGAAAGGATACACTTGCCACAGAGGGAGCGCAGCAGATGTTCATCAGACTGATTCATGGGATGGCAGGATTGTCATATTAGGAGACATTGGGCCAACTAGGCCGGTATTCACTGGAGTTTAAAAGAATGAGAGGAGATCTCATTGAAACGTATAAAATTCTGACTGGGCTGGTCAGACTGGATGCAGGGATAATGTTTCCCCTGGCTGGGGAGGGGTCACAATCTCAGGATATGGGGTAGGCCATTTAGAAGATGAGGAGAAATTTCTTCACTCAGAGGATGGTGAACCTGTGAGATTCTCTTCCACAGAAAGCTGTGGAGGCCAAATCACTGAATATATTTAAGAAGGAATTAGATAGATTTCTATACACTAAAGAAGTCAAGGGGTATGGGGAGAGAGCGGGAGTTTGGCGTTATGATAGATGATCAGCCATTATCATGTTGAATGGTGGAGCAGGCTCAAGGGCCAAATGACCTACTTCTGCTCCTATTTTCATTGGGGGGACTTTTCCCCCCATTAGCGGGGTTGTGTGGGGGTGGGTGGGGGCGGGGGCGGACCCAATCTGTGCCCCCGCTTGCATCTGGGCTGCCATGCGCACAATCCTCATGTGACCGTGTCACATGAGCTGGGACATTTCAATTAATTTTTATAAAAAATGTCATTCAATTTACAAACATTTCAAGAAACCTCACCCCGCCCGTGGATGAGATTCCATGAAAAATGTAAAGGCCGCCTGGGCTCTTCGCCTGCCCACCAATCTTAAGGTTGGACTGGCAGCTCAGTTTATTAGTTTAATTAGTTTTTAAATGGCCTTAATAGGCCTTTGACAGTTCGGCCAAACTGAAAATCTAAATGATAGGCGGTGACATCGGGACGCACGCCCGATGTCACTCTGTGTCATTTTACACCTTGGCGAGTGGGCCATGCCCCTGCTTGCCTAACCAAAAATTCTGGCCTATGTTTCCATGTTTCTATGTCTCTTGTATTCAGAATTGAAGAGGTTGAGAGTGGTTTGCAAATCTGGTGCAGAATGAGCAACAACACTGCAGTCTTTTGCAAATTGTAGGTCACGTATACCTATGGTGGTCAGTTTATTTTTGGCATAGGGATGACTGCGGTTAAAGTACCTCCCATCTACATGGTATATAGTACTTGCACCACAAAGTGGTTGACCTTTGAGGTGACTAGCCACTGTCAGTTAGATTGTGAATAGTATGAGGATTATCACACAGCATCTCTTGGCTCCAGTCCAGATTTTGAAGTTGTCTTTTTCAGATCTCCCACTGAAGGCAGTTGCATAGTATCATTATGAAGCAATAGTAGGGTTATGGTTATGTTTCTAAGACATCCAAATCTTTGGAGCACAATCCACATAGCCTCGTGGTTTACTGACGCAAATGCTTTGGTCAGGCCAATGAATGCAATAAAGAGTTCCTGGTATTTTCTTGACGTTTTTCTTGAATTTATCCGTCAACAAAAAATCATGGTGAGGATTTTATGGAGCTCACAAGAACAGGAAACACAGCGTGCCAGATGACTTTATTAGGTGCGGTGTGAAATCTTGATTTCCTGATGGCAGGTTGAGGTGCAAAGATAAAGTCAGAATCATGCTTGCAGTGTGTTGAGACTCACACCAGCCTCTGGTGGTGTCATACTTGTAATACATTTGCGTGACATGAATACTCATTAGCGTAAACCTTCTTAAAAATTGCGCTCTACCTTCAAGATAAAGTCAGCGGCATACGAGAATGTCATCACACCTGGTTCAGGTTTGTTTATAGGTGGGGTGCACCAGTTGGCAATGTGCGGTGTGTCTGAGGTCAGTGCTTATCCTTGTTTAACTCTATGGCACAAGGGAGGGGAGCAGGAGAATAGCAGCTTGCATGGAGGTTTAGAACCAGGAAGGGTGAGTTTGCAAGAGGGGGGTGAGGTGGGGGATGGGGGAAGGAGGTTGGTGGGAGGGAGTGGAGTAGAGTCAGGGGCAGGAGCAGTGGAAGTAGGATCCAAGGGAAGACAGAAGGTGGGGTCAAGGGAATGGCGGAGTTAAGTGGGAAGGGCCTGGTGTCCTGGGTGTGGTGGGGAGGGTGGTGGAACAGTTAATCAAGGTAAGACAATGAGGGCCCTATAGGATGGGGTCAGCACTGTCCAAATGTGTATCCATTTTAGGGTATTGGCTGGCAAAGTCCTTACAGGGCTTTGTGTTCACTTACAACATTTCCAATTATCCCCACTGAGAGTGATCTTGGACAATGTCCTTTACAATGTGTAGAAGGGAGGGCCAGCTGAGCCTGCAAGTTCAGCCGTGTCCCACAGAGTGACGAGTACAACACTGGATAATAACATGAACATTCAATAAAGAGTGAACAAAAAAAAACATTGTTTATTGCTCAAGATTTCCCTGTAATCATCAATGTGTGCCAACCACAAGACATGCCAATACATTTCGCTCTGGTTAAGCTAGTCTCAGCAAATAACAATGAACAAATGTAATGTGAAATATTTATGAGAGCTTTAATTTTGAAAAATGCCCATGTCAACTTTGTGCTCCCAATAAGTCTTATGTTAATGGCAATGGACCTGGGCAGGAAGGTTTTGGTCATGATAAAGAGCCCCCCTGTTTGCCCAGGAGGCTCTTTTATAGCCCACCCGTAGCTGCAGCACTGTCAGCTGATGATGGGTTTTGCCACTGAAAAGCTTCCCCCACCGCGGAATCGCACATGTTTCCCCTGCACATCACCAGCACACTAAAGTTTAATTGTAATTGCTTGAGAAATGGGAAAACGCAAGAGAGCGCAAGTAGCACACACTTCTGGTTGACCATATCCAACACTGCCCCACCACCACCTCCCCAACCACTGGGTTACTCCAGAAGGTCATGGCACAGACCTGTAACATTTATCACAACCTAATGGAAAAATTTCATTGAGACTGAATTTTGCAAGCCCTCTGGGGATGAGTTGAGAAGTGTGGGGGTGGGAAGTGGGTGCAATAAAATGGTGAAGGAAGAGGAGTAGTGGAGTGCCCAATTTCTTCCTGTTGCTCTGCTATTTGCCAGCAACAAGGAAAGTGGCAGGCAGCCCTACAGCCCAGAGGTCAATTGAGCCACTTATGTGGCCAATTAAAGGTCTCTTCCTGCCTCCATTGACATTTTACCAGTGGTAGGATGTCTTCCTCCACAAGTTGGGGAGACTGCCAGGTAGACCTTAGAGGCCTCTCAGTGGGGGGATGGTGCCTCCTCTTTGGGCACTATTTTGTCCATGGAGGGGCACCTGGTTCCAACGGCCATCGCTGTAACAACAGCACTGCCTACCCTCACCAATCTGCCCTCCCCCACCCTCTGCCAGAGCCTGCCTGACTGACTCCAGTATCCCTAGATCCAACTACCATGATTGGGAGGGGTGGCATCCTTCTATGGTGCCTTCTTCTTCTTCCAGGTGCAGACCTAGCCACCTTTCCTGGCGGCTGCTCAGATTGGGAGCTGCCAACCCACCAATTGGCCAGTAGCTCCTTGGGGGTGGGTGGAACGGCAGCCCTGATGGCAAGCAATTGGTTTCCTGACCCCTGTAAAATATGGCACTCAACCTGAGAACCACCAAGGCAGGGTTGCCCCCTGCCCCCACCCCCCAACTGGCCTTCGGATGGCAGACTCATTACCAGGACCACCACTGCAGGAATACAATTTCTGCCATTATACAACCGTCCGCCTCATTGGCTGAAATGGTTTCTCTATTTCCAGTTTGCATTTTTCTCTTTTTCCTTCCCCAGTATGTGTTTCTCTCTCTTCCTCATGCAGTTTGTTTGTGTCTCATTCTCCTCCAATTTCTGTTTCTCTCTCTCCCTCTCTCCCCTAGTTTGTGTTTCTTACCCTTTCTCCCCCCTTTTGTCTCTCTCTCCAAGTCTGTATTTTTCTCTTTACCTCTCTGCCCCAGTTTATGTTTCTTTCTCAAAACAAAAACAGAATTACCTGGAAAAACTCAGCAGGTCTGGCAGCATCGGTGGAGAAGAAAAGAGTTGACGTTTCAAGTCCTCATGACCCTTCGACAGAACTAAAGGGTCATGAGGACTCGAAATGTCAACTCTTTTCTTCTCCGCCGATGCTGCCAGACCTGCTGAGTTTTTCCAGGTAATTCTGTTTTTGTTTTGGATTTCCAGCATCCGCAGTTTTTTGTTTTTATCTCTATGTTTCTTTCTCTCTTCCACTCTGTCATTAAGATATTAATGTATATAATGTTACTGGAAATTATTTTAAATTGGATTTGTTGTAGGGTCGGTGCCTGTGGGTGTGAGTGTGTCTTAATTGGATTAAAGCCAGCTAGTCTGGTTGTTTTGATGTATAATGGTGTTGAGATGTTAAACAGTAAGGTAACGGGTACATTTGCATTTTGTTAGATAAACCATTCAAAGAATGGGGGTGAAATTTTGCACCCAGCTAGGAGACACCAAGCAATATGTTTATATTACTAATAAATTGGTACTATGAAAGGGGTTTTATTGTTAGAAGAGCTGGAGTTCAAAGGGCCTGGTGATACAGTGAGAATTTGCATTCAAAGGGAAGGCTAGGAATATACAGAAAAGAGTTTTGTGTGTGTAGGTCAGAGGCATGTAATATCTAAGTAGCCCATAAGCTCTACCACTGTGTCTGCGAGGGAACCAAATTGATCGGAACCTCATTTTGAATGCGTAAGATAAAAAGTGCTTTACCTGGTGTCCATTTAAGTCTATGGGTTGTTGTTGCCTTGGTGAAGGTTTATCTAGGAGTGGTTAATTTGGGGATTTGTTTAAAAGTAATTATGGTAGTAATTTGTAGACATGTGTATGTGTTTAAATTTTTTGTTAAATGAAATGTTTAATTTAATTTATATAAAAAAAACCTCTCGAGGCCTGATGGTTTTTATTCCTGAATTCAGAGCTGCATCTCAAACATACCAATTGAAAATATAGGCTAATATTAAAATGTTAAAAGTTTCCCCTCTCAGATTTTAAATAACTCAATCTTTACCAACTGCTGTGTCATAACAATTGAGGGCTCTTGACGGGATAATATTTGTAATTCCATGATTGGTTTGGAATTGGTGAATCTTAAGGTTATGTGTACGAGAAGCACTTTGAATTCAAGAGTTGGTAAGGTTTTTTAGAAGTGGTGAGACTGCAAGATGGACTTGGCAATTGCTAAGACTTGGCTGGGAGTAGATGATATAGCTCTGATTGGATTAGAAAAAATAACCAAGTTGGCAGCTAAGTTAAAATTGTGGTTATGTGTTGGGGGGCTAGGACATCATTATAATGTGGTGAAAAAGGCTATTTTCAGTGCATATGAGTTGGTTCCTGAGGCATACAGACCGAAATTTAGGAATATAAGAAATCAGCCTGGCCAAACCTATATTGAGTTTGAGAGAGTAAAACAAAGTAATTTTGACCAGTGGATACAGGTGTTAAAAATAGAGACAACATATGCAGCTCTTAGAGAAGTAATTCTTTTGGAAGAATTTAAAGATCCAATCTCTTCGGTAGTGAGAACTCATGTGGAGGAACAGAGGGTTCCAACTGTAAGACAAGCAGCAGAGACAGCTGATGATTATGATATGTTTATAGAGTTAAACCTTTCTTTCGTCGCCCTTTCAAATCGGAGAAGGATAGAAAGTGGGAAGGTGAAAGGAAGGTAGGTAGTCAGGGAAGGGAGGGAGTGGCTGGGAATTCCCAGGAAGCTTTTTTTCAGAATAAAAAGGAAGGTGCTGAGGGTACGAGTGACATTTGAAAATTGAGGTGTTTTCATTGTAAAAAGTGGGGTACACCAAGTCAGTGCTTTGGAAATTACTGGGACAATCTGATGGAATTATTGGGGTACAGAAAAGTTCTGGAAGTAAAAGTACTGTGTGTTCTGAGGTTCAGGCAGAGGAAAAGCCAGTGGTTTGTGTACAGGTAAAACAGGGAGAATCAATAATAGGTAAAGAGGTGAGAATATGTTCATAATTTACCCAAGAGAATTCCGAGGAGCAGGTTGCAGAAATGTTTAAAGACCTTATGTGTGAAGGGAAAGTCTTTCCATGCGGACAGAGTGGAGTAGGTAAAGATGTTAAAATTTTAAGAGATACAGGAGTTAGTCAATCTTTAATGTTGTGAGGTATTGATATTTGTTGTTCAGAGCGAGTATTGCAAGAGCCGGTGATAATAAATGGAGTTCATGAAGATGCTAAATCTTGTGGAAGGTAAATTTAAAGAGTAAATGGAGGACAGATGAGCTACTGTTGGAGTAGTGGAAAAATTGCCCATTGCAGGCGTTCAGTTTATTCTGAGTGATGATATAGCTGGATCACAATTGTGGGTGATACCTAGGATAATTGAGCAGCCTGTAGAAGTGTTCTCAACAGAGCTGTTACAGAGGGAGCATCCTTGATTGTTTCTAGATTGTGTGGTAACGAGGTCACAGGCACACAGACTGAAATGAGAAAAACAAGAAGGAGAAGCAGTTCAAAGGCAAGAAGAAGGTGTCGAAACCCAACCCACAATTAGCTGGCACTGTGTTTGAGAACATTGTTCAGGAGGAAAGACTACAGGGCAATTCAGCTGAAGTGTTTACTCAAGGAGATAAGTGGAGTTACAGAAAAAGGATTTGCAATTAAAGCAGTTATATCAGAAAGCTTATTGAGAAACAGAAGCAAAATGTATTCCAGTATGTTATTGCCTTGAGGAAGATATTTTAATTGGAAAATGGAGGCCACATCATGTCTCAGCAAATGAAAGCTGGAGGGAGGTGCATCAGATTGTTATCCCATTAGGGTATGGAAATGAGATTCTGAAGATTGCTTATGAAATTCCAATGAAATTCCATTTAGGAATTAGAAAAACACAGGAAAAGATGCAAGTTTTTTTTGGCCGGGGTTGCACAGGGATGTAATCAAATTCTATAGAACCTGTCATACATATCAAGTAACATGGAAATTACAAGCACTGATTAAGTCAATGTCCTTAACCCCAATATCAGCCTTTGAAGAACCTTTTACTAGGGTCATGATTCACAAATTTCAACACAAAAGTGCAAGACTTTTCAGGTGGAGCCTATTATTATGACCATTTAACCTATGGATTATACATGTTGCTGGTAGAGACAATCTGTTCACAGATGCATTATCAAGAGTTTAAAGCTTAAAGGAAAATTAGACATTTTAAAAAATCGGGGGGAGAATTTTCTCCCCGTCATGTGGGCTGGACAGGAGCGGGTGCATGCCACCATTTTACATGGTCCACCCACGTAAAATGGTGGCACTTTGATGCAGATCTCCATTGTCTCACTAAGGTGCCTGGCATGGACAATGACAGTGTGATGAATTTAACTAATGTCCTTGTTCTCCCTTAGATTCGCCAGCATGTAATTCCTCTTGTAGAATCATAGACATTTACAACATGGAAGGAGGCCATTCAGCCCATCATGTCCACACCAGTCAACAAAGATCTGACTACACTAATCCAATTTTCCAGCGTTTGGCCCATAATCCTGGATGCTATGGCAACACAAGTGAATATCTAAATACTTCTTAAATGTTATGAGAGTTTCTGATTCAACCACCTTTTTAGGCAGTGAGTTCCAGACTCTCACCACCTTCTGGGTGAAGGAATTTCTCCTCAACTCCCCCCTTAGCCTTCTACCTCTTACCTTAAATCTATGCCCCCTGGTTATTAACCCCTCTACAAATGGAAAAAATGCCTTCCTATCCACCCTATCTATGCCCCTCATAATCTTATACATCTCTATCAGGTCCCCTCTCAATCTTCACTGCTCCAAGGAAAACAATCCCAGCCTATCCAATCTTTCCTCATAGCTCAGACCTTCCAGCCCAGGCAGCATCTTGGTAAATCTCCTCTGCACACTCTCCAGTGCAATCACATCCTTCCCATAATGTGGTGACCAGAACTGCACACAGTACTCAAGTTTGGCCTAACCAGTGTTTTATACAGTTCCAGCATAACCTCCTTGCTCTTGTATTCTATGGTTCGGTTAATAAAGGCAAGTATCCCATCTGGCTTCTTAACTACCTTATCTACCTGCCCTGCTACCTTCAGGGATCTGTGGATATGCACACCAAAGTCCTTCTGATGTTCAGTACTTTCCAGGGTTCTACCATTCATAGTGCAATCCCTTGCCTTGTTAGCCCTCCCCACCTACATTACCTCACACTTTTCCAGGTTGAATTCCATTTGCCACTACTCTGCCCACCTGACCAGTCCATTGATATCCTCCTGCAGTTTACAGCTATCCTCCTCACTGTTTGCTACCATACCAATTTTGTGTCATCCGCGAATTTCTTGATCATACCCCATACATTTAAGTCCAAATCATTTATGTACACCACAAATAGCAAGAGTCCCAGCACAGAGCACTGCACAACCCCACTGGAAACAGATTTCCAGTCACAGAAACATCCCTCTACCGTTACCCTCTGCTTCCTACCTCTCAGCCAATTTTGGATCCAATGTGTCACTTTGCCTTGGATCCCATGGGCTCTTAATTTCTTGACCAATCTGCCATGAGGGACCTTATCAAAAGCCTTGCTAAAGTCCATGTGAACCACATCAAATGTATTACACCCACCAACACTCCTGGTTACCTCCTCAAAAAATTCAATCAAATTTGTCAAAGACAACTTCCCTTAACAATCCCAGTCTGACTATCCTTGATTAATCCATGTCTCTCCAAGTGCAGATATATTCTGTCCCTCAGAATCCTTTCTTGTAACTTCCCCACCACCGAGGTTAGACTGACTGGCCTGTAATTTCCTGGTCTATACCTTCCTCCCTTTTTTAATAACGGGACAATGTTAGCAGCACCTCACCTGTGGCCAGAGAAGATTCAAAAATGACTGCCAGTGCCCTTGATAGCTCTTCCCTTGTCTCTCTCAACAGCCTGGGATACATCTCATCTGGGCCTTTGGATTTATCCACTTTTAAGGCTGCTAAACCAGCAAGTACCCCCTCTCTCTCTCTATGTTAATTTCCTCCAATATTTCACAGTCCTCCACCCTGATGTTTATACCTGCATCATCCTTTTCCATTGTGAAGACCGAAGCAAAGTATTCATTGAGGACTGTACTCGTGTCTTCCAGGTCCACACACACATTACCTCTATGGCTCCTAATTGGCCCTACTTTTTCCCTAGTTATTCTCTTGCTGTTTACATATTTTAAAAAACCCTTTGGGTTTTCCTTTATTCTACCAACAAATGCTTTCTCATGCACTCTCTTAGCTTTCCTAATTTCCTTTTTAAGTTCCCCTCTGCACTTTTTATACTCTTTAGGGACTCTGCCATATTGAGCCCTCGGTATCTGCCATAAGCTTCTATTTTTTTCTTAATCCTAACCTTTATGTCCCTTGACATCCAGGATTCTCCAGACTTGGTTTCCCCCTTCACCTTTATGGGGACATATTTGCTCTGTACTCTTGCTATTTCCTCCTTGAATGCTTTCTGGGCCCCAAAGAGCCACTCCTGATGCTGGAGGACTGCTAGACTTCAATAGCACCTGCATCACACCTGCTCTCTGAACTGCACCAGCACAGATACCAGCACGTTGGTGGGCATTAGATCAGTGGCCAGAATATCAGTGCATATTGATGAGGGCACTTCACACTCACTTGAGGCAGAGGCAGAGAGTGTCCTGGGTACCGGCAGTTGAAGGACTGCTGAGGATAGGACGATGCTCAGTCAAAGGCTGATGATGAGCCTCTGGAGTCGTCCATTAGGAGGCAGATGCTGGATGCCCAGCGGAATTTGTGGGAGGATCTGGAGGAGATCCATGAGTGTCTGCATGCCATGGTCTCTGTTATGGAGGAGTCCATGCAGAGCATGAGCACTGCATTGACCCTCATAGCCGAGTGCATTGCCTCCTCCATTGAGAGAATGGTGGCTCTCATGGAGAGGCAGCTCCAGAGACAGAATCAGGGGTTCCTGGGGTTGTTCTCGGACCTACAAGCCCTCACATAGGCAATGACCTCAGGTGGTCAGTGCCAGTGTGGGAGATGGATGAGGCATCCAGTATCCCAGCTAGGTGCCCATCCATCAATGGTGAGCAGGGAGGTCCAGAGTGACCTCACATTGGTGCACGAGCTGTTTGTCGACTCTGCGGGCTCCACTCAGGGTGCTCTGGATGACGGCAGCAGCTCCTCCACCCCTCTGCCAGTGACCGTGGCATCTGATGAGGCTGCGATGACTGGAAGGTTCCAACCGCTCCTTACCAGGCAGGGCCAGCATAGGTTTCTATGGCCAGAGGACGACCACCAAGGTCATCAAGGCCAACAAGACAGCAGAGTCAGCAGGCTGTCTCCAATGCCAGTGCCAGCGAGGGAGATGGGTGGCACCAAGACACAGCACTCAGAAATGTTAAGTTTAAGGCACCATGAGCACAAGAGGGACAGTTCATGGGTGATTTTCTGTTCATATATGTTTGGTTTATATGTTTGCTGGTGTGGACATCAACACCAGTAATGGTAATGTCATTATGCATTCAATGTGACAATAACATTAAACTTGCTTTGGTTCTGATGGCCTGAGTCTGCTTCATCTTTTTACTTTCTGGTGCAGGGTAAGCCAGTGTTTACTGCTGGATGCGAGTGACTCGATGCTTTATTTATATATTTATTTAATTAATTAATTCATTGGATGCGGGCTTCGCTGGCTGGGCCAGCATTTATTGCCCATCCCTAACTGCCCTTTAGAAAGTGGTGGTGAGTTAAGGTGGTGTTATTGCACAGGCATTGAGTGGACTTTGGGTGCAAATGAGGTGGAAGCAGGTCTTTGGTAGCCTATCTGAAGGAATGTTGGATTAAGGCATTCCTGGTGTCCCTGCCTCCCTGGAAGTTACTGAGGTCTGCCCCCATGCTCTCAGCGTGCTCCTCTTCTGACTCGCAACTGGATTCATCATCTGTGGCCTGTGGAACTGCGTCAAGATCCTCTTCCTCCAGTGGATCCCCCCTTGCCGGTGCCAGATTGTGGAGAGTGGAGCATACAACCACTATCAATAATATCCGCTCTGAAGGTATTGTAGTGCTCCCCTTGAACAGTCCAGACATCGGACGCGCATCTTCAGAAGACCCATGATCCTCTCTATCACCGACATTGCGGAGGCACGGCTCATATTATAACGCTGCTCTGCCTCTGTTCTTGGATGGCGGAGAGGTGTCATAAGCCACCTTTTCAGGAGATAGCCCTTGTCACCCAGCAGCCATCCATCCAGTTGGGCTGGAGCACTGAAGAGCCTCGGCACCTAGGAATGTCTCAGGATGTAGGTGTCATGGGAACTGCTAGGGTACCTCGCACAGACTAGCAGAATCTGTATCCTGTGGTTACACACATGATCTGCATGTTCACGGAGTGGAATCCTTTCCTGTTAATGAAAGCACCTGGATGACCCACTGGCGTCTTGATGGACTTGATTTGTTCAGTCGATGGCATGCTGGATGTGGGGAAACCCAGCAATCGCTGCAAAGCCTCTGGCTCACTCAGCCCGGCTGGCCTCGTCCATACGATAATGAATAGGGATCAGTACCTGTCTGAACAGAGCTTCTGTCACCAGCTTAATGGCAACTGTGGACAGCTGATTGGGACACTCCACGCAGATCCCCCACTGACCCCTCGAAGAGCCGGAGGCATAGAAGTTGAGAGCCACTGTGACCTTCAGCGCTGCTGGCATGGGGTTTCCACCCACACAGTCAGAGCTGATCTCAGGCCCAATCATCTGACAAATTGAGCTCATGGTCTCTCTTGAGAGGCAGAGCCTTCTTCGGCATTGCACCTTGGACATATTGAGGTAGCTGCATCGCTACCTGTAAACCCTGGCGGCAGGATACCGGTGCTTCTGTGCCCCTTCCACCTTGGACTTCCTGCTGGCCCTGCACCCCTAGTGCCTGCGCCTCTTCTCCCACAGGTCCCTCCCCTGGAGTCTGTATTGGGACACCTGGCCTCCTCTCCCTCCTGCCCCTCTCTTCCTCCTCAGAGGAGGTACCACCAGTGGAGTCCACAGTCCCCATTACCAGGGTTATGGAAGGCTGTCTGATACCTGGAAGGGCCCGCACGGTCGAGATCCTCTGGGGGCCTTGAAGAAACCAATGAGTCCTGAAATAGAACATGGAAATGCAAACTATGAAGCCCGGAACAGAGATGAAGCTGTCAAAAGCCAGTAAGCAACCAGCTGCAAACTGTCTCCTAAACTACTCACTACTCACACTGGCAATGATGCTGAGCCTTTTAATCCCGCCCTTGGATAAGATTTAGCAAATTGTCAGATGCCCGCCTGCCTGTTTTGCCTGGGCAATGAGTGTGAAATCGCATGGGCAACATAAAATCTAGCTTAATTGCCTTTTAATTGCCTTAACTGGCCTTGTAATTGATGGCAGACACGGTTCTGACTCCTGCATGCGCCTGCTGACCGAAATATCATGTGAATGCGCGATGAACTCGGGACACTCGCCCATCATCATGCACTATTTTACGCTCAAGTGGGTCAGGTGCACGCCTGTCCGCTCAATGAAAATTTCTGCCCATGGGAGTTTTCAGCTGATTTTCTTTCGCCTCAATGCTTCTTGGCCTGTGGAACTGCGTCAAGATCCTCTTCTGGTACACAGCCAACGTCTCACATGTGTAGGGTAGAGCGGGCAGAACTATTGCTCTGTAGGCTTGTAGTTTGGTACACAGACTTACTTGTGTTCATTCTCAGGCTACACTTGCGTTTGGCAATTCTCATATATGTCTCATCATCGAAGACAGCTCGAGAGAGTGTACTGCCAAGATAAATGAACTTACCCACAGCTACACATTCTGGTCATGGACTAAAACCTTGGGCTTGAGATAGGCCTTTCCAGGAGCAGGTTGGCACATTACCTCAGTTTCTGTGCTGATCATAAGGCCAACGTTGTCAAATGCATTGGAGAACAATTGGTGTGTATTGGGTGTAAGGGATCACCATGATCTGGTGTTGTTTGAGTACAGGTACAGGTTTTCCCTGCTTGACACCCATTGTATTTTGTGCTAAACAGGTGGCCATGAGTTAAAAATAGTTTTTGTATTGCACCTCAAAGTTTACACACAAGAAGTTATTTGAACATGCATGTGTATTTATTCATATTTGTAATTATACATTTGTTTGTTCAGCAAATTTGGATTGCTCAATTTACCAGCTAATTCAATTCTAAAGCATAGATTACCTATATTACAAAGTGTATTTACACATGCAATAAACATGCATTTTATTATCTATATTTTAAAAAAAGTAAACCTTGAGGCAAACCTGCAGAGGAGTATATATTTCAGTCTCTGATACATTTTCAAAGGCTGGTAAGTACATATCTCCGAGACAGGTAACATGTTACATCAAAACATTTCTTCCCAGCTAACGTTATAGCATGATAGAAGTAAACTCATAGTGGTTTCTGACTGGGTTTCACATTTCATATCACATTATACATACAAATGTCATAAAATCATTTATGTCACTCAAAGCATGCTGCTCAGATTTCAGTTATAAAACTATTAGCTTAGCAGGCTCCCGAATGCTTCAATGGTTTAATTTGCCACATTCTATAACATAGTGTTCAGTCCTTGGTCTTGTGTCCAGTTAGGCTATCTCAGCTGGAGTGATAATGGGGAACCTCTGATATCCCTTACTGTACACAGGCTCAGCGAGGAGAATAAATTATCTCAAGTTCCTTCTTTTGTTCACAAAATAATGCTCTCTGTTGGAAAATGTCAATGTTGTTTGGGTACAGGTTTCCCTTCTGCTGCATTTCCCCCAGACTCAATATGATTTGGGCACCTGAAGAATGGCCACCTTGGAAAGTTATTGCTAGCCAATTTTATCCCAGCATGACTCAAAGCCTTCAGGAAGGAAAGATATGGCAGGGAAATTGGAGACAGAAAACAAATGTATAAGTAAAGTTCATGCAATGCATAATACTGGCAAATGTTCCACAGAAGTTTGGAATGTTTTGAGATAAGATATAATTGGATCTTTAAGTCACATGCAAGGAAGTTCATTGTTATTAATTCATAGAATGTCGTGTTCACAGATGTGTCTAAATGAACAATTTAAACATCAACCTACATTAAATTCAATAATAAGCTCACTGATATAAATATTTTGAACATTGGGATGGTCGAAGATATCCAAGTGTCTGACTACGACTACTGAAAATTGAAGTTCTTGTGACAGAGGATAACAATCCAAGAAACTGTGTTTTATTCTCTTTGCACCCTGATTTGGGGTCCAGCTGGGGCAGTAAAGGACTGAGAAATTTTGCAGAAACCTGTTTTGCTGTATTTCCACTGCTTTTAGTCCCCAGTGAATCTTCTAGATGGGCACATAAAACTATTCTGTCTTAGGCAGTCCCTCAGGATCGAGGATGACTTGCTTCCACTCTGGTTCTTTGGGAGGTGGCTGATAAATCCAGTGCAAGATCTGCAGACTACCACATGCGGGGCAGGTGGTGCTTGGAGGGTTGAGTTATCGGGTGGTTTGTGGGTCTCTACAATGCCTCACATTCACCTTTGTGTGTTCCCGACAAAGTCTATCAATGTGCTCAGTGCCTTCTCAAATGAACATTCTCCATTTTGATTGGTCACAAGCGAGGGTCTCCCTTGAGTTGGTGGGGATGTTTGGCCTCTTCAGTGATGCTTTGAGGACATCCCTAAAGTGTTTCCATTGTCTTCCTGGAAGTCTCCTGCCCTGACTGAGTTCTGAATTGAGCAGCTGCTTCAGGAGTTAGAAGCAGACAAGAGCTTCAATTTTGTATACAGTATGAATCATTATGTAATGAGCTTAGGCCAGAAAATTGAGTACTATTGCACTTGAAATTCAGGCTGACTGAATACTAACCAACTCAGATTCACTATACACATGAAGGCAACTTCAACCCCTAAATAGCATATTCTGGTCAGAAATTATACAACTCCATGCACTTGGTGGCAACAATCATATACAACAGGCATATAAACATATCAGAAAGCATAACATAGCTTGTGATCTCCAAGTATTGAGCAACAAAGATATAAATTAACCTGCATCCTATGTTTCTCTGCTCCAGTTCCAACAGGAAAAGTATCATTCAGAACATTAAGGGCTTTTCTTTAGGTTACCCAGAATTTCTTTAACATCTTCAAACGCAATACCCATTATTATTGGGTTTTGTCGCTCATCTTTTGATTGGTAGAAATCATAGGAAGGACAAGACAGTAAAATACTTAATCTAACTCAGCCATTACTTTTCAGCAGGCCAACATTCCAAGTCCAGTGTTGGGGTAGAACCATTGCAACACATAGAAGTTAAATTCCGAAATACAGAAGTTCTGAAAATTATGAAAACCCATGGGTCAACAATTGAATTCACTGATGCAAGCCTTAGAGCATTCAAATCTTCAATATCTTTGTTGTCAGGAGCAAATGCACCGATATACGCACGGATCTATAAAGATTAAAAGAGGTATTATTTAAGGTAATTTTCAGACTTTCATTATATTACACATCAAAGTTAAATATGTTGGTTCACAGAAAATACCCTTGATGCTGCTGTCTTTCAGGTCTTATGAAAAGCAGGATTCTGAAGCATTCTTAAATAACTGAGCAAAATGAAACTCATGGTCACAAACAGAGAAGGGTCACAGATTCAGAACATGCTTGCAGTGATGTAGGATAATAGCAAGATTGAGTGTTTTACTTATTAACCAACTAGCCTTGAAACAGCTCTCCATTCTACAAGTGTTACAAGTGAGATGAAGCACATTGACTTTCTAGAACAATTCTAGAGAGTACTTACTTTCTTCCTCCCTGGTGTCTGTTTTTGTCTTTCTTTCTCTACCTCCATTGTGAAAAAAGATGCAGCCAAATATTATTAAAAACAGGACCATGTTTAGAAGACTGCAACCAGATGGGTGATATTGAGGCCTGAAAAATTTCAGAGGAGGGCTATAAAAAAACATGCTCAACTTAAAAAAACCTTTGTAACACAGAGGGGCTTAAAAAAGCTGGATCTATTCACTTTAGAAAAGCATAGACTTAGATAGGGATTAGATTTGATAGAGGCATATAAAATAAAGGACTAAATTATGTTCATATTGATAGATTATTGCCATTTAATAGATTGAAAAAGATCAGGAAATCATGTTATACAAGAGTAGCGCTAGGTTAGATGTTAGGCAGTATGTCTTTTCCAGGGGAAAGCAAATGCACAACTTTGGAACAAGTTGCTAGCTTGTGTGGTGAGTGCTGCACCCCTTCAAAAGAGAACTGAATCATTTACAATATAAGATCTCACTTGAACAAAGTACCTTTTTGGGTTATAGTTCCCTCATTTCCTGGTTCATCAATTTCAGTGTCGCATCATCAAAGCTGGCAGCTTAGGTTGCAACCTTTCATTTAAATTTTGCAATACATATCTACCCATCTCATCTCAGGTGATATTCCAGCACAACACTGTTCAACTTTGCAGTTACTCCATTGACTAGCCAGCTGTATTGTTAGGAGCTCACTTGAAATACCAGTGCTACCCAACTGATAAATATTGGCAGTTTAACAACTATGTGTATCCAAAAGCAATTTGCAATATAATATTAAACTGTGAATGGTACAAGAATGGGAATTCCCAAACCAAAAGTGGCAACTACAGGAGCCTGTTCAGGAGTCTTAAGAGAGGTGGCTAATGAGGTGGTAGATGCGTTAGTGTTAATTTTCCAAAATTTGCAAGATTCTGGAAAAGTTCTATCAGGCTGGAAACTAGCATATATAACCCCTCTATTCAAGAAGGGAGGGAGGCAGAAAACAGGAAACTATAGGCCAGTTAGCTTGACATCTGCCGTGGGAAAGGTGTTAGAATCGATCATTAAGGAGGATACAGTTGGGAACGTAGTTATTGGGAAGAGTCAGCATGGTTTTGTGAAAGGGAAATCATGTTTAAATAATTTATTAGAGTTCTTTGAAGAAGCAACATGTGTGTATAAAGGGGAGTCTGTGGATGTGCTCTACTTGAATTTCCAGAAGGCATTCGATAACTTGCCACATCAAAGGTTATTGTGGAAAATAAAAGCTCATGGTGTAGGGGGTAACATATTAGCATGGATAGAAGATTCGCTGGCTGGCAGAAAAGAGAGAGCATGCATAAATGGAACTTTTTCTGATTGGCAGGATGTGACTAGTAGAGTCCCACAGGGGCCTGTGCTGGGCCCTCAACTTTTTACAATTTATATCAATGACTTAGATGAGGGGAGTGAAGGTATGGTAGCTAAATTTGAAGATAGGTGGGAAAGTTTGTGAAGAGGACATAAAGTGATTGCAGACAGATATAGATAAGTTGAGTGAGCGGGCAAAAATTTGGCAGATGGAGTATAATGTGGGAAAATGTGAAGTTGTTCACTTTGGCAAGAAGAATAAAAAAGCAGAGTATTACTTAAACAGAGAGCGGCTGCAGAATTCCAAGGTGCAGAGGGATCTAGGTGCTTTAGTGCATGTGTCACAAAAAAGTTAGTATGCAGGTACGGCAAGTAATTAAGAAGACTAATGGAATGCTATGGATCCCAAGAAAAGGAATTTGTGGAATGTCTACGAGATGGCTTTTTGGAACAGCTTGTGGTGGAGCCCACTAGGGAACAGGCAATTCTAGATTTAGTGATGTGTAATGAGGCAGATTTGATAAGGGAGCTTAAGGTGAAGGAACGCTTAGGAGGAAGTGACCATAATATGATAGAATTTATCCTGATATTTGAAAGGAAAAAGCTGGAATCAGATGTAACGGTATTACATTTGAATAAAGGTAACTACAAAGGCATGAGGGAGGAGCTGGCCAGAATTGACTGGGAGATGAGCCGAGCAGGAAAGACAGTGGAACAGCAATGGCAGGAGTTTCTGGGAGTAATTTGGGAGACACAGCAAAAATTCATCCCTAGGAAGAAGCATACTAAAGGGAGGACGAGGCAACCATGGCTGACAAGGGAAGTCAGGGATAGCATAGAAGCTAAAGAGAAAGCATACAATGTGGCGAAGAGCAGTGGGAAGCCAGGGGATTGGGAAGCCTACAAACTACCAACAGAGGACAACTAAAAAAGAAATAAGGAGGGAGAAGATTAAGTATGAAGGTAAACTAGCCAGTAATACAAAAGAAGTTTGCAAGAGTTTTTTTTTAGATATGTAAAGGGTAAGAGAGCAGCAAAAGTGGACATTGGGCCACAGGAAAATGACGCTGGAGGAGTAATAATGGGCAACAAGGAAATGGCGGAAGAACCTTGCATCAGTCTTTACGGAGGAAGACATGAGTAACATCCCCAAAATTCAAGAGAGTTGGGGGGCAGAGGTGAGTATGGTGGCCATTACCAAGGAGAAGGTGCTAGGAAAACTGAAAGGTCTGAAGGTGGATAAATCACCTGGACCAGATGGATTACACCCCAGAGTTCTGAAGGAGATAGCTGAAGAGATAGTGGAGGCGTTAGTGGTGATCTTTCAGGAATCACTTCAGTTAGGGAAGGTGCAAGAGGACTAGAAAATTGCTAATGTAACCCCCCCTGTTTAAGAAGGGAGTGAGGCAAAAGACGGGAAATTACAGGCCGATTAGCCTGACCTCGGTTGTTGGTAAGATTTTAGAGTCTGTTATTAAGGATGAGATTTCAGAATGCTTGGAAGTGCATGGTAAAATCAGGCAAAGTCAGCATGGTTTCATCAAAGGCAGGTCATGCCTGACAAATCTATTAGAATTCTTTGAGCAGGTAATGAGCAGGTTAGACAAAGGAGAGCCAATGGATGTTATCTACTTGGACTTCCAGAAGGTCTTTGACAAGGTGCCACACAGGAGGCTGCTCAGTAAGATAAGAGCCCATGGTGTTAGAGGCAAGGTACTAGCATGGATAGAAGATTGGCTGTCTGGCAGGAGGCAGAGAGTGGAGATAAGGGGGTCCTTCTCAGGATGGCGGCCGGTGACTTGTGGAGTTCTGCAAGGGTCAACATTGGGACCACAACTTTTCACTTTATACATTAATGATCTAGATGAAGGAACTGAGGGCATCCTGGCTAAGTTTGCAGATGATACAAAGATAGGTGGAGGGACAGGTAGTATTGAGGAGGCAGGGAGGCTGCAGAAGGATTTAGACAGGTTAGGAGAATGGGCAAAGAAGTGGCAGATGGAATACAACGTGGGGAAGTGTGAGATCATGCATTTTGGTAGGAAGAATAGAGGCATAGACTATTTTCTAAATGGGGAGAGAATTCAGAAATCTGGAGTGCAAAGGGACTTGGGAGTCCTAGTCCAGGATTCTCTTAATGTTAACTTGCAAGTTGAGTCGGTAGTTAGGAAGGCAAATGTAATGTTGGCATTTATTTTGAGAGGACTAGAATATAAAAGCAGGGATGTGCTGCTGAGGCTTTACAAGGCTCTGGTCAGACCACATTTAGAATATTGTGAGCAATTTTGGGCCCCGTATCTCAGGAAGGATGTGCTGGCCCTGGAGAAGGTCCAGAGGAGGTTCACGAGAACGATCCCAGGAAAGAAAGGCTTAACATATGAGGAACGTTTAAGTACTCTGGGTCTATACTCGATGGAGTTTAGAAGGATGAGGGGGGATCTGATTGAAATTTACAGAATACTGAAAGGCCTGGATAGAGTGGACGTGGGGAAGATGTTTCCATTAGTAGGAGAGACTAGGACACAAGGGCACAGCCTCAGAGTAAAGGGAAGACCTTTTAGAACAGAGATGAGGAGAAACTTCTTTAGCCAGAGAGTGGTGAATCTATGGAATTCATTGCCACAGAAGGCTGTGAAGGCCAGGTCATTGAATATATTTAAAACCGAGATGGATAGGTTCTTGATTGGTAAGGGGATCAAAGGTTACAAGGAGAGGGCGGGAGAATGGGGTTGAGAAACTTATCAGCCATGATTGAATGGCGAAGCAGACTCGATGGGCCGAATGGCCTAATTTCTGCTCCTTTGTCTTATGTCTTATGTATTATGTCTTATTGTGAGAGGAATTGAACATAAAAGTAAGGATGTCATGCTTCAGTTATACAAGGCATTGGTGAGACTGCGTCTTAAATATTGTGCACAGTTTCGGTCTCCTTATTTAAAGAAGGATGTAAATGTGTTGGAGGCAGTTCAGAGAAGGTTTATTAGATCGGTAGCTGGAATGAGCAGGTTGTCATGTGAGGAAAGGTTAGACATTTGGGGCTTATTTCCACTGAGTTTAGAAGAGTGAGGTGTGACTTGATTGACATATATAAGAACGTGAATGATCTTGACACGGTGGAGGTGGAAAGGGTGTTTCCTCTAGTGGGTGATTCCAGAACTAGGGGGTACTGTTTTAAAATTAGGGGTTGCCCTTTAAGGACATGGATGTAGAGAATTTTTTTCACTCAGAGGGTTGTGTGACTTTGGAACTCTCTGCCTCAGAAGGCAGTGGAGGCGGAGTTATTGAATATTTTTAAGGCAGAGGTAGATAGACTATTGTTAGGCAAGGGAATCAAAGGCTATTGGGATAAGTGGGAAGGTGGAATTTGAAACACAAACAGATCAGCCTTGGTATTATTGAATTATTGGCTAGAGGGGCCAAATGGCCTACTTCTGCTCCTATTTCGTATGTTTGTATGTTCAGGTGCAAATCATGAGGCTTCAAGGACACAAATGTAGCCTGGTATTATATTCATCAGGTCCTAGGAAATATATCCTACTACATTTGATTGGAATGTCTGTCTTAATGTTTTATATCTGCTGATATAATAACAAAATCCTATTCACAAGCATCAGAAGGGCAGTTCCAAGGTGGTTCATGACATTCTCCAAT
Source organism: Carcharodon carcharias (assembly GCF_017639515.1). Classification (NCBI taxonomy): domain Eukaryota; kingdom Metazoa; phylum Chordata; class Chondrichthyes; order Lamniformes; family Lamnidae; genus Carcharodon; species Carcharodon carcharias. Next base: position 65,651,711 of record NC_054486.1, read on the forward strand.
GTCCTGGTTATTTCCTGCCCTCTCATAGAGAAGCTTTTAGGAATACAGTTTAAATACCTATGAGACTAGCTGCTCTATCATTAGCTAAACATGCTAGCATACTCAGAAAAGAAACACTTTCATTTAGTGCCTTTCATGGACTCAGATGTCTCAAAGCATTCAGAGACAAGTTGCATACAGCTGATCCCACAAACAGAAATATGGGGCGGGACTTTTTGCTTGGCGTGCGGGTGGTGCCCGAGCATAAAATAGTGCACGATGATGTCGGGTAAGCGTCCTGACATCATCGCGCACTCACGTTATATATTGGTCAGTGGCACACACGAGAGTCAGCAGTGTGCCCGCCGAGAACTAACAGGCCTATTAAGGCTATTAATGTACTAATTAACATGGATTTTTCACTGCCTGTCCAATGTTACAGTTGGCGGGTGGGTGAATCGGCCAGGCGGCCTTTAGATTTTTGAGGAAACCTCATCCAAGGGCAGGATGAGATTTCCAATATTAATTTAAAAAAATAAAAATGTTCAGGCAGAATTTTTATAATCAATATGTTTAGGCGAGTGAGTCCGATGTGTGGATTCTTTTTGCAATTTAAAATCTTTATTTGATGGTTTCAAATTTGTCAGCCCCCTGAGACAGCTCTCTGCCTTCAGGGAACTTTCATTGCACATTCCCTTGTGCCCACACTGACTTCAGCCCTGGCAGCGCTGAGCCTCTCAGCGCACGTTTCACACTGGCTGGCCATTAATTGGCCAGCCAGTGTGAAATCAATGTCAGGGGCTGGTCGCGGGCAGCAGGCCATTTCCCAGCTGCTCCTGGGCCCACCCACCACGCTTGCCCGATGACCTCATAACTCAGCCCATGGTAAAGGCCAGATAATCCGTTTTGGTTTCAGCTAATGGATAGATATTGGCCAGGTTAATGTTTTAATTGAATGACGGTACCTCATAGAGTACAGTTGTCCCTGAGTACTGCATTGGAGTATGAGCTCTGACATGGACCTGATTTTCCTTTTGGGGCCAGGAAACCAGAGTTGGAACCATTTGCAGGTCCCAATTCAATCCTGGGAGGAAGCAGTCACAGCCCCTGGTTTCCATGGGGATGGACTGTTAATCAGCTGGAGGGTGGGTTTGGCAGGCAATTAGCAGCCGCAGGTATGGGACTGAAGGCAGCACCGAAGGAGAGCGGGTCCAGCTCAAACAGAGAATGACAGCCATTACTATGGCTGCCATTTTACTGATTGAATTGCTGTATACCCAGTAACTCATGGAGCAGCCGAGGCTGACATCACTTTGTTGATGCCAACCTGGAAGAACTCCACTTGGCAGTGAGGGAGAGGAGGGAGGCTCTCTTTCTGGAGAGTTCCAGGAGAAGGGCACACTGCCAAACAAAGCAGGCTTGGATTGAGATAGTGGAGACAGTGAGCAGGCAGTGCTCAGGAGGAACTGGGTCCAGCGCAGGAAGAAGTTTAATGACCTTATTTGCTCTGGCAAAGTGAGTGCAATGCCAGAGTCTCATGGCAGGCCTCTGGGTATTCAAACTCCAGCAGACATTGCAGGAGAGGAGACATGCATTAGGGGCAATGTGGTGGCAGAGTGGTACTGTCACTGGATTAGCATTCCAAAGACCCAGGGTAATGCTCTGGGCACCTGAGTTTGAATCCCACCTGAGCAGAATCTGGAATTAAAAGTCTGATGATGACTATGTCTGATTGCTGATTGCCGTAAAAACCCAACTGGTTCACTGATGTTCTTTAGGGAAGGAAATCTGCTGTCCTTGCCTGCTGCTCCTTAACATGTTAGGGATGTGAGGTACTTAGCAAGGCTCAGAGTCCTGGAGCTGCTGAGGACCTGCCAGCACTGATTCATGCAGCTTCTAATGAATATGAGCAGTTAGCAGGCCTTAGAGACCAACAGTGCCTTTTCTCTCTTTTTTCCTTGCAAGAGAACAGACTCACAATGCCTCTGAAAGGACCCAGATAGGTAGAGGGGTTGCATCCACATATACAATCACCACCATGGAGGAGGGGGCCAAGGACGTTGCCAGAGTTGCTGTCTAGAAGCAAGTCGGGGAAGCCGAGGTTGGCATCCCTGGTGGAGAGGTTGAATAGAAAGTGAAATGCATAGATTAATGAGGCTGCATTGGGAAGCCTCAGCATGAGCGAGCAGGAGGAAGTGCCAGAGGCAAAGGCAACAGTGGGCAGTCCTTCTTGGAAGATGGAAGACAGAAACAGCTCAGGTGAGCACAGATGCAGGGCCTTATGGGGAGTCATAAGAAACAAAGCTGCACTTAAACCAAGGGCAACAGATGAATTCCTCCAGTGAGAGATTTCCCTGAGGCAGTGCAGGGTCATGGACTGAGAATGGAGGTGTCCATCCTGTCAGGGCTCTGAGTACATGAGTTCCTCCATTGAGGAAGTGGCCAACCTCATGGGGAGCCATATGTAACACAAAGTACATGCAGGAACTGTATACTGATGTTCACAGAATGCATCTTGCATTCTGAAGCCTTGACTGGTCAATGGCACTGATGGCACAGTGATGTTTGGAGGAGATACCAGTGGTGTCTCAACTGCTACATCCCTCCAGCCACCAGGAGCACCAACCAAGAGGTGAGGCAGTCACCAAGAAAGATGAGAAGGCCATCATTATCATTGCCCCTGTAACTGAAGGATCATCAGACCAGGAGGATCCAGTGTTGGAGGCTGCTTCTGGCACTTCCATGATGAGGATAACTGCCACGTGTATCTCAGCCACTATGAGAGACTAGTGAGCAGGCTACCTCCACCTTAACCGATGTCACAAAGAGAGCCCACGTCAAAGCAGCTGAGAGCAGAGGTTACTGTGTCAGACTGAGGACTGAGTGGGTCACTGAGGCTTGCCTCACCTGTAAATGTGCACTTTTTGTCTTTTTGAACACCATGTGAACAGTGACACATGAAAGTAGACATGGGAGCTTTCATTTATTAAAGGTAGGCCAAGAAAAGTGAGAAGAGGTGGTGATAGGCTCCCCACCTGAGAGTTTGTGAACAGTGACAGTGAAACCTCTTGGCAGATGTGCATCCTTCATTAGAAGTAAGAGTAGATCTATTCCAGGCTGTGTCTTCAATGGAGGTGTTCTCACTCGCAGCTCGAAGTGAGTTCCAGACAATACTGTTCCTCCCCAGCTCAAGGGGCTTAGCTGAAATGTGCCTGCATCAGATGATCCCTGATGTTGATGGCATCCTGATGAGATCCTCAAACACTGCACCAAGCTCGACTGCATCCCTGTGCAACTGGGGCACTTCAGTGATCTGCATCTTTCCCCTCACCCTCCTCTTCAACATCCTGCTCCCCCTCTTCCTCTGATGAGCTGTGCTCATCCAGGAGATCACCCTCTTCAAGGTTCAAGGAGGGTCATGTTATGGAGAGTGTAACAGACCATCACTATGTGTGAGATCCTTGCAGGAATGTACTGCAAGATGCCACCTGACAAGTCCAAGCACCAGAACCATACATTCAAAAGCCTAATGGCCTGCTCAGGTGGTCTTGGTAAGCAGATGGCTGCAGTTGTAGGTCTGTGATTCTTGCGGAGAATGTTGCTCCTCATCGCCACCAGACCCAAAATCTGAGAGTCATCCTCCTATTACCAGCTGCTGCCTTCCATGTGCTCAGGTGGCCTCCTAATTGTGTTTGGAAGCCTTGACCCATCCTTATATGCCCCCGTGATGCCAGGAGGGTGACAACACTTTGCATTTCCTAAGCGCCTACTGAACACACCTCCCACAACCTGCACAGACCGGATGGCACTTGTGTGCCAATGGCTGTGGCCCTCTCAGCCAATCTCCCTTTGATGCACTTAGCTAACTTGTTGGGGTGGCCTTGACTGGCTCCCCAATGTGTATCCACCTCCATGTCACTGACCCAGTGTGCAGCTTGCCCAGCTCCACCAAAATCTCAACACATTCTTCAATGAGTTCTCAATGAACTCTTAAATTCACTCATTAATGGATCAGATGGGTTCTCAGGGCTAGCCCCGCCCCCCGCACCACCTTGTGATAAAATAAATAATAGATGGCCAGTAAGTTGTAGTTTCAGTTTGTTCAGGTGCTTAGGCAAGTAAATTACTGGCCACATCATCATCTGTCAAGTCTACGTTTTTGGAAGTTAGAGATCTAAGGCGGAATCATCCCAGATTTGCACTAAGTGTGGCAGTGGGCGGGAAAAGCAATGGCAGCTTTTCACACAGTATCATCCCATTCCCAGCATGTCCCGTCTCATTAACAATTCACTCCCAGGAAACATGCTGGGTTGCTGGCGGGCGGCCTCTGATTCGCCTGCTCCACCATCACCAGGCGCCATATTTAAATGGTGCCTCTGCAGAGCTAGCAGGGATAGGTAGCTGCTGGGAATTGATGCCTGCCAAAGGAAGGAAACATGCTGCCCCCAGATTTAGTGACGCCTCCCTTGATTCAGTGGAGGCCCGCCGCAATGTCCCCTATCCCAAGTCAGGTCGAAGACCAGCAAGCAAGATCACCAATCCAGCATGGGAGGCGGTGCCAGTAGTGGTCAGCGCCAACACCCTGCATAAGAGGACAGCTATCCAGTGTCGAAAGAGGACGAATGATCTCATCCATTCTGCCAGGGTAAGTCACTCCTCTCATCACTCTCAACTCACATTCACAAACCCATCACATGTTCACAATGATCTCATACCTCAAGGGACAACACCACTAACTCTCACACACACCCTCACATCCCTCCATCAGGCTCATATCCACTGGAGCTCGCGTCCTCATCCTGTTCATGGTTCAATTCACCACACAAACTTTCCAGGCAGTGCCATGTGTTCTACTCACACTCTCTCCATCTGTTTTCATGCAGCAGAAGCCTGTTCACAACAGCAGGGAGAGGTCCCAGACCGGGGTTGGAGAGGCCACATTAGGCTCCTTACTCATTTTGTGGAGTGTTCCATCGCATTGACTGGTGAGGACATGGACTGTGCCTGCAGTGACAGTGAGGTCAGTGGCAAACATCCATGAGGATCCTGCACCACATCATCCCTCTCTCAATGCAACTGTGAGTGCTCTCTCTCCTGCTTTTGACTATTTTTTATTCATTCATTGAATGTGGGCTTTGCTAGCTGGGCCAGCATTTATTGTCCATCCCTAGTTGCCCTTGAGAAGGTGATGGTGAGCTGTCTTCTTGAACCACTGCAGTCCATGTGGTATAGGTACACCCACAGTGCTGTTAGGAAGAGAGTTCCAGGATTTTGATCCGGTGACAGTGAAGGAACGGCTATATATTTCCGAGTCAGGATGGTGAGTGACTTGGAGGGGAACTTCCAGGTGGTGGTGTTCCCATCTATCTGCTGCCCTTGTCCTTCTAGATGGTAGTGGTTGTGGGTTTGGAAGGTGCTGTCAAAGAAGCCTTGGTGAATTCCTGCAGTGCATCCTGTAGATGGTACACACTGCTGCTACAGTGCGCTGATGGTGGAGGGAGTGAATGTTTGTGAATGTGGTGCCAATCAAGTGGGCTGCTTTGTCCTGGATAGTGTCGAACTTCTTGAGTGTTGTGGGAGCTGCACTCATCCAGGCAAGTGAGGAGTATTCCATCACACTCCTGACTTGTGCCTTGTAGATGACGGACAAGCTTTGGGGAGTTAGGAGGTGAGTTACCCGTTGCACAATTCTTAGACTCAGACCTGATTTTGTAGTCAGAGTATTTATATGGCTAGTCCAGATCAGTTTCTGGTTAATGGTAACCACCAGGATGTTGATAGTGGGGGATTCAGTGATGGTAATGCCATTGAACATTAAGGGGCGATGGTTAGATTCTCTCTTGTTGGAGATGGTCATTGCCTGACACTTGTGTGATGTGAATTTTACTTGCCACTTGTCAGCCCAAGCCTGGATATTGTCCAGGTCTTGCTGTATTTGGACATAGATTGCTTCTGTATCTGAGGAGTTGAGAATGGTGCTGAACATTGTGCAATCATCAATGAACATCCCACTTCTGACCTTAGGATGGAAAGAAGGTCATTGATGAAGTAGCTGAAGGTAGTTGGGCCAAGGACACTACCCTAAGTAACTCCTGCAGCGATGTCCTGGAGCTGAGATGACTGACCTCCAGCAACTACAACCATCTTCCTTTGTACTATGTATGACTTCAACCAGCGGAGAGTTTTCCCCTTGATTCCCATTGACTCCAGTTTTGATAGGCCTCCTTGATGCCGCACTCAATCAAATGCTGCCTTGATGTCAAGGGCAGTCACTCTCAGCTCACCTCGGGAATTCAGCTCTTTTGTCCATGTTTAAACCAAGGCTGTAATGAGGTCAGGAGCTGAGTGGCCCTGGTGGAGCCCAAACTGGGCACCAGTAAGCATGTTATTGCTAAGCAAGTGCTGCTTGAAAGCACTGTTGATGACCCCTTCCATTACTTTACTGATGATCGAGAGTAGGCTGATGGGGTGGTAATTGGCCAGGTTGGATTTGTCCTGCTTTTTGTGTACAGGACATACCTGGGCAATTTCCCCACATAGCCGATGTTTTAGCTGTACTGGAACAGCTTGGCTAGGAGCTCAGCAATTTCTGAAGCACAAGTCTTCAGAACTATTGCCAAGATATTGTCAGGGCCCATCGCCTTTTAGCATCCAGTGCCTTCAGTCGTTTCTTGATATCACGTGGAGTGAATCGAAGTGGTTGAAGATTGGCATCTGTGATGCTGGGGACCTCCGGGGGAGGCCGAGATGAATCATCCACTTGGCACTTCTGGCTGAAGATTGTTGCAACTGCTTCAGCCTTATCATTTGCAATGATGTGCTGGGCTCCCCCATCATTGAGGATGGGGATATTTACAGAGCCTGCTTCTCCAGTGAGTTGCTTAATTGTCCACCACCATTCTCGACTGGATGTGTATGGCAGGACTGCAGAGCTTAGATCTGATTTGTTGATTGTGGGATCGCTTAGCTCTGTCTATCACTTGCTTATGCTGTCTGGCATGCAAGTTGTCCTGCATTATAGCTTCACCAGGTTGACATCTCATTTTTAGGTATGCCTGGTACTGCTCCTGCACTCTTCATCGAACCAGGGTTGGTTCCCTGGCTTGATGGTAATGGGAGAGCGGGGGATATGACAGTACAAGAGGTTACAGATTGTGTTCGAGTTCAATTCTGCTGCTGCTGATGGTCCACAGCACCTCATTGTTGCCCAGTCTTGAGTTGCTAGATCTGTTCACAATCTATCCCATTTAGCACGGTGGTAGTGCCACACAACATGATGGAGGGTATCGTCAATGTGAAGGTCCCACTTCGTCTCCACAACGACTATGGGGTGGTCACTACTACCAATACTGTCCTGGACAGATGCATCTTTGGCAGGCAGGTTGGTAAGGATGAGGTCTCTGCTGCCATGCACTAATCATCTCTACTTTGGCTAGTAGGGAGCTCAACTAAGTGACTGACACCTTCAGCCTGCCAGTCCCTCAGCCCCATCCCAGGTCCTCATCTCCAGCCAAGAGGACACCTCCTCCATTGAAGAGCTGAAAGTAAGCAGCCTGGAAGACCTGACACAGCGCTTACCCACACCCTGCACCAGTCGGAAGGGTGCATCCGCCTGCTTTCTGATGAAGTGGTGCCCAGATGTGCACATATGGAGATATCCATGAGGAGAATGGCAAACTCCACGGAGGCCCTGGTCCAGCAGAATGCGGAGATGTGCACAGACCTGTACTCCATGTGGTAGCCATGGGTGAGTTCCTGCAGTGGCAACATCCCTCTAGGTGCTCCTTCCCCCTCAAGAATCAGGCCAGGGCCCTCAGGCACCCAGAGGGAGGAGGATAGGCAGCTGGACACCCCTGGATCATCCACTCAGGAATCTCAGAGGCTGTTCTCTCCCTCCAAATCCCTTTTTTCTGTGACCCCCTCAACCTCGTCCTCTTTCACCGCAGCGGGAGCAGCTGGCCCACAGGTAGACAGCCAAAGCAAGCCTCATCTCTCCAGAAGACCAATGCTGAAGTCAGCAAAGGCAACAGGGCAGCCATTGCACAGGCTGTCTCCACCCCTCCTGCAGATGTCAGGGCAGCACCTAGAAGAAGTGTTTGGCCTAGAAAAGTTAAGAATTTCTGATCACAAGCGGATGCATGGGGAACACATTTTGTCACTTTATAATCTGAAAATATATTCACTTTCACTGAATAATGTGTAATGTTGTCTTTCAGCTTCGTTTACAGGCTTTGTGAGTCCTATCCCTGCGACCACCCTCAACTAGCAGTTCAACTGCACACAGCTGGACCATGAGTGATTGTGGAGGAAGGAGTGAGTGTGTGACAGGACCTTTCAGTGCCTCATGCAAGCATTCTGCCAATGCACATGGATCCTTCCTCCATCACACTCAACTCAAAGTCTCGAGCATTTTCAATGCTGCCTGCTGGGGTTCTCTTTCAATTGTCCATCTGAGCTGACCTGCGTCTCTGCCCACCCACTGACCATGTTCCCATGCAGCAGGTGTACCTGCCCAACATGAGGCTCTGTTCACTTTCGATTTCAGAAGCATGGTTGTAGTAAAGTTTGTTTTCAGCTCCCCTGCCCTTTCCCCTCCCCCAGTCACCCATGTCCTTTCTCCCATTGCTGCTGAACCCCTGGCTTCACCTTCCACCTCCCCACCGTCACCTACCAACCAGAACCATTTTCTTTCCAGGATGCCCAGGTGAACATGCACATTCCCTATGTTCCTGGGAATCCCACCCACATCCACATTGACATCCCTGGTCTCCTCCTCTCCACCTCCAGGGTCCTTGTCTATCTCCAAGTCCCAGTCAACTGCCCTCACTGTCCCTTCTACCACTACCACTGGATCCTACCGGCTCACTCTGCCCCTCTTATAATCACCATGCTCTCCTATTACAAATACCCTCAGTTCGCTCCCCAGGAGGTAGTCATCAACTCCACCCTTGCACATTCACCTGGGTATCCTCCCCCCTTACTCTGTCCTCCCCACTGGACTCCTTTCACCCCTGGATTCCTTCCCCCCTCCATACTCCTTCATGCCCCTAGACTCCTTCCTCCCCCTGGATTCCTTCCCCTCTCCCGAACTCCTTCCTCCTCCTGGACTCCTTCCCTCTCTGAACTCCTTCCTGCCCCTGAAGTCCTGCCACCCCCCGAACTCCTTCCCTTACACCTTCCGGGGGCAGAAAAGAATATGCACATTTCAGTTCCATGAATTGCTTCATAACACACACTTTCCAACCTCAAAGTAGGTTGCAGGTCTTTGGTCAAAATTACTGGGTCTAATATTAATGCAGATTGATGTAAAAGATGAGCATACAATCATAAAATAATACAACACATACATTCAATCCATTGTGCCTGCACCAACATGTTGAGCTATCCTATCCATCCCACTCTCTTCTCTTTCCCCATAAGCCTTTTCCTTTTCAAATATATATCAAATCCCCTTTTGATATTTACTATTGAATCGATTCCACTACTCATCCAGGCAGTACAGATTGTAAAACTTCCTGCATATAAAGAAAACTCACCTCTCCTAGATCTTTCGTCAATTATCCTAAATCTACGTCCTCAGGTTACTGACTCTCCTGCCAATGAAAACTGTTTCTCCTTAGTCACTCTTATCAAAACAGCTCATAAACTTATCTTTGTTAAATCTCCCCTTAACATTCCCTGTTCTGAGGAGAAGAAGAATCCCAGCTTCTCTAGTCTCTCCACATATCTGAAGCCCCTGTGTGGTCTATGGTCCCACAGTAGAGATGGATCAACATTACCCCTACAGTGGACACTTAAAATGAAAACTGGGCACATCCCTTACCTTGTGATATTTCCCTGTTACTCTCTGCCTTGCTTTTGTTTTTATTCATTCATACGAAGGAACTCAATCCTTTTCAATTCTGACAAATGACCTTTACCCACAAGGTTAGGATATCGTTTCTCCCATGACAGGAGCTGAAACCAGAAAATTACCTCATGTACAGTCATGTGTTTGTATGAAAATAACCCTGTTCCAATTGATTTGTTCTTTTAATCTTAGAATTCCACACCTAGATTGGCATTTGTAATCATTTAATCTATACACAAAAAACCAGTTCCAAGCTGAATTCCATTCGCTGTTTAATATACACAGTTTAGTTTGTAATGTCACATTATTAACTTATTTGTGTTCAGTCTCAGAAGCAGAACCAAAGGTTGCAAAATGTAACTCTGTGTCCAATTCTGGTTTCAGTGTTATGGGAGCTGGGAAATAAAAGTCCAATCTTGATGACTTCTCACCTAGAAAGACCAACAGCATGAGCGCCCACATATGTGAAGGAAGTATGATTATGATGGTAATCAGCATCTAACACTGAATTAGCACACAACTTTCTATTTTGGACCACACAGGTTTTGTTAACGTCCTTTCAAACTTGCACGGCTGAACATGCGTTCAGCTGCATGAGGAAACTGCCCTCCCCCAACCTCAGCCCCGACCAGGGCCATTCAAAGGCATTACTGTGAAACTTTCAGCTGAAGTGTTTTTGATTTTGTTTTGCTACTGCTGAGTTCATGGAAGTGCTGTGTACTTTGTGGTTGGAGGAGTTGACAAAAATTCTTTCTGTCAGATTCAGATGATGCTGAATCATGGAGGGAGTGGTGCGGATTTGAAAAGGCTCTGGGCAGGAAACTTGCTGTCAGTCATTGGAGCTATAGTTCCTCTTGGGCTGCAGCATGACAGGGAGATGGAATAGACATAGCAGAGAGGAGATGCTGTTTGCAGAGGGAGGAAGGCTTTCAACTGGATACATTAACAACCTAGTGTCTTCAGAGAGCACTTCTTCCGCCTCCACCTCAGCCAGCTATAGTCTGTGAGATGGTTACATTTCACCAAGAAGGTAGTTGCATGAACTGTGTCACCTCCTTGAACCAGACCTGCAATAGCAGGGGAGGGTGAAGACGGTGCTGCCAGTTGCCCTCAAGGTCACCAAGGCCTCCAATTTCTACGACAGCAGATCCTTCTAGTTTTGAGTCAGTACCAACATTTCTCAGTTGATTGTGCATCCAGGGTGACTAACTGTCCCAAATTTTATGGGATTGTCTCGTTGTTAGGCAGGTTGTCTCATGTCATTGGTTGTTTGAGGCCAGGATGCAGTTTTACCCGTATTTGTGATGTTCAAGCTTTGCGCATGCCCAGTTGGTATCGGTACATGTGCACTGCACTCTCCCCTTTGATCTTCTTTCCAGTAGCCTGTTAAGCTCCAGCAAACCCCATTCGCTCAGTGCCACCACACCTCCACCCTTCAGCCACCGCCCCAACCTTTCTTACAGGTTCATACCAATGCCAAAGTGTCCCTTAAATTTTTCACCAGTAGTTGGTCACCCTATGTGCATTGCAGCATCAGGGAGGTTATGGAGGTCCTCTAAATAAAGAAATGAGTCTTCATTGAAAGAGTCTTCAGCTCTGAAGAAGAATTGTGTGGACTCAAAATGCCAACTCTGTTTCTCTCTCTACAGGTTCGGTCAGATGTTGAGCTTTTCCAGCATTTTCTGTTTTTATTTCATATTTCCAGCATATGCAGTATTTTGCTTTTATCTTAAGGAGTCTTCATCTGAAGGGTGCAATCTCCAGGCAGGGAGAAGCAGGAAGAGTGGGCATGTGGCTTTGGCAGGATAGCTGGTTTGCCCATGGTGTAGGGAGCCATTGACTGCCCACATGGGGCTCTGCAGGTGCCACATGTCAATGGGAAGGATGTACCATGATCGCAAAGGGTCCCACTTCCTGAATATGCAGTTGGTGTGTGACCACGCACAGACCATCCTGTTAGTGAGTTCCCACTATCCTGGCAGCAGCCATGATGTTCTTTATCCTGAGCCAGTCAGCTGCTCTGTCATCTTTCAGCCACCATAATGAACCAGAGGGTGGCTGCACAGTGATACAGGCTTCCTGCTGTACCCGTGGATAATGATTGACCTGACACCCGAGCACATGTGAACTGTGCTCCTACAATAACAGCCATGCAACAACTAGCAACCTAATGGAGCAGACCATTGGCCTCCTGGAACAGCAATTGTGCTGCTTGTTCTGTTCAGTGGGAGCCCTCCAGTACTTGATGGATCATGTATGTCTCATGCGTAGTGGTCTGCTACATACTCCCTGACGCGAGGGCACAGCCTTTCCCACCAAGCATTTGTGCCCACCTCATGGGCAGGAGGAAAAAGGGTGGAAGAGGAGGAGGAAGATGAGGAAGAGGAGGAGACATCTGGGACATCATTGTTCCAGACAGGCTATCTGTTTGCATTCGATCAGACTCTGATTTCCCTGAAAAAGTCCCCAGAACATGGTTGCTCCACAATTACCCAGCTTTCCATCACCTTATTGTTGACTATCATAGCATTCACTTGGGAAAAATCCTGAACTAAAGGTCACAATATATCAACCATTCTATGTAAACGTAATCTAATAATAGTTCCAATTATCATACAGTATTCAAAAATCACCCTTGTACATTCCCTTATACAACACTTCACCCACACACCCCTTCCAATCATACCAGTTTTCACACACACTTCTACATGCCTCCGCAAACCTACAGCTATCAGAAACATCACCTAACACTTACAGTCATGGACCTTCTGCCCTCGCCTCTGCAGGAGAAAGTCACTCACAACAGGAAAGTGACCTAAAGGACAGGCAAAGGAGCATCATGAATCCGTCCCCTGAGCACCCTTGAGCAGATGGTCCACAGGATAATGGACGCCAATGCCACGGATCCAGTGACACCGGGCTCTGCTGAGGCCATCCAGGATGATGCTAAGTTACCTTCTTGTACACCTTTTTCACTCACTCCTCACCCTCATCCTGAAAGGTGCCATGAAATGGAAACTGCAGATAGGGTGACAATGGGCACTCTGCTTTCCTCCCCAGCCAACTTGCCCTCAGCCTTGCTCTCCCCTTATGATTTTCAGATAATCAAGAACTGCAATCTGGTCAACCATTGCAGCCTCTGGCAGAGGGGTGAGAGGAGAAAGAGAGATCTGAGGAAAAAACACCATCCCTTGACCTTAAACTTGCAGACGCCAGCTGAGATCCTGACACTGTGAACTTTAGGGTCTCGTATAAAGACGGGATTCGGCACCTGGTGAGTCACCCGGTATGGGTGGCCTGCAGCCAGGATAGGGGAAAGGTCAGCTAATGTCCAAACTTCCTGAGGCACTAGGTTGCACTCCAGTTCTGCTGCAGGGGCTCAGATGAGGACCTCATTGAGGAAGACTACAGGAGAATGCTGTGAACATGCAAACCAAGATGCTTGGTTAATTGGCAGGCCTGCCAGATAGTCTCCAGACACTTGATAGGAGCATGGAAGGGTTCTACTCCACTGTGGCACAGGGCATCACACAGCTTGGAGACTACCCTTTCCACCATGGAAGTGGTGGGAACCTCCAACATTGCCAGACTGACCCATGATGGAGCGTCTGTTGGTTGCTGTCTCACCATCCACTGCAATACAGGTGGAGGCCTAGTGATGTGGCAGTGCTGCAATGGAACTTCAGACAGAGATCTTGAGACCCCTGGCTACCAGCATGTAGGCTCAGTCTGCAGTCGATGTGAATCTCAGTGCTCAGCAGGGCATGCAGGCTCTTGCAGCAATTCAGCCGACTAGTAAGATTTCACTCAGTGGGAGTGCCTGTGTCTCCATGGAGCATGAACCTGCTGTCCACTCTCAAGTTGACAGAATTTGTCCTCCATATGCACTTTCCATTTTATTGCACCCTTCAGATGAGGGCGAGCAGTGAGTGAAAAAGGTGCTCAAGACAGCAAATCATCATCATCCTGGATGCCTCTGGCATCCATTATCATGTAGGCCATCTGTTCAAGGGTGCTTAGCAGTTGGATTTGTGATAATCCTTCAAGTCCTGCCCTCTTGTTTGCAGAATGTCAGTTACCATTTTTTTTTCTCTTTATTCTTTCCTGGGATGAAAGAGGACCATAGGCCACTCTCTCATCAGAGAGAGTCGACTGGTGGTGAATTTAACCTGAGGGCCACCACACTTCAGGCGAGGTGTGAGGTTGAGAAGGCAGTGCCTTCATGGATGACCTCAGCCAGTATAGGAATTGCACCTGTGCCGTTAGCATCACAAACCAACTGTCCAGCTAACCGAGCTAACCGACCCCACCAGAAACATAGCCTCTTCTGGCCTCTACCTCTTGGCAAGCACATCCAGGATGGCATCACTGAAGTGAGGAGCCCTCTCTTTTCTCTGGTATGCTATCTTCCTTTCCCTCACTGACAAAAAATGATTATCCAGCAGCTTACAGGATATTACTGCAACTTCTCTTTCATAGAGATTCTGCCTTTAGAAAGGGAAGGCTGCCTGGAGCACGTGTATTTTCCATAATTCTATTTAACGCCATTCAAAGTAAAGAGGATGTCAGCAGCACAATGGAGACCGAGGCTGTGCAGGAGCTGCTTGTGGCCAACAATTATCAGGGAAATGAGGTGGCTAGATGAACTTTGTGTCTTGCCCACCTAGTTTCCAGCGGGTATGGGTATGCCACAAATTAGGAGTCCCATGCCCAAAAATTAGGCCAAGTGAATTTTGCGCCCCAAGTATTTCGAATTTTTAAAGTTCCAGTTGAAATGAACTGTTGTGTTTGATGTACTAAGAATTAACAAAGTGCAGTATTTATTACAAATTCTATCTCCATGATCATATATATCTATATAATTGCATTTTTTATGATTAAAAATATTAATCATGTTTTGTAAATAAAAATGAGAACAGCTGTTAACATCAATATCATTGCAGCAAGGAAATAATGGATTGTGTCCATAGCCTTATCTTGCTTTAGGCAAACTGGCTATTCCCTGTGGTTGGAATAACAAGGGACCTGAGTAACAAAGATGCTGCACCCAAGGAAAAAACTGCAATGTTCCGCTAGTTCAGCTAATTACAAGTTCCTAGCTTTTCATTGGTCAGCTCATCAGTCACAGCATCTGTATTCACAACCACCTTTGACACTTCCAAACATCTGCAGCACAATTATAACATTCTTCCACACTAAGTAAAAGAACTGGCATGTCAGGTATGTTGTGTGATCTGTGATTGCATCAGTCAGTTGAACATGGCTCTGCATCTTTTTATTATTTACACCAGCCTTTTCTGCCTTAAAACTTTTTTCTATAAATCAAAGAACTTATTGCCATGGTACATTTTTTACAGTTTCTTCCTTCTTTTATTCTTTAGTTAATGTAATATGACCATACTTTGTCTTTCTAGGTTTCAAAGTAGAAATTAAGTTGTCCAGAAGCCATGGAGGAGTTTTCTCAGGGGCAGTGTCATCATTGGAAATGGGTTAGGGGGGCCTCCTGATTTCAGTTCCCAACCCCTCACTGAGACCCCCGACTTACCATGGCTCCTAATGTAGGAAGAGGCTAAAGCTGTTTCTCCTCCGTCCCCGGTGACTTGGCAATAGCTGGCAAATGTACCCCATTAGGGAAAAATATCAGTGCCAGGGAGACTGAAAGCTATAATCAGGCATTCTCATCTACAGCCAAATGCCCTGCATCGCCTACTTACCTTTGTACAATGAGAAACTATTTTGAAGCGATGTTAGCATTATATTCAAATCAAGCGATCTACTAATCTGGACTTCAGGAAATTATCCAGAAAAATGACAAATAGAAAAAAAATTTAACGTGTATATTCCAAGAATGTGTAACCCGCATATAATTATCTTTTCTTCCTCTTTTTTGTGCCAGCTTTCTCCTTCCTCTCCTGGAGGTGCTGATTTACACTGAGGTAGTGTTCCCTGTATGCAGAATATATTCCACTATCTCAATCAAATGGCCATTGTTTATGTGTGAACCTAGGTAGTGGGCTTAATCGGGTCTTCAACCCCAGAAGGACTTTGCGATAAGCGTGATCCTGTCATCATTCAACATTCACACTCATTCGTTTCCAGGAAGGGTCATTGAAGAGCAATCAAGGGCAAGAAAATATATCAATCTATCAACCTTCTCCCCTCAGGGACACTGAGTCCAATTATCTTGTAAATCAACTGATTAAGCATGGACCAAAAATCAAAACTGTAATCCACTGGCCAGTATAGCTCAACTGTTCAATGCTTTAGTCAGCTGAGTCACCAGGAAAACTAATATCATCTTGCGGTGTCTCAGTATTCAGGTTTTATGTTATAATTGGGATTTTAAAATCATTCTGATGCTGCCAACTCATCAGAATGTTAATTCTTCCCCTCAGATGTTTTTTCAATAGGAAATTGACCTGTATCTGCTGGATGTCTTTTAATATAAATGAATGCAGTATCACATACAAGGATAATGTCAATATACTGTGGTATATACCATATACTATACTTGGTGCAGGGTTAACATGAATATACAAAGATAGGAATAGGAGTGGGCTATTAAGCTCCTTGATCCTGTTCCACCATTCAAATAGATCATGGTTAATCTATTTCTTAATTCTTTCTAACTGCCTTGTTTGTATAACTTTTAATAGAATTCTGTCAAACTCAGTCTTGAAATTTTCAATTAATCCAGCTTCAACAGATTTCGCAGGGAGAATGTTCCAGATTTCCGTTACCCTTTGTGTGAAGAAATGTTTTCTAACTTTACCCCTGAATGACCTAGCACTAATTTTAAGATTATGCTCCGATGTTCTTGATTCCCCTACCAGAGAAGATATTTTCTCACCATCTATCCCACCAACCCCATAATCATCTTAAACAGCACAATTTGATAATTCCTTAATTTGCTATATTCAAATGGTTACAATCTTAGTTTATGCAACCTGTGTCCATAATTTAACCCACAAGCATCCTTCCTGAGGTGCAATGCCCAGAAGTGATTCCAGGACTGAGATGGGGTCTGTCTATTCAGTTGTAATATAATGTACACTCATTTGTATTCCTGAGATAAAGGCTAATGTCAATAACCTTTTAAATTATTTTCTGTAGTTGTCCACTAGCTTTTATGCAAGTTCACTACTTGAACCTTTAACTCCCTTTGCTCTTCAGCAGTCCCCAGATTCTTATCATTGGAACCTACTCAGAATCATATAATCACAGAATGATTACGGCACAGAAGGAGGCCATTTGGCCCATCATGTCTGTGCTGGCCCTCTGACAGAGCAATTCACTTAGTGCCACTCCCCTGCCTCCCCCCCCCTCCCCCCACCCCCCAACCCCACCAGCCCTGCAGGTTTTTCATTTTCAGATAATGATTCAATTTCCTTTTGAAAGCCTCAATTGACCCTGCCTCCACCAAACTCTCAGGCTGCTCATTCCAGATCCTAACCTCTAGCTGCTTGCAAAAGCTTTTCCTCATGTCATCATTTCTTCTGTAACCAATTATCTTAAATCTGTGCTCTCTTGTTCTCGGTCCTTCCACCAGTGGAAACAGTTATCTACTTTGATCTATTATTCTTCAATCCAAAATGGATGGTGTCACACTTTCATACATTGAACACCATTTGCCACAGTTTTGAACATTCATTTAGTCTATCAATGTCCCTTTGCAACATTCTGCTCTAGTCTACACAATTTATTCTACCACTTAACTTGATGTCTTCAGCAAAATTAGATGTACAGTTCTCTATTCCTTCAAAGTACTTATAAATATAGTGAACAGCTGCTATCCAAGGTTATATCCTTGGGGGACACCAATTTGAGTACATACCCATTCTCCTCATTCTCTGTCTCTCACCTCCTAACTAATCCCTTATTCAAGCTAAAAGATTTCCTTATATTCACTGTGCTCTCAATCTTGTTAATTGTCTCTTATGCGGAACCTTGTCTTTTGACAATCCATGTAAATAACGCACATAGGCACTCCCTTATCCACCATGTTCATTACTTCATTAAATGATTCCACTAGGTTCATTAGATATATTTACCCTTTATAAATCCATGCTGACTCTTTCTGTTCGGTTCATATTTGTCCAAATTCTCAGTCAACCTATCCTTCATAAATTCAATTACCTCGCCACAACAAATGTTAGACAAATAGGCCTGTAAATTCCCAGTCTATGTTACTACCCTGAGTGGGAAAGAGATCCAGGCATTACAACACGCTTGTTTCTGAAGGGGTATAATCAGTGCCGCAAGGCTATTGATAAGGCAAGTAAAGTAGTAAGACGCATAGCTAGGACAATTAGTATAAATGTAAAAGAACTATAGTATTGTACAAGAGCTGATTGAGGCTTCATTTGGGATGTTGTGTCCAATTTTGGTCCTCATATGGCGGGTGATATTGAAGCCCCGGAAAAAGTTCAAAGGAGCACTGCTAGAATGACTACTAGCTTAAAAATCCTTAATTATAAAGATAGAGCTTGCATTTATAGTTGGATAGACTATTTTGAATAATTCAAAAATACACGCTTTAGGCTATTACATTAGATACCCTACAAAATATGTCACATTGGAGGAATGCCTTATTTTAAGAGTCATCTTGTCTTGCCATTCTAGGTACATTTATTAACCTGCTTGCACACTATCCTGATGTTAGATGTCAAAACACATATGTCAGGAAAAGTGCAAACGTAAAGAGATTCAGTGTTAACAGGTTGACTAGTTCTTGCTCACTTCACTGTAAAATTTTCTACTTCAAATCTTCATTCAAGTCCCCTTTGAAAGTTTTTATTGAATCTGCTCCCATAACCCATTCATGCAGTGCAATCCGCGTGAAGACAACTCGCTGTCTCAGGTTTCCTCAAGTTGCCTCTAGTTCTTTTGCCAATACCTTAAATCGAAACCCTTTAGTTATTGACTTTTCCGCCACTGGAAAACAGTTTCTCCTGACTTACTCTATCAAAACCGTTTTGAATACTTTTATCAAATTTCCCCTTAGCCTATTCCGCTTTCAGGAGAATAATCCATTTCTTCATTCTCTCCTAGTAACCCTCTCCAATGTCTGGGCAGCCTTCCTAAAGTGTGATGCCCATAACTGCCCATAATATTCTAGCTGGGTCCTCATCGGTGTTTTAGAAAGGTTTAGCATAATTTGCTCGCTTTAGTACTCGGCCTCTATTAAAAAACCAAGGGCCCCAAATGCCTTAAAAAAGACTTATCTGCGGCCTTCAAGAACCTGTGTAGATCCACCTCCAGGTTTCCCTTGTAGCTCCTTTAACATTCTACCATTGAGTTTATACTGTTTTCCTCTCATTCTTCACAGCAAAATGAGCCACTGTATCCGCCCTGTTGCTGAGCGTTCACCACTTCATATTCTCCTGAGGTCTGTTACCACACTTTGTTACCTCACTGTTTCCGAGTTTCAGAACGTCTTCACATTTTGAAATTGTACTTTGCATTTCTAAGCCATCGTCATTACTATAATGCATTTTAAAAATGTGCACTGTTTATGTTAGTGTTTCTGCCTGGCGTGGAGCAAGCAACCTGCCGTCCGTGCAACAATAGCTGACTCAATTCACGAGCAATAAGCGCCAGCCTGTGTTGTTTCTGCTCCTTTCTAGTACTCATTTAAAAAAAAATAAGCGGGATCAAAAAGAGAATAGGAGAACTTACTGTGAGAGGTAGAGAACAAATCAGGAAGAGAATACTCATTAGAATCAGCAAAATGAGATGTTCCACCTCTGCAGTGTGAATGAAGCGCTTGCGGGTTCGGACAAGGCTATTCAGGTTCGCGTTACTCATTCGCCTTTGCCTCCGGTACATTTTGGTCAAGTTTACAGCAACCGACGCATTGCACAGCATCACGGCGAAGACCAGAATCGCCATGAGAGTCGCGTAAAGCACCGAGAAAGACAGAGTGCTCTCCTCCTTGGCCATGTTAAGGAAGCACCATGTCCCTGGGCAGTACTGCTTGTTCCTTCCAAAACCCATCAGGGGCATCGAGCAAAATAAAAGGCAGCAAATATAAACCACTGGGAAAATAAGCACCACCCGGCGCTTGGTGAACTGCTCCTGGTAAAGGAAAGGATGGCTTATTGACAGCCAGCACTCTAGGGCCATGGCGAACAGGATAAACATTGAGGCTAAGCCGAAGAAGGACATGGAGAAGGAGAAATAGTCACATAGGGTGTTGTTTTTTGCCAGAGCTGTCAAGGAGAGGTTGGAGGCGTAAGAAGCGAACACCACTGGACTGATAACGCATTTCCCGAAAAGGTCGGTCAGTACCAGGCCGGTGACTAAAATGTAAAAGACCGACACCTGATGCTTGCTATCCCGCTTGTGTTTGCCCAGAATGGCCAGGGCGATGATGTTGCCGATTAGTCCGGTGGTGAAGAGCAAGATGCTGCTCAGTACTTTGCCATCCTGACTTACATAGGTGAGGTTCTCACAAGATGTCATCGTCTAAACTAGGTTTATGACTTGGCTGGGGCAGGAATTAGCAATTGCAAGTATTTAAGACCAAGCTAAAGAGATCTCTGCTGCAGTCCGCCTCCAGCTGCTGCCAGGTCCCGGTGTTTCTGAAGCTGAGAGTGTGTGAGCCGGGCTGCTCACACGGTTAGTTCATCAGCTGTGAAAACAGCGCTCAGCCGGACCAACCCTTTTTATACATCGAAGCCGCTTTCGATTGCGCGTCAATTCTCGTCAGTCAGACCCAACAATCAAGGACTGAGTGGAGTATCCAGACTTTTCTTTCCGTGAAGTTGGGGCGTTCTCCTGGATGGAAAAGCACCCTCCCCAGTTACTCATAGGCGTACAATAGGAGAGAAAGTACTTGCAGTGCCACACACTACCATGCCTTGTTATGCCCTGTTCGTTGGTGTCAGATCCAAATTTTCTTCAAATCGTATAAGTCTTTCGCCTTTTACTGAAGATTTCCGTGGAGAGAATGGATTCAGAGTTTGAAGCAATTTTTGAATGCCTGACCTTAGTCAGGTTTCTTGTCCAAACTCTGAGGTTCAGAGTTTTATTTTCAATTCATTGACGAGATGTGGCATTTAGATGAGCATTTGAAACGCCATAGCATACAGGGCTAAGGGTCAAGTGCTGGAAAATTGGATTAGAATAGATAGCTCTTGGTGGCCAGCACAGACACGATGGGCCGAAGGGCCTGTTTCTATGCTGTATAACTTTATGACCCTATGGATATGGTTCCATTGCTAATTGCTTGCAGGGTTGTCTCAGAGGGCATTTAGGAGGCAATAAATTGTTGTGGGTCTCCAGTCACATGCAAGTCAGGCTGATTAAACGCAGAATTCCTCCCCTAGTGAACTAGTTGGGTTTTTGCAACAATCTGATGAGAAATCGACACTATGACAGATAGTTGCTATTTATTACAAAGTTATTTATTAACTGAATTAAAACTCCACAGCTGTGGTTTTGAGGACTTGAAATCTTGGCACGAGACAATTACAGTAAAGTCCCACCATTCACATCCCCGCCATTCACAAATTTGTTTATCTGCGTAAAATATTATGTGCACCATTTCGCCAATAGCGGGTCCAATATTTGTTTATCCGCAGATTTCAGAGAAAAAAACTAGAATGTTGGAGAAAATGTCATAAAATAAAAAATGCCTAAATGCATATTAAAAAGATAAAATATGGAAGATGTCCATGATGTATTTCCTGGATTAGTAGGTGAATACTACATGTGCATTGTCTGCCTTGTTTCTTACCGGAGTGTTTGCATGTGGGTGTTCATAGTTGTTACAATTTCACTTGTGTCTACAGTATAGTATCCGGGTAAACGTTAAGTCACCATCATTGAAAAATGAGTGAATCTGAACCAAGCAGTAAATGCCCTAGAAAACTGGTGACACTTGCCAAAAAAGTGACAATATTAGATAGACTGAAGACCGACACTAGTGCTGCCATGTTGGCCAGGGAATACAATGTTAATGAATCTACAATTAAGTACTTTAGGCAGTCTGAAGAAAAAATAAGGGCTGATGTTAGTGTTTCTGGTAGTCATACTGTCAGGATAACTTCCAGGTAAGTAGGAGAGATTTGCACTTAGAAGAAATTGAGAAGTTGTTAATGTGTGGTTAGAGCATCAGCAACAATAAACATCCCAGTTAATGGCCTAATTATCAGAAAAAAGGCACTTGAATTGTACCAGCACATAAACAGTAAAGAGGGTTGTGGTGGTGCTACTGCTGGCGATGAAGAAGGAGCCTCTCCTTCACATTCGTGAGGATTCTCAGCCAGCACAGGATGGTTCAATCGCTTTAAAAAGCATTTTGGTCTTCATAATATGAAGTTGGTGGGGGAGGCTACATCAGCTGACCATACAGGGTTTCCCAAGGCGCCACAGAATGCATTGTGGAGCGAGGGTACCTGCCAGAGTAGATCTTAACACAGATGAAACTGGCCTGTTCTGAAAGAAAATCCCAAATAGGACTAACAAGTCCAAAGAAGAAAGGACTGCTCCTGGTTTTAAAGCTGCAAAGGATAGGCTAAGGCTCTTACTATGTGCCAAAGTGGCTGATTTTGAGTGTAAACCAGTGCTAATTTATAGGTCAGAAAACCCTTGAGCTCTTAAAGGAAAAATACCAGTTTTTTGGGAGACACAGCAGTGCCTGGGTTACAGCAGCAGTGTTTGAAAGCTGGCTGGAAAATTACTTTCTGCATGAGGCCAGGACTTATTTGAGGAAAAAGACATTGTCCTTCAAGTTCCTACTTATCCTTGTTAATGCTCCTGGACATCCATCCTCTCTTTCAGAAAACCATCCAGACACTGACATTTTGTTACCCCCAAATATAACCTCACTTATCCAGCTGATGGAGCAAGGGGTCATTGCAACCTTCAAAGTTCACTGCACCCATAGAAGTTTAAGCCACATTCTCAACATTATGGAAACAAACATTTAAACCACAGTCCTGATTGCAGGACGGAATTCAACATCTTAACATCATTAGGGATAATGATCATGGGATGAGGTTAAAGCAACCATAAAAAAAGTTTGTCCTGAGGCTGTGAATGATTTCACAGTGTACCCTGTGATGCTGAAGTGGCAAAACAAGTTGGAGGGAAGAAATTTGAAGACCTGACCACAGATGCTTCTGTATCAAGCGGAGCTCTCTCTGAAATAATTGGTGCAACTGATGGAATCAAGGGAATTTAAAGAGGAAGAGGAAGAAGAAGGCTCAATGTACACCTAAGATGATGGCAGACCCCACAAGATCAGCTGAAGAATTGAAAAACAGGTGACAGGCTATGACACAAAGATGGAAAGAAGCATTGTCCTTTGTAAAGTGATTGACACTGCTATTGCTCCTTACCAAGAACTTTACAAAATTGAAAAACAAAAGGCAAAGCAGTCAACAATAACATTGCTTTTTTAAAATCTTCTGCCAAATCAACACCTACATCAGCTGCCTCACCCACTCGCTCCACCTTCAAGTAAACCTCCACCAACTTCACCTCCAAGCCCATCACATTCTGCTGGAGAGCCTTAAAATAAGGGTAAGTATGACTAATATATATTTCTTATTTTGTTAAACAGCAGGACATCTTTATATTTATTAAAAACATTGTTTTTATTGTCTTTTATTCTCTATAGGTATCAAAATTTTGAATGGTTGGAACCTATCTAATTGACTCCCATTATAAAATACATGCACTGTTTGCAAATTTGCCATTGTGAGGTTTTCCAAGAACATAACCGTTGCAAACAGCAGGACTGTACTGTAGTCCAGGCCTCTGCCATTGCTATTCCCTATATCCCCAAGCCCAATCTTGATTGCAAGAGATCTGTGAGATTACACTCTTCACATTGATTGTGTTACTTACTTTAGTTTGTACCACTTTCCGGTTTGCTGCAAATATCAACATACTCATAACACCCTCCCTAGTTGCATGGTCTCTCCAAGTTACACTAAGATGCCCGAGTTAAATTTTCAACTGCACAAGTTACATTTTCAACACAAGTTAAATTATGCCCCCAAGTTAAATTCTCATACTTTATCACAAGTTGTATCGTACTCTCCAAGTTACATTCTCACCCCCCACCCCAAGATACATGCTCACCCCTAAGTTACATTCTCACGCCAATTTTTTTATCAACTCATGAGTTATGTTATCCCCTCAACTTAGACTGGCCTGAACTTGCGTGGAGTGGCAATCAGAGTCAGATTGCTGGTCTGCTTCTTGTTTCTTACCTCAAAATCCAGCTGACCCTGTCTTGTCTGACTTTCCGACTCAGACTGGGTGAGAACTGTATAGGGCAATGTGCTCCTAAGTCCTTCAGCCCAGGGCTGTAGAGTTGGAGGTAAGGAAACCACACCCCTTTTTTATAGCAGTAGCTGCCATAAAGCAGCTAAGTTTAAAGGTCCAGCCACTTTTGGAAGCCATAGAGAAGGTAGGGTAAGATGTAAGTAGGATTGGGGGTGGGGTGGGGGTGGTGGTGTCAGGCTGGTGGCAGGGGATTGAGAGTTGGTTGTGGAGGAAGTGGGTGTCAGATGGTCAGTGCGGGGAGTCAGATGGTGGGGTGATTGTTCAGGAGGGGTCAGTCAGAAGCGTGTTGGCTGGGGGGGGTGGGAGGGAGTTGTCAGTGGGGCAGGAGGCTTGTAAGCAGTAAGCAGTTTGTAAGTGGTCCCACCAATCTACTGTATAGGCGTAGCAAGACTTCCCTGCTTTTACACTCCATCCTCCTTGCAATAAAGGTCAACATTGGTCAGGGAGGAAGAGGGTGTCAGGTGTTGCTTTCCTACTTACTTGCTATACTTGCATGCTAACTTTGTGTGTTGCATGTATGAGAATGCCCAGATCTCTCTGTACCTCAGCATCCTGTAGTCTCTCTCCTTTCAAATAATATTTTGCTTTTCTGTTCTCCCTCCCAAGCAGATAATCTCTCATTTTCCCATATTTGTGCTCAATGACTTAACCTTTGCAACTCTTTGTGCCATCCTCACAACTTGCTTTCCAACCTATCATTGTATCATCAGCAAATCTGACTACAATATATTCAGTGCCTTCATCAAGATCATTATTATAGATTGTAAATACTTACAGTGATCACTGTGGCACTCCACTAGTTACAGTTTGCTGACCTGAAGATGACCCATTTATCCTGACTCTCTGTCTCCTGTTCATTGGCCAATCCTCCATCTATGTGAACATATTACCCCAACACCATGAGCTCTTACCTCGTGCAGAAAATGTTTATGTGGCACCTTATCAAATGCCTTTTGGAAATCCAAATACACTGCTTTTACTGGTACCCCCTTATCCACCCTGCTTGTTACATGCAGAAAGAACTCTAATAATTTTGCTAAGTATGATTTCCCTTTCATAAAACCATGTTGCTTGATTGTATTATGATTTTCTAAATGCCTTGCCACTACTTCCTTAATAAGAATTCTAGCATTTTCACAGTGACAGATGTTAGGCTAACCGGCCTATAGTTTCCTGCTTTTTGTCTCCCTCCTTTCTTGAATCAGGCACTACATTTGTGGTTTTCCAGTCCACTGGGACCTTTCCAGAATCCAGAAAATGTTGGTATATTATTATGAATACATCCATTTTCTCTGCAGCCACTTCTTTTAAGACCCTTAGATTCAGGCATTCAGATCCTGGGGACTTGTTAGTCTTGGTCCCAAAAATTGCTTGGCACTTTTTCTATAGTGAAAATGATAGCTTGAAGTTCTTCACCCCTTTTCCCCCCTGCAATTTCCTACTACTACTGGATGTTTTTAGTGTCTTCTACTGTGAAGGCAGATACAAAATTTTTGTTCAAGGGCCTTGCCATTTCCTTGTTTCCCTTATTAATTCCCCAGTCTCGTCTTCTAAGGACCAATATTTACCTTAGCTAATCTCTTCCTTTTCAAATGCTAGTCGAAACACTTACTTATTTATATTTCCAGCTAGTTCACTCCCATAATCTATTTTCTCCCCCTTTATTTTTTTAGCTATCCTTTTCTGGTTTCTAAAATTTCCCCAAACTTCTGGCCTACCAGTAATCTTTTCAATTTGATATCATCTTTAACTTTCTGAGTTAGCCACAGATGATTCATACTTCTTGTGGATCTTTGTTCTTTCTCAATGGAATATGTCTTTGTTGAGAATTATGAAATAGCGCCTTAAATTTCTACCATTGCTTACCTTACTCTACTGACCCTACTACTGCCTTACCTTTTATCTATTTTCCCAGTTTACTTAAGCCTTTTCTATCTTCATGCTTTTGTAATTCCCTTTATTTAAGTTTAAGATACTAATTTCAGCCCAAGTTTCTCACTGTCAAACTGAATGTGAAATTTTCCCATTATGATCAATCTTCCCTAGGTGACCTTTTACTATGAGATCATTCATTAATTTTGTCTTGTTACATATTGCCAGATAAAAAATAGCCTGTTCCTGTGGTTGGTTCCACATCGTATTATTCCAAGAAACTGTCATCCTCAAGACTACCTTTACCAATTTGATTTGTCCAATTTATATGAAGATTAAAGTCACCCACAATTATTCTTACAAGGCCCCATTATTTTTTATTTATATTCTGTCCTACCATGTAGCTACTGTTAGGGGACCTATAAACTACTCCCACTAGTGATTTCTTTCCCTTCCCATTTTTTATTTCCACACAAAATTCCTTAGGTTTGAGGACAGACCCATTAGATTGGAAGTTGGTAAATGTTACACCACTTTTCAAGAAAGGAACAAAATAAAAAACAGGGAACTACAGGCCAGTTAACCTAACGTTAATTGTTGGGAAAATGCCGGAATCTATTATTAAGTAAGTCTTAACAATGCACTGAGAAAAGCATAGTACGATTAGAACAAGTCAACATGGTTTTATTAAAGGATAATCCTATTTGGCAAATTTACTAGAGTTTTTTGATGATGTAACTAGTAGGGTAGATAAAGGGGAAGTACATCTGGATTTACAAAAGGTCTTCGATAAGGTACCACACAAAAGGTTAATAGGCAAGATAAGGGCTCATTGAGTCAGGGGTAGAATTTCAGCATTACTGGAGGATTGGTTAACAGTTAGAAAGCAGAGTGGGCATAAATGGGGCTTTTTCAAGTTGTAAGGCAGTGAATAGTGGAGTGCCACAAGGATCAGTGCTGGGCCCTCAGCTATTTACAATCTATATTAGTGACTAGATGAAGAGACAGAGAGTGATGTATAAAAGTCTGCTGATGATACCAAACTTGGTGGGAAGGTAAGCTATGGGGAGGACACAAAGAGATATGGACAAGTTAAGTGACTGGGCGACAAGATGGCAGATGGAGTAGATGGTATAATGTAGTGAAGTATAAGTTATTCACTTTGGTCATAAGGATAGAAAAGCAGATTTTTTTTTAAAAGGTGTGAAACTTGAGTGTTGATGTTCAGACAGACTCGGGTACACTCGTATAAGGAACACAGAAAGTTAGCGTGCAAGTGTAGCAAGCACTTAAGAAGGCAAATGGCATGTTGGCCTTTATTGCAAGGGGATTGGAGTGCAAGAATGTACAAGATACTATGGTGTTGTTTTGCAGAGGAGTTATCACCAGTGTCCTAGCCAATGTTTATCCCTCAATGAACATTACAAAGGCCAGATTGTCTGGTCATTATCACATTGCTGTTTTTGAGAGTTTGCTGAGTACAATTTAGCTGCAGGGTTTCCTATATCACAACAGTGGCTACACTTCATTGGCTGTAAAGCACTTTGAGATGTCTGGTGGTTATAAAATGTGCTATATAAGTGCAAGACTTTTTTCTCTAATTTACTGTTGCGAGTGCCTCATAAAACCATTTATTCCACA
This sequence comes from Carcharodon carcharias, assembly GCF_017639515.1. Classification (NCBI taxonomy): domain Eukaryota; kingdom Metazoa; phylum Chordata; class Chondrichthyes; order Lamniformes; family Lamnidae; genus Carcharodon; species Carcharodon carcharias. The sequence goes on from NC_054486.1 coordinate 65,679,354, forward strand.
TCAATCTTTGAGCCACACATTCATATCTATGATATTGTTAACCCTATAGGGAAAATTTTCTCCCCGTCAGGCAGGCTGGTCGGGAGCGGGCAGGGGTGGGCATGGGCACATTGCTCATCGCCATCTGTGATCGGCTGTTCCTCCAGTTGTGTTGAGCTTCACTGGAACATTGCAGCAGGCCAAGGACAGACATGTGGGCATGAGAGCAAGGTGGTGTGTTGAAATGGCAAGCGACAGGAAGGTCTGGGTCATGCTTGTCAATTTGCGCATGGCTCAGGCAGTAAACCCATGATGATTAGCTTTGTGGTTCTGCATTTTAATTTAGTCCCCCTACTGCTCACCCTTCCTGCAGTCCCTGCTCTTGTCCTCACAGGCTGCAAGAACCTCATACCTGTTGGACAATTTGCTCCTCCAATGCTACCTCTGGATTGACATATCTGACTCACTTGTACTTACACCCTGCTGTCTCTGACCATGAGTCAACTGTTAAGTACTTAACCTAGGGGGTGTGATTGTATCTTACAACAAAGTGTCCATGTAAATTTCTCCATCCTTGACACATTGCAGTGTCCAAAGCTCCAACCCCGGCTCAACTTTGGTCTGAATTTCCTCGAGCTGCATTCACGTAGTGCAGATGTGGTTGTTGTGTGTTAATTGAGGCCCACCAGCACCCACACACTACAGATGCAACACATCACCTGCCCTGCCATCTCTAATAATTTGGTTAGATTTAATGTACTTATTGAAAGAACAATATAGACCAAGGATAAAGGTTTTAAATTAGGGAAAGACCAATTTTACTAAACTGAGATGGAACATGGACTGGAAACAGCTACTCGAAGGTAAATCAGTATTAGAGCAATGGGAGGCATTCAAGGAGAAGATAGAGAAGATTTAGAACAAACAAGCATACACAAATAAAATGAGTGGGACTCCCAAATCTAGACCCTGTAGATGTCAAAGAGCATACAGTATAAGATGAGCCAAAAAAGGGAAGTTTATGTCAGATATTAAGACTTAGTACTGCAGAAAGCTCATAACAGTATAGATGGTACAAGATGAAATTTAAAAAGAAATGAAGAAAGGAAAGGGTAGGGTCTATTTGAGACCAGAAAGATAACTGTTGTGTGGAGGTGGAAGATGTGGACGTTGTTCTTAATGAATACTTTATGTCTTTATGTTTGTCTTCCCCCAAATGAGGGACAATGCAAAAATTGTCTTGGGGAAGAGGAGTGAGAAATAATGGAAAGAGGAAATATTAAGGGGCGTAGCATCTTTGAAAGTAAGAAAAATCACCAGGCCCTGGTGAAATGTATCCCAACCTGCTAAGAGAAGAAAGGGAAGACATAACTGAACCTCTGACCAGCATTTTCCAATCCTCTCTGGCGACAGGTGTGTTGCTGGGGAACAGGAGGATTGCTAAACATTGCCCCATTGTTTAAAAAGGGAGAAAGAGATAAACTGAGTAATTACAGGCCAATCAGCCTAACCTTGGGTGGTGGCAAAAATATTTGAAAAAATTCTGAGGGACAGTATGGATCAGGTTTGCCCAACTCACAGCCTGCGTACTTGGCCCATCAAATTTTGTTGAACATTAAACTGACTTACATTTGAAAAATGTTTTAAAGCTGCTCATCCAGTCCCTGCATTGCAGGGAAAATCAGCCTGTGACTGGACAAGCAGAAAACAGTGGGAAGGTAAGTTTCTAAGGTAAGTTCCAGGACCCTGGGTGAGAGCAGGAGTGAAAAGTGGGCCTTGGAGCAAGATGGAGAGTGAGCCTCGGAGTGAGATGGAGAGCTTCAGAGCGAGATGGAGAGTGAGCCTTGGAGTGGGAGGAAGAGTGGACCTCAGAGCGAGATGGTGAATGGACCTCAGAGTGAGAGGAAGAGTCTACATCTGAGTGAGATGGAGAGTGAGACCCGGGGCGAGATGGAGAGTGGGCCTTGGAGCAAGAAGGAGACCGGGCCTCTAAGCGAGGGGTAGAGGAAGGGAGGGCCTTGGTGTGAGGCAGAGGGGGAGAGCAGGCCTCAGAGTGAGGGAGAAGGGGAGAGCAGACCATGGAGAGAAAGGGAGGGGGAAAGCGGGCCTCGGGACAAGAATCGGGCCACCGGTGTGTGAGAGTGAGGGGAGAGTGTGAGTGTGTGTGTGTGAGAGGGGAGACTGTGAATGTGTGGGAAAGGGGAGAGTATGTGTGAGAGAGAGAGAGAGAAAGAGAGGTTTGTGTGTGTGTGAGAGAGAGAGGGGAGTGTTTGTGTGTGTGAGATAGAGAGAGGGGAGAGTGTGTATTTGTGTGCGTAGTGTGTGTGTGAGAGAAGGGACAGTGTGAGTATATGTGTGAGAGGAGGGAAGAGAGGAGACTCTGTGTGTGTGTGTTTGTGTGTGTGTCTCACTCCCAGTCTCAGGATTCTCATTCACCGTCATCCCCATACCAACAAGCAATCTCACCCACCCTCACAGTGGGTGAGCTAGTGAGCACCCTGAGACTGCAAGTGATCTGGACACCACATACTCACTCTCTCAGACTCCTAATTGTCATTTTTATTTATTACTAATTCTTAAAATGATTAATCTATTGATTTGACATTCATGTTTAATGTTATGCCAAATCGTATCTTTCTGAAATTTGCATTCAGTCCCTTGAGTGAGAAAAACATTGAAATGTGGCCTCCCATGTGATAAGGTTGCTCAAGGCTGGTATAGATTGTCATTTAGAAAGGCACAGATTAATCATTGGGCAGTGAGCATGGATTTGTTAAGGGAGCATTGTGCCTGTTTCCTCTGATTTAATTTTTGAGGAAGTAACAAGGAAGGTCAATTACATTTTTTGGCTTTTGACAAGATCTCACATGGTGGACCAGTTAGAAAATTAAGAGCCTATGGGATCCAAGTGCAAGTGGAAAGTTAGATCTGAAATTGGCTCAGTATCAGGGCACACAGGGTAATGATTGATGGGTGGTTTTGTAACTGGAAGTTAGTTGTAGGTTGGAGGCAGCAGGGCTCAGTGCTAGGTCTCCTGCTTTTTGTGGTATATATCAATAATTTAGATTTGAATGAAGGGGGCATGTTTAAGAAGTTTACAAATGATACAAAAATTGATTGTGTGACAGTGAGAAAGAAAACTGTAGAAAAACATCAATGAATTGGTCAGGTAGTAGGCAAAAAAGAGGCAAATGGAATATGGAGAAATGTGAGGTAATACATTTACAGGCAAGGTAAGGGAAAGCACAATACATGATAGAATACTGAGAAGTATAGAGGAACAGAGGGACCTGCTAACCAATGGGGTAGATGGTAGTGTAGTAGTAATCACCCGAGACTAATAATTTAGAGGCCCAGGTGTCTGGGAGCATAGGTACAAATCCCACAACAGCAGCTGGTGGAATTTAAATTCAATTGATAAATCTGGAATGTAAAGCTAGTCTTAGTAATCATGACCATGAAGCTATTATTTATTGTTCTAAAAACTCATCTAGTTTCACTGATGCGAAGGAACTTAGGCCTTTCTTACCTGGTCTCGCCTACAAATGACTTGACCCATAATAATGTAGCTGACTTTAAATGCTCTCTGAAATGGCATTGAAAGTCACTCAGTTCAAGGGCAATTAAGGGTGGGCAGCAAATGATGGCTTTGCCAGCCGTGTCCACATCCCATGAAAAATTTTTTTAAAAACCCCTGAAGTTAGCTGGACAGGTAGATAACGTAGTTAAGATGGTGTGTGGGATACTTTTCTTTGTCAGCTGAGGCATTGCATATAAGAGGTTAAGGTTATGCCGGAACCATGTAAAACAATGTTAGGTCACAGCATGAGTACAATGTACACCGCACTATAGGAAGTATGTGATCACACTAGTGAGGTTACAGAGGAAATTTATGAGGATGTTGCCAGGAATGGCAAACTTTAGTGTTTGTTACAAAGATATAAGGATGTTAAGGGCAGAACTTAGCCCTTGTCAGGTGGGCTCAGCGGGGGTGGGCAGAGGAGGTCAGGAAGCAGACCACCGCCAGCAATCGAGGCCAGAAGGCGATTTCACACTGGTGAGCCAATTAAGGCCTGCCCAGCATGAAACTCAAGCGGCAGCGCTCAGCACTGCCTATACCCCCCCGATGGTGAAAGATTTTTCATTGTTTTAAATGTCCAATGTGGGATCTTTTCTATTGTTTACAGTAAAAATTTCCTATTGAAATAGTACTTAGTCAATGCTTCTTTTAGATTTTGTAAAAATAAATGTTTTAAAATAGTCTTGTTATGCAATTCTTTTAAGTGGGCCACTGGGAATTCTCATTTCTTTTTAGACATTATTGGTCTCCATGGGAGTCGTAATACTACAAAGAATGATTGGATAGGCTGGGTTGTTTTCTATGGATCAGAGGAGGATGAGGGGAGATTTAATTTAAGTAAATAAAATTCTGAAGGGCCTAGATAGGGTGGACAGGAAGGACCTATTTGCCTTCACAAAGGTTTTAATAACAAGGGCTCATAGATTTAAAGTAAATTGTGGAACATAAGAACATAAGAAATAGGAGTAGGAGTAAATCATTTGGCCCCTCAAGCCTGCTCTGCTATTCAATAAGATCATGGCTGATTCTCTTGTGTTTTGATTTCCACATTTCCATCTAATCCCAATAACCTTTGACTCCCTTGCCTAACAAGAATCTATTTATCTCCGCCTTAAAAATATTCAATAACCCCCCACCTCCACCACCTCCTGAGGCAGAGTTCCAAAGTCGCACAATCCTCTGAGAGAAAAAAACTGTCCTCATCTCTGTCCTAAAAGGAACACCCCTAATTTTAAAGCAGTGCCCCCTAGTTCTGGACTCACCCACAAGAGGAAATATCCTTTTGACGTTCACTTTGTTAAGACCATTCAGGATCTTGTATATTTCAATCAAATCACCCTTCACTCTTCTAAACTCCAGTGGAAGCTCCACAAGCCCAGTCTGTCCAACTTTTTCCCACTCATTCCAGGTATCAATCTAGTAAACCTCCTTTGAACCACCTCCAATGCATCTACTTCCTTCCCTAAATAAGGAGGCCAAAACTGTACACAGTATTCAAGGTGCAGTCTCACCAATGCCCTGCATAACTGAAGCATAACATCCTTACTTTTATGTTCAATCCCTCTTGTGATAAAGGATAGCATTCCATTATTCTTCTTAATTACTTGCTACACCTGCATACTAACCTTTTGTGACTCATATACAAGAACACCTAGATCCCTCTGCACCTCAGAATTATGTAGCCATTCTCCATTTAAGTAATACTGTGCTTTTTTGTTCTTCCTGCCAAAGTGAACAATGTCACATTTTCCCATATTAAACTCCATTTGCCAGATCTTTGCCCACTCACTCAACTTATCTATGTTCATCTGCAATCTCCTCATGTCCTCTTCACAACACACTTTCCTACTTATCTTTGTGTCATCTGCAAATTTAGCTACCATGTCTTCACTTCCCTAATCTAAGCCATTGAAGTAAATCATAAAAAGTCGAGGCCCCAGTACAGACCGCTGTGGGACGCCACTCGTCACATCCTGCGAGTTGGAAAAAGACCCATTTATGCATGCTCTCTGCTTTCTGCCAGCCAGCCAATTTTCTATCCATGCTAATATGTTACCCATTACACCATGCACTTTTATTTTCATTAATTAGCTTTGATGTGGCACCTTATCAAATGCCTTCTGGAAATCCAAGTACAGTACATCTACTGGCTCTCCTTTACCCACTGCCCATGTTACCCCTTCAAAAACTCCAATAAATTGGTTAAACATGATTTTTCTTTCACAAAACCATGCTGACTCTTCCCAATTGCCTTGAGCTCTTCTAAGTGCCCAGCTATAACCTTCTTAATGAATGATTCTAATAACTTCCCCACGACAGACTATAGTTTCCTGTTTTCTGCCTCCCTCCCTTCTTGAATAGAGAGGGGTTATATTTGCTACTTTCCAACCTGATGGAACCTTTCCAAAATCTAGTGAATTTTGGAAAATTAACAACAGCGCATCGACTACCTCATTAGCCACCTCTTTTAAGACCCTAGGATGTAGTCTATTGGGACCTGGTGACTTGCCAGCTTGCAGCCCCATCGATTTGCTCAGCACCCTCGTGATTTCAGTTTCACCCAGTTCCTTTCTCCCATTCACCTCCTGATTTGCAGTTATTACTGGAATGTTTTTTGTATCCTCTATAGTGAAAACAGAAGCAACATATTTGTTCATTTCTTCTACCATTTCCTTATTATCTACTATTATCTATCCACTGTCACTCTCTAAAGAAGCAACACTCACTTTACTTACTCTTTTCCTTTTTAAATACCTGTTGAAACTCTTGCTATCCATTTTTACATTTCTAGCTAGCTTCCTCTCATACTCTAATTTCTTTCTTCTGATTAACCTTTTAGTTATTCTCTGTCGTTCTTTATATTCTGTCCAATCATCTGTCCTGCCAGTCATCTTTGCGGAATTGTATGCTTTTTCCCTTAAGTTTGATGCTTTCCTTAACATCTCTAGTTAACCACGGATGGTGGGTCCTCCCCTTAGAATTTTTCTTTATAGTAGGAATGTACTTATTCTGAATACTCTGAAATATCCCCTTAAATGCCTGCCACTGTTTCTCTATGGATCTATCCTGTAGCCTAGTTTCCCAGTTCATTTCAGTTAGCTCAGCGTTCGGCCTGACATAGTTGTCCTTATTTAAGCTTAAGATACTAGTCTTAGACCCACTCTTCTCCCTTTCAAACTGGGTATAAAATTCAATCATATTGTGGTCGCTGCTACCTTGGAGTGCCTTTACTCTGAGGTCATTAATTAATCCTGTCACATTACACAATACCAAATCTAACATAACCTGCTCTCTGGTTGGTTCCGGGACATGCTGTTCTAAGAAACTATCTTGAAAGCATTCTACGAACTCCTCTTCCAGGCTACTACTGTCAATCTAATCTTTCCAGTTTGTGTGTAGATTAAAATCAACCATGATTATTGCTGTCCCTTTATCACAAACACACAATATTTTTTTTGAATACTTTGTCCTACACTGTGGCTACTGTTAGGGGGCCTGCAGACCATTCCCACCAATGACTTATTCCCCCTGCTATTCCTCATCTCCACCCAAATCGATTCTACATCCTGATCTCCTGAACCAAGGTCATCTCTAACTATTGAACCAATGCTCTCTTTGATTAACAGTGCTACCCCTCTACCCTTACCTACATTCCTGTTCTTGTTGAATGTCATGTCCCCTTCAATATTAAGGACCCAATCTTTGCTGACCTGCAGCCACATCACTGTAATTGCTATCAGATCATATCTATTTACTTCAATATGGGCTATAAATTCATTTACTCTGTTATGAAAGCTACATGCATTCAGATAGAGAGCCTTCAGTTTTGTCTGTTTGTTACCTTTGTAATATCTAGTCTTGACGTTGATGTATTCTTAGGTTTTTTGTCTCTCTCTGCTCCTGCCTTTCTCTGATCATCATTTTGCATATTATTATTTTGCTCTCTTGTCTCGACTCTACATTTTGAATTGCTACCTCTACCCAAGCTTGATCCCTCACCCCTCTTGTTTAGTTTAAAGCCCTCTCTACTTCCCTAGTTATGCAATTTGCGAGGACACTCGTCCCAGCACAATTCAGGTGTAAACTGTCCCAACGGTACAGCCCCCACTTTCCCCAGTACTGGTGCCACTGCCCCACAAACTGGAACCCACTTCTCCCACACTAGTCTTTGAGCCATGCATTCATCTCTCTAATCTTATTTCCCATATGCCAATATTCACATGGCTCAGGTAATAATCCAGAAATTATTACCTTTTAGGTTCTGCTTCTTAATTTGGTACCTAGTTCCTCATACTGACTTTGTAGAGTCTCTTTCCTAGTTTTACCTATGTCATTGGCACCGACATGGACCACGACAACTGGATGCTTCCCCTCCCACTGCAAGTTCCTCTCCAGCCCTGAGCAGATGTCCCAAACCCTGGCACTGGGCAGGCCACATAGCCGCCTGGACTCTCACTCTTTGCTGCAGAGAACATATCAATCCCCCTCACTATACTATTCCCTACCACTACTATATTCATTTTTGCTCCCCCAACTTGAATGGCTTCCTAGCATCACAGTGCCATGGCCAGCCAGCTCATCCACCTTGGAGACTTTGCTTTCATCCACACAGGTTGTGTGCACCTCAAACCTGTTTGATAATTGCAAAGCCTGAGGCTCCTCTCCTACTGTCTGCTCGGTCCTATTACCTGCCTCACTGACAGTCACATCCTCCTGTCCCTCACTGCTGACCTAAACAGATGACCCTTTTCTAAGAGGTGTGACTGTCTTCTGGAACAAAGGATCCAGGTACTTCTCCCCCTCCCTTATGTTGCACAGTGTCTGCATCTCAATTTCCAGATCAATAATCCTAATCGGGAATTCCTCAAGCTGCTTACATTTCCTGCAGACGTGTTTGTCATGGATTGCCTTGGCGTCCAAAATCTCCCACATCTCTCAGCTGTAACATACCACCTGTCCCACCCTTCTAACTTATGTTATTTACTTAATTTACTTTAATTACTTTCTTCCTATGTATGCTACAGTTTACTGTGTTTATTGAATACTAGTACCACTGACAACTAAAGGTTATTTGCTTCTTAACTACAAGGTATGTGTTTTAGACTAAAAACAAAAATACCTGGAAAATTTCAGCAGGTCTGACAGCATCTGCGGAGAGGGATACAGTTGATGTTTCGAGTCCATACGACCTTTCATCAGAACTAAGAAATATAGAAATGAGGTAAAATAGTGTTTTAGATGTTCGTTTAAATTACTTTATTTTTATTGCTTTTTTAATCTTTATTGTTTGATTTTAATTTTAAAGTTTTCAAATTTTGGTTTATTATTTTAAAGTTTTAGTTCTTTTTATTTATAGATCAACCTTAACTTGCCTGTCCTAAGCTGGTTTCTCACACACTGTCCCTTAGACTGAGCACTTACGGGTCAATCAATTTACTAGCTTCCTTTGATGTCACAGTTGCTTTTTTTCTTTTTCCTGACTGCAACCTCACAGCAGCTGAAACAGTGAAATAGCGCGCTGCTCAGCTCCTGACTGTCTCCCGCAGGTCTGCTCCACCCTGACTCCCAGCGAGGTACCCAAACTGAAGTCCCCGCAGCTCTCCGCACCCTTTTAAAACTGAAGCCTCTCCCGCTCTCCACATCCTTTTCAAACTGAAAAGGGAGGATTCGGGGGAGTGAGTCTTTTTTAACCTAGAGTGGGGTGAGCGTCTGGAACTCACTCCCTCAAGGGGTGGTAGAGGGAGAAATCCTCATTGCATTAACAAAATGCATGGATGTGCATATGAAATCCCATAACAAGGCTATGGACCAAGAGCTGGAAAGTGGGATTAGGCTGGTTCTCTCAATTTCGGCTGTTATGACAAGAAGGGCCAAATGACCTCCTTCTGTGCCATAGTCTGTCTACGTTTCTAAGTTATGGTGCAACCCCCAAATTACTTTATCACCCCAAGTTACATTGCCTCCTCAAAATGTTTAATTATCATTCCAAGTTACATTGTAACCTGATTTTGCTCTCAAAGTAACAATGAGGCTAATGGGTGTGATGCTATTTATGCATAAATGGTACAGTATCTGCAGGAGAGAGAAGGTGCACATTTATTTGCCAATATCCAACAGTTGTTGGACAAGTTACACAGTTATTTTTTTGAAAATAGTACCTTGCTGGCTGCCTTGTCATTTAAATGCATTGAATGATGCTGTATTTGCATACAGAAAGTTGCATTTTGACATTTCAAGTGTAAATGCCCTTTTAACAGTGATAACTGTTAATTATTGCCACTGATCACTCTGGCACTGGAAATGAACTATTTTATGTATGGCGTCTCAAGCCTTCAGGTTAAAGATTTTATAAAGATGCCAAATTTAAATTTTGCTTTACTTTTCCTTTCCATCTATTTTTTTCCCTCTTAATCTTTTTTACATGATTTGGCATTGAATTCACGCATTCTAATTTGCACTTCTTTCACAGTCCTTGCATTGTTTATATCAGAATCTTTCAATTGATTGCTAAGGAGATACAGAGTTGTTTGTTCTGTTCACTCAGGTCTCAGATGTCTGGCTTCTTCCAATGTGTCATTGTCAGTTCTCACCTTCAGCAATTTGCTATGCAAAACATATGTCAACCTAAACATGCAAGGGCAAATTTAACTAATGGCAGACCCTATTAAATGCCCTACTATAGCAAAATCTGTTCCATTAATTACCCTCCAACCTTATCTATCAGCCATCTACTTCTGACCACATGCAGAACTCAAAATTTTCAAAATTACTTAATATAGGTATATATAAAAATATTTACAATAATACACCAAACAATGAAGCCTTTAAATGATTTGACTACAAAGCTGTGGCTCCATTTTGAAAGTTATCAGCTGGCTGGAAAGTGCATTGGAACTCCCTGAGGATGGGAGTGGGACAAAGTGAATTGACCTTCCAGGGACAAAAACAGAAAATGCTGGAAAAACTCAGCAGGTTTAAAAGCATCTGTGGAGAGAAAAAAAATAGTTAATGTTTCAAGTCCATATGACTCATCTTCAGAGCTCTGTTTTTCTGTTTTTGTTTCAGATTTCCCACATGCGCAGAATTTTGCTTTCATTTTGACCTTCCAGAGAGTTGGCACTGATGCAATGGGTTGAATAGCCTCCTTCTGTGCTGTAACCATTCTATGGGCTGGATTTAACAGGGCCCCACGGCCCCAGTTGGCCATTAACAGGCTGGAGGTGGGATCTTCCACCCATGGAGAACACAAGGTTCTGTCTCAAGAGCTGCTGGCCAATCAGAGACCAACAGCTTTCCAATACCAGCAGGGCCACTCGAAGCAGTGGTCACTGCTGGTTCTGTGTTCAATTGATGAGGAGGTGTGCTGCGCTGAATCCTTTTGAGGTCAGTGTTGATGGTCCCACCAGGCCCAAGTTAACAGGTCCCTGCAAGGGGTGGAGGGGTGGTGGGGCATTTACACCTCGGGGGAAGCCTTCCTATGAGCCCCTGACGTAATCTCCTAATGGAACTATGGAACTCAGTAGCAGCATTGTAACTTGCCTTAACCTTATTGCATTTAGGCTTGTTGCACTAACCTTTATGTGCTTTTATCTACATAATTCAATACGAAACTGAATTTACACAAAGTAAATAGCTGGCAACATTGACCCACCCAGAATGAACTATTCAAATATGTACTTTTTTGGGTACATTTATTTCTGCACATACTATCAATAAAATCCTGTCTAAAGTAATGCTGCACCCAAAATGACAGCAGGCCAAAGAAAGAGCACCAGCAGATTTCACTCTATTAAAATGTCGGTTTATTCTGAAAAGAAGATCATTCATTATGGGCAGCAACATGATATGAACATAAGTAACCTGCTAATCATGTTACTTTGCAATAATCTCGAGAGGCACTTCTGGTTTAGACCGAGCTGTGAAACTTGTTTACTTTCTCATGAAAGCCACAAAATTATTTCTTTGACAAAGTTGGTCCATTTTTTATGAATATTAGAAGCATAGAAACATAGAAACTAGGAGCAGGAGTAGGCCATTTAGCCCTTTGAGCCTGCTCCACTATTCAATATGATCATGCCTGATCTTTTATCTCAACACCATATTCCCGCTTTGTCTCCATGCTCCTTGATGCTCCTAATATCCAAACATTTATCAATTACTTTCTTGAATATACTCAGTGACCAAGCCTCCACATCCTTCTGTGGGAGAGAATTCCACAGGTTGACCACCCTCTGAGTGAAGAAATTATTCCTCTTCTCAGCCCTAAATGGCCTGCCCCATATCCGGAGAGTGTGGCCCTTAGTTCTAGACTCCCCAACCAGGGGAATCAACCTCACTGCATCCATTCTGTCTAATCCTGTTAGGATTTTATACGTTTCAATCATATCACCTTTCATTCTTCTAAATTCTAGTGAATACAGACCCAGTCGAACCAATTTCTCCTCATATGACAGTCCTGCCATCCCCAGTATCAGCCTAGTAAACCTTCGCTGCACTCCCTCTATGGCAAGTATATCCTTTCTTACGTAGGGAGACCAAAACTGATGCAATACTCCAGGTGTGGTCTCACAAAGGCCCTGTATAACTTCAGTAAGACATCTCTACTTCTGAACTCAAATCCTCTTGCAATGAAGGCCAACATACTGTTTGCCTTCCTAATTGCTTGCTACACCTGCCTGTTTACTTTCATTGATTGCTGTACAAGGACACCCAGATCCCTTAGTACATCCACATTTCCCAATATATCACCATTTAAATAATACTCTGCCTTTCTGTTTTTCACACCAAAGCACATAACTTCACATTTATCCACATTATACTGTATCTGCCATTTGTCTGCTCACACACACAACTTGTCTAAATCACCCTGAAGCCTCCTTGCATCCTCCTCACAACTCACAACCCTGCCCAGTTTTGTGTCATCAGAAAACTTGGAAATATTGCATTTGGTTCCCTCATCCAAGTGATTGAAATATATCGTGAATAGCTGATCCCTGCGGTACACCACTAGTCACCACCTGCCACCTGGAAAAAGACTCATTTATTCCCGCTCCCATATGCTTTAATTTTGCCCTCTAGCCTCTGATGTGGGACCTAATCAAAAGCCCTCTTGACATCCAAATACACCACTTCCACTGGTTCTCCCTTATCTATTCTACTAGTTACATCCTCAAAAAACTACAGTAGATTAGTTAAGCATGATTTCCCTTTCATAAACCCATACTGTTTTTGTCTAACCCTGTTAATGTTTTCCAAGTGATCTGTTACCACATCTTTTATAATAGAATCTAACATTTCCCCAGTACCGATGTTAGGCTAACTAGTTTGTAATTCTCTGTCTTTTCTCTCCCTCTGTTTTTAAATAGTGGAGTTTTTAAAGATTGGCTACCCTCCAATCTGTAGGAGTCTATAAAATTTTGGAAGATGACCACCAATGCATCCAATACTTCCTTTAGTATTCTGAGATGTGGATTATCGGGCCCTGGGGACTTTTCAGCCTCTAACCCTATTAATTTCTCTAGCACAATTTTATTTTACTAATAATGATTCTCCTCAATTCCTCTCTCCTACTGGACCCTTGGTTCCCTAACTTTTCTGGGAAATTATTTGTGTCCTCTTTTGTGAAGACATAACCAAAATATATGTTTAATTCTTCTACCGTTTCTTTGTTCCCCATAATAATTTCCCCTGTTTCTGACTTTAAGGGACCTATGTTTTTGCTAATCTTTTTCTCTTCACAGATTTATAGAAGCTTTTACAGTCAATTTTTATGTCCCTTGCAAGTTTGCTCTCATACTCCATTTTCCCCTTCTTGATCAATCTTTTTGTCCACTTTTGCTGAATTCTAAACTGCTCCCAATCCTCAGGCTTGCTGCTTTTTCTGACAATTTTATATGTCTCCTCTTTGGATCTAATACTATCCCTAATTTCTTTTGTAAGCCATGGTTGAGCCACCTTTCCTGTTTTGCTTTTGTGCCAGACAGGAATGAATAATTGTTGTAATTCATGCATACGTTCCTTAATTATTAGCCATTGCCTTTCCACTGTCAATCCTTTTAGTAAGGTTCCCCAATCCTTCATTGCCAACTCGCGCCTCATACCCTCGTAGTTCCCTTTATTTAGTTTCAGAACCTTAGTTTTGAATTCAACTTCTTCACTCTCCATTCTAATGAACAATTCTATAATTTTATGGTCGCTCTTTCCCAAGGGACCCCACACAAGATTGTTAATTAATCCTTTCTCATTGCACAATACCCAGTTTAGAATAGCCTGCTCTCTAGTTGGTTCCTCAATGTATTGGTCTAAAAATCATCACATACACAATCCAGGAAATCCTCCTCCACAGTATTATTGCTAGTTTGGTTTGTCCAATCCATATGTAGATTAAAGTCACCCATGATTACAGTTGTACCCTTACTGCATGTGTCTCTAATTTCCTGGTTAATGCCTTCCCTTATATCTCCATTACTGTTTAGGGGCCTATACACAACCCCCACCAACATTTTCTGCCACTTGGTGTTTCTTATCTCCACCCAAACAGATTCCACATCATGATTTTCTGAGCCAATATCCTTCCTCACTATTGCATCAGTTTCCTCCTTTACTAACAATGCTACCCTGCCTCCTTTCCCAATTTACCTCTCTAAATATTGAATACCCCTGGATGTTCAGTTCCCACCTTTGGTCACCCTGCAGCCATGTCTCTGTAATTGCAACTATATCATAATTGTTTATATCTATTTGCATTGTTAATTTATCTACCTTATTGAGAATACTTTGCACATTAAAATACAATGCCTTTAGACTTGTCATTTTAACCTTGTTAGTCATTTTAGCTTTTTTTTGCACTATGACCCCATTTATTTCTCTCCCTTGTTTTTTCTGTCTTCCACTTTTGCTTCTTACTTTTCTGTCTTTTGTTCCTATCTTTGTTTCCCCCTCCTCTGTCCTCCTGCTCAGGTTCCCACCCCCCTGCTATTCTAGTTTAAACCCTCCCCGACTGCACTAGCAAACACCCTGAGGACCTTGGTCCTGGTCCTGCCCTGATGCAGCTGCTTGTACTGGTCCCACCTTCCCCAGAACTGGTCCCAATCTCTCTTTGCTATAGAGGTGTTGAGTTTCAAGCTCCAAGGTGTAGCCTGCAAGCTTCAACTTGCTTGATAAAGTACATGAGCAAACTGGAGATAGGGGTTTACTGGTTTAATAGATGCCAAATATTCTATTCTTTGACATGTCTATGGTCACGTTGAAGGGGTCCTCCAACCTGAAAACACAGGTAATAGTCAAGAATTAGGCAGTTGATTCCCAGGAGGAGAATATGTTCAGATCACCAAGCACGCTCAGTAGTAGCTGTGCTAGAAGCAATGTAGCACCAGGCAATTGGTACAGTACTTGATGCAGCAGATTCAAATACACGATGAATTGGAGTAATTTGATGGAGTAAAATTTCCCCAGTTGTTTCCCAATCTCCTGATGTAGTTTTTACAGAAGATCAATGAAAATTGTGGAAAAGTGGCATAATTGGCTGCAATTACAGCAGGAGTATGAATAAAAATGCATGGAACTTCCAGGTGATTTGCCACCATCATATGAAGGTTCGGTGCCACCATAACCCTAGCTGCCAGGGAAATTGTGCAGCCAGCTGACATATCTATTAAATCCATTACGCAATTACTCAGTTCAGCAATTAAAATAGACCTTAAAAGACATCATTAAGATTTTCCGAAGGATAAAGTGGCAAGCATCGCTATGAGGCTTCTGTAATCTAATGATATTGTTCAACACACTTTGTGGTTTAATTAAGGAAGCTTTGCCAACAAAACTCTAATGGTGATTATTCCCTCTTATGAGCAGTTAATAACAAAAAGGAATGACTTGCAACTTTCTGATCATATGTTTGCAAGATAAATGGAACCATCAAAGGCTCACAATATGGAACCTGACTTTGAATAATTTTAACACCCAATAAAACAAAGAAGACATTCAGGAAAAAGGCAGGAGTCTTTCCCATTCAGTCTTGTTATGACAGGGCAACACAATCCACCCCACCAGCAGCTCCGTCATTTTCAACTTTATTTAGAGTTGAGAAGGTGCAGTTTAAGAATCATGCTAGAAACTGATGAGTCCTGTAGAGCTTTTGACTTGAAGAATTCCATCAAATAAAAAGTGCAGTTTCCAGTATAACTTAAACACATTAATCTCATTAAAATTTAAACATAGCCCTGTGGCGATGCTGTATCACTGAAACACTGCTCTGCATGGAGCTCCAGCTAGCATTGGGTAATGACAAGTGTGTGAGTCTCAAGGAAACCAGCAAAATGTGTTCCCAACAGTTTGTGCCTTCATGAGAATGGACTGCATTTGGAAATCTCTGCTTCATCTGTTGGCAGTGTATGGATAATTTGCTTACTATTCCAGGATCATCCTGGAGTGCGAAGGTAATGTCCAGATTTTCTTCTCTACTGCAAGCCATCTTCTTTATCCCCTCTCCCTGTCAATGCTACCCTGAGTGCAAGGAGTTCATGCACTTCTTTGTCACCAAAATTGAAACTACTTCTGCCACTTCCCTCTTTTCCCCTAGCCCATTGGGCCAAATTTCAATTAATGCTTCCCCCTGACCTAGCACTGAACTCACATCTTTCTCTGGCTTCCCTGCTACATCTCCTCATGCTCTCTGAAGCTCATCTTGTCCATGAGACTCACCTCCTGCTTCTGTCCCCTCGACTCTATTCCCAAGAAACCACCCAACTTCCCCCTCCTGGACCCCATATTAATGGACATTAACAGTTCTTCTTTCTCTGGTTCTGCACCTCTCTCCTTCAAGTCTGCTGTCATCATCCCTCTCCTAAAAAAAAACCCTTGACCCCACCATCCTTGCAAACTACTGTCTCATCGCTAACCTCCCTCTCCTCTCCTTAAACATGGTGTGGCAACCCAAATCCCTTCCCGTCTTTCCTGGAGCTCTATATTTGAATCCTTTCAGTCAGGTCTCCACCCCTGCCACAGTACTAAAACTGACCTTATCAAAGTCACAAATGACATCCTATGTGAATGTGACAAAGGCAAGCTGTCCCTCCTTGTCCTTCTTGACCTGTCTGCAGCTTTTGACTTAGTTGATCACACAATCCTCCTCCAGTGCCTCACCACTGTCCTACAGCTGGGTGAGACTACACTCATGTGGTTCCATTCTTATTTAAATATTCACAATCAGAGGGTCACCATCAACGGCTTCTCTTCCTGTTCCCATGCTGCTGCTTCTGGTATTACCCAGGGATCTAACCTTGGCCCTCTCCTATTTCTGATCTACATGTTGCTGCCCCAAGATGACATCATCCAAAAACACATCAGTTTCCACAAGCAAGCTGACGACATCCATCTGAGAGGGCAAAAATGGCCTTGGTTTAACACCTCATCCAATAGACAGCATCTCTGACAGAGTTCCTCAGTACTGCACTGTGTCAGTCAGATTATATGAAATGAGCCTTAAACAATCTATTGATTTCAGAGGCAAGAAAGCTACCACTGAACCAAAAATAACAAGTATATCCCATCAAAGCTACATAAAATCAATGTTGCAGTCTGATATTTCTGCTCAACAGGCCAAGTTGATATTTATGTTACCACCAAGCAATGGCTTCTTCTTAGGTGTTGCTGCCTTCTCCATTAGATTTTTCTGGTAACATTTCTTAAATAATGTCCATATAAGCTCTATTTTCAGAAAAAAAGTTGCGACAGGGTGTCAAAAAACTTATATCCTGGAAAAAAAACATTAGTACTGAATTAACTTTTGGCTACGTGGAATGCACAGAAGATGACATCCCTCAGTTTCTGATAAAAAGAGAGCCATTTAAAAAATTTAACAGATCCACTCAAAACACTCTAGTATATTATATTTATAAGTGATAAATCTATTAAATACAATTCATAAAATCATAGAGCATAGAAGGAAATTATTAGGCAAATCTCACTCTTTGAAAGAACTGTTCAGTTAGTCCCAATTCCCTGCTCTTTTGTCAAAGTTCTGCAAAATTCTCCCTTTCAAGTATTTCTCCAATTCCCTTTTGGAAGTTTCTGCCAAACCTACTTCCACCACCCTTTCAGGCATGCAATCCAGATCATAATAACTTGGGGGTAAAAAGGTGACTTTTTTGTCAATTATTTTAAATAGCAGAACAGTTCTTCCTTGTATGTCCTATAAGATCCCTTATAGTTTTGAATACCTCTAATAAACCTCCTCTTAAGCTTCTCTGCTGTAAGAAGGACAAACTCAGCTCTTCTAGCCTGCCACATTACTAAAGTCCCTCACCCCTAGTATCATTATGGTAAATCTTCTTTAAACCCTATCCAAGGTCTTGGCATCCTGCAGGGCCCAGGAGAGAGGGGTGCAGAAGGTCCTAATCACCAGGGCCTGTACTTCTGGAGGTCCCAGGCTCATTGGCCAAGGCACCCATCAATCTGGATGGTCAGTGTCCAAAGCAGCCAATCAGGCACGTAGACCATCCCAATTGACAGGTTAATTGACAAATGATTGCTTTCTTTCTGAACAACGATTACATTACTCTATTTGCAGGCAGTCACTCACAAATGGAATCTTAAGTTAGATAAACTACTGCTGGTGATCAGCCACAAGAAAAACTTAGAACAGTGTGCAAGAACCAAATTGAACTGACGAAGCCTCAGGAATTTCAGATGCTGGTAAACAGCATGACAAAATGGGTAAGAGATAAACAAGTGTAATGTTCACCATCTACTGCTTAGTTTGCTTTACTATGTAATAACAATGTTCCAGGCATACATTTATAATTTCTGAAGTGCTGATTGAAATCTCATATTTCTGTTGACACAGGGGAAGATACTATCCTAGAAAACAGAGGAGAACACTTGTCACCATGTTATCTCTTATCAGCATTGTCGTAAATACCCAACAGCAGCATAAGTACTCTAGGGGTAAAATTGAAAAGCCCACAAAAATGGGCACAGGGATCATGATGTACAATTAATCCTTACTGGTTCATAGCAGTTTGCTGTGTGCTAATGATAATGAAAATGGTGTGTAACTCAGTGCTGGAAGCACTTTTGACTGGCTTCACACCTCAACAGAAGGCCCAAGTTTGTACTAGGCTAGCACCACTTAAATAAAGCCAGCCTGCACCTCATTCGCATGAGGTGACGATTGGCTATAGCAGAAGCTGCAAGTGTTGAAAGAGAAGTTAGTGTATGGAAAAAGAACCTTGAAAAATGGCCCAACAGGCCAGAGTCTGTGCCCCAAGTTGCTCAGGCCTCAGGCTGTGCAGAAAGCCCTTCAGACAGAGGTAAAAAGGTGGTGGCAGCAGGTCGCCATGGAGGTCAATGCCAACAGTGTAGCCCCAAGGACCTGGGTGCAGTGCCACTCAATGTTTAATGACCTCACATAGGGAGCCAAGGTAAACAAATGTATCTTCAAATGTCATTTCCTCACAATTGAGGCAATAGCCTCACACAACTGCACTAGATCCCCTTCAGTTGCTTAGGAAGTCTCTATCAAGCACAATTCATGCCTAATATTCATAGCCTCACCTCACACATGGCTCTGCTGCATGTCTCACACTCACATCTCACTGCCATCTTTTTAACTGTGGCAGCACATTGGATCATGCTCACTGACACACTTCCCTCTCTCTTGCAGGACAAGGTAGTGCATAACTGCAGGCAGTATCACCTAACCGGCGTGGTACAGGCAAGGCTGCAAGTCCTCATCTTTATGGAGGAGACTGTGTTGGCAAACGTTGGTGGGGCCATGATTGAGGCCATGCCAGTAAAGAGGATGATGGTATTTCCCTACCTAATCCACATTCTCATATTCCACTTGCCCTCAATGCATAAGCTCTTTGGATTTACAGGCTGCTGTTGGTATAACCATGCACCTTTTGCTTTCCCCTGCATATCTCACCCCCACCCTTACCCTTCTGCCTTTCTCCTTTCAGATACCCAAGAACTGCTACCTGGCCAAACAGTGGTGTAGGAGGCTATTGTCCTAGAAGAACAGAGACCGATGAATAAGAAACGCCACCGCTCAATCTCATATTCGCAGCCTCCAGCCCAGTTACTGGCACTGCATGAATTTTAAAAGATGGCTTTGAAGTGGGATCTGAATATGGGCACAAGTGGGCTGCAGCCAGGCCAAGGGGAAAGGAGAGCACAGATACCAGCTTCCCAAAGGGCAAGATGCATGCAAGTTCTGTTGTAGTTGATTCAGATGAGGAGTTTGATGGGATTGCATACAGGAAAAGGCTAATAGGATACACTCAGAAATGCCTGGTGCATTGGCAGGCCTGCCAGAAAACCTGCTATCACCATCAAAGAGCATGGAAGAGCCCGGCATCAACTTGGCACAGTATTTTGCGCCCTTGGAGCCCTTGTTTACCAGCCTGGAGGTTACAGCCAGCACCATGACAGGACTTTTGGACCCAACCATGGTGCATCAACTGGTGGTCAATGTCTCAGCTTCCACTGCAGCACAAGCAGCAGCCAAAGACTTGGTGTTGGAGTGGAAGCTCAAACTAAGATCATGAAATCACAACTTGTTGTCATGCAAGCCCAACTTGTTGCCACATGGGCTCCCAGGATCCCACAGCAGTCCAGCAAACTGCACTCCAGCAGATTACCCAGACTACTGAGGCCCTCCCCCCGGAAGAGTGGTAGTGGCTTTGTGAGCATGCACATGTTGTCTTCTCTCAGGAGGACACTGTTCATCCTCTCACCACTGCCATTCAAACAGTGCACTTGTGTTGCCTCTCGGCTAGCCAACCCAAAGTGCTGCCTCCAATGCTGAGGCAATGCAGGCCAAAACCAGGCCCAGAGACACAGCACTGCTTGAGGAATCCACCATCCATTTGCTGTCTCCTCCATTAAAAGTCAGCAGCCTTCCACCAGCGATGATGCAGCTTTGGGGTAGCACTGTGAAGGAATACTAGGACAGACAAAAGCTGTAAGACAGGCGTTAAGGGAATGGACAAGGATGATGAGTTGAGTATTGTATGAAATGTTGGATGTTTTGTTGGATAAATTTGGTCCTATATGATTGTTTTATGATGCTTTTATTTCATGACAATGGCCAAGAGAATGCTGCAATGAATAGTAATAGAGAGATGGTAAGCTGTGCATCAATGGGGACCTGGGGTTATATTCACAAGAACAAGGGTTGAATGAGGTGCTCATGGACAATTCGTCTGGAATGTGGCTGCCTTATCCCTTGTTTATCCTGCTCTTGCTGAACTGTTTGCCATATCCCTCACGGCAAGGGCTGTACCTTCATGATGACCAGGTTATGGAGGATACAGCAGAGCACCACATATTGGGACACATGGTGTGGCAAGTACAGCAGGACTGCTCCGAAGTGGTGAAGGACCATTGCTTCCAGTTATCTGCTCTATGATGTTTCTCACAGCAGCATGGCTTTCATTGTATGCATGCTGCCCACATGTGTGCTGGGTTGTGGAGGGGCTGCTGGGGTGTAATGAATCAAGTGTTGAGCAAATCACCCTTGTTACCCAGCAGCCACCCTCTGGTTTGATGTAGTGGCTGAAAGATTGAGGGAATAACAGCTGGTCCTGAACGCTTTATGACTGCTGCAAGGGCAGTGGGCATTCACCAGCATGATGTGCTGAATATGGTCGCATATTAACTGCAATTCAGCATGTCTGCAATTCAGCACCTTCGCAATTAAGGTATATTTCAGTATTGAGATGTGGCATCCACAAAACCACATGCATTAAGTGAGTGTCACTCGGCACCCAGGGGAAGCCCACTCTCCTGCCAAAGCTTCATGTACATTTTACCTGTTTCTCTCTAGTCAGAGAGAGCACAATGAAGTACACTCTCAGGGTGAAAATTGAGGTCGGTGTCAGGGTTCCTGCCCACCAACTGGAGAACCAGCCTCTGTTGGGAAAGGCCTGCTGGAATTAAGTGCCCATCACACATTAAACTGGTGACAGTCAGGCCTTCCCCAGGCTTTAGTTCCCTGGGACACAGGTCCTGCTGGCAGCTCTCCATTGCCTGTCAATGTCACGGGAGCAGTGGTTGCTGCCAGTGATGCACCAGAGGCCTAGGATCGACGAGGCACCCCAAGCCACAGATAAGTGAAGGCAGGACGGGAATCACAGGGAGGGAGTCGCTGGCTATGGTGGTGGTGAAGGGGCAGGGGGAATCTGAAGAAAGGACAAGATGGTGGCTCTCAGAGGATTCCCTTTCCCAATCCAGGATCCTCGATCAGGCACTGGGTGTCTTTGAACGAGGGATTCCACCTGGAGGTCTGCAATTTTTGGGATCCCCTCATGGAGACTGCTCCACCCATCGCTGATTGAATACCAGCGGCAGCTGGATGATACCCTTATATGGGCATTAATTGCCCACTTAAGGACCTCAATTAGCATCCGACCATGAGCCTATGAGCCTTCCCTCCCTGGAATTAATTGGGTGGAGGCAGGTGACCCCACCTTGCAAAAATCCCCACCCCCCACCCCCGGCCCAATTAAATGCCTCACCTCCAAACTCACTGCTCGGAGGGCATTAAATTCCACCCTCTGAATAAGGGGCCTTGGTCACCAACCTCTCTGATGGAGCAGCAAACAACAAACTGAGAGATGTTGCATGCTCTAGCCTGGAAGGATCCCAATGCAAAGAAGTACAAGACTAAGGTCACCTTCACAACCACTGCGGTGTGTCATCGCCCTGCTCTGTGGTTGTAGGCCTGGTTGTAAGTGGTGACAGAGTTGTACATGCGCCTCCTTCACAAGTGGATGACACAAACACTGTTCCTGCCTTAGGTGGAGGTAGGAGAAATGCTTCCAGAAGCCCTTAGGTGGGTAAGGCCCCCTGCTACTGGGAGCCTGTCTCCCCCTCCTCTTCCTGCCTTTGTGAGCAGCTTTTCCTTTGATTTGTTGCCTCTTCATCATCTGTCACTCGTGCTGCAGCCCAAAGAGGATTGCAACTATAGCACCCCTGACCAGGAGGAAGTGGGGGAAATGCGTGCAAGAGTGCTGTTTTGATACTAGCAGCACCTGTGTCACCACAGAGATGAATTTCATGGCCTCCTATTAACTTTGGCAGTATTCATGAAAAAGTGCAGATGATTCAGCACCCAAGAGCTCATAATGGGTGGTGAGAGGCTTAGTTCCTTCTTTGATCCGCTGGTGAATGGTAAACAATTGCTAAGATGTACCGTGTTGGTGCCTAGAAAGTCCCTATGACATATAAGCTGAGGTCTACTTGTAGTGCGTTGTGGATGAATGACTATTTCTGTGGGTCTTCACAGATCGGGTGGCAAAGTACAATAACCATAAAATTGTTATAGCACAGAAGGAGACCATTTGGCCCATCGTGTCTGTGCTAGCTTTCCTAAGGAGCAATTCATGTACTGCCACTCAGCCCACCCCCCACTTCCTCCTTTTCAGGTATTTAGAAAATTCAGAACAATGTAAAATAATTTACGACACAAAAGGAGGCCACTCCGCCCACCGTGTCTGCGTCGGCTGAAAAATGAGCCACAAGCTTAACCCCATTCTCCCACACTTGGTCTACAACCTTCGAGGTTACAGAACTTCAAGTGCATATTCAGACACCTTTTAAAATGAGTTAAGGTTTTCTGCCTCTACTACCTTTTCAGGCAGTGAGTTCCAGAACCCCACAACCCTCTGGGTGAAAACGTTTTTCCTCATCTCCCTTCTAATCCTTCTGCCAATCACTTTAAATCTATGCCTCCTAGTTACTAACCTCTCTGCTAAGGGAACTAGGTCCCCCTCATCCACTCTATCCAGGCCCTACACAAATCTCCCCTCAGCCTCCTCTGTTCCAAGGAGAACATTCCCAGCCTATCCAATCTTTCCTCATAGCTGCAATTTTCCAGTTCTGGTAACATCCTCATAAATCTTCTCTAATGCAATTACATCCTTTCTGTAATGTGGTGACCAGATGGTGCACAGTGCTCAGGTTGTGGCCTAATTAATGTTTTAGACAGTTCCAGCATAACCTCCCTGCCCTTATATTCTATGCCGTAGCTAATAAAGGATTCCATATGCCTTCTTAACCAGCTTATCGACCAGTCCTGCTACCTTCAGGGATCTGTGGACATGCACTCCAAGGCCCCTCACTTCCTCTACAACTCTCAGTGTCGTCTCATTTAATGTATAATCCTTTTCCTCTCCAAATGCATTATCTCACACTTCTTCAGCTTGAATTCCATTTGCCACTTTTCTGCCCACCTGACCAGTCCATTGATATCTTCCTGCAGTCTACAGCTTCCATCCTCACAATAACCATATGGCCAATTTGTGTGTTGTCAGCAAATTTCATGATTATGCCCCTACATTTAATTCCAAATCATTAATATATATCACAAAAAGCAGGGGACCTAGTAATGAGCCCTGTGGAACCCCACTGGAAACAGCCTTCCACTCACAAAAACATCCATCGACATTGTTTCTTGCCACTGAGCCAATTTTGTATCCAGCTTGTTACATTCCCCTGGATCCCATGGGCTTTTATTTTTTTAACCAGCCTGCCATGTGGGACCTTGTCAAAAGCCTTGCTAAAATCCATGGAGCCCATTTCACCTGCAGTACCCTCATCAATCCTCCTTGATATCTCCTCAAAAAATTCCATCAAGTTAGTCAGACACGATCTTCCCTTAACAAATCCATGCTGACTGTTGTTGATTAATCCAAAACTTTCTAAATGACAGTTTATCCTGTTTCAGAATTGATTCCAATAATTTATCCACTAGGCTGACTGGCCTGGAATTATTCGGTCCAGGTGGTGGAGGCGGGTTACCTCACATCCTTTAAAAAGTACCTGGACAAGCACTTGGTATGTCATAACATTCAAAGCTATGGGCCAAGTGCTGGTAAATGGGATTAGGTAGGTAGGTCAGGTGTTTCTCACGTGTCGGTGCAGACTCGATGGGCTGAAGGGCCTCTTCTGCACTGTGATTCTGTGATTCTGTGATCCCTCACTCCCTTTTTAAATAAAGGTACAATGTTAGCAGTCCTCCTGTCCCCTGGCACCACACTGCATCCAGGGAGGCTTGGAAAATGTTGGTCAGAGCATCTCCTATTTCCTCCCTGACTTCTTTTAACAGCCTAGAGTACATTTCATCCAGCTCCGGTGATTTATCCACTTTCAAGATACTAATCCCCTTAATACTTCCTTGCTCCCTTTGTCTATCACATCCAATATTTCATACTCCTCCTCCTTAGCACAATATCTGCATCATCCCCAACAGTGGAGCAACAGTGGACTGAGATATTTGTGGCTCCCCAACATGCATTTGAGCCAGTAAGTGATTCCTTGGAAGCAGGCACCCCAAAGGCTGCCCCTCTAAAGAAAGCCGTGGAAGGACCAAGAGGGGAGGGACAAGGAGGAACCTGTTACAATTGCAGTAAAATGAGACACATGGTTAGGGACTGTTGTTCTCCAGTGAAGGGGCCACTGTCATGCTACTCCCCCTGACCTGATACGAAATCATTTTGGGTTTGAACAAAAGTTATACTGACAGCTTGCCCTGATAACTATGTGAGTGGCATGGGGGAGGACAGAGGAAGGCAGCTGGTTTGTGGATGTCTTTCAGGCAACCTCATCTGCACCATCCTCAGAGGGCTTCTTTTGCCTGGTGCCCTCAGCTCCTGACACCCTCCCTATCCAATGAAAAAGGTCTTCCTCCAACAAACAGTCAGTAGTGGGGTCAGTCCACAAGCAATCTGTGATCCCTGTCTTTTTAAAAAGCGGCCAACGACAGATTATGTTAACAGCCACAGGATTGGCCGTCACTATCATAGACACATTCTGCTCCAAAAGCCATATTGTGGCAGGAAGAGATTGTTTGATCTTCATGAGCTCTGATAGGACAGTGACTACTTCCAGTTATATAGGAGAGAGCTCCCAGCTGTGGGTGGGATGTTTAATCTGGGAGCTCTCGTCACCTGTTTTCATGACCACCGCAAATGGGAGATTTTGGCTACTGATATACTGAACCTGTACAGGGCAATAATGGGTGATAATTGCTTATGGTTGACTTCCTCTGCTAATGGTAAAGGGAGTTATGTCAAAATCTTGGCTACTTGCTCGGTCTTCATAATTAAAAGGTGGCTGGTTCATAACCCTCCTAGTCATGAAGACGCCAGTGTAGTGGGATTAATCCAGCAACTTTTCTTAGTGCTTGCCACAGGTAAGCATGATTATGGTCAAATGGCAGGGGAGGAATCCACAAATGGGCCTCCACACACATTTACCAAAAAAATCTCATTCCTAGGGAAAGGACCCCTATGTCAGGGATATCATTCAGGTCCTCCCCCAGTAGAGTGTCATTATAGGCCAGGTACTTCCACTGCCAATTCACCCCTCTGATCTATAATGAAAGTGGACAGCAGCTGGAAGTTAACTGTTAACTACTGTAAACAACTCTGTAACACCAGCATGCTCTCCAGTCTTCTAACACTTCTATCACAAATACTGACCAGGTTTAAGTCCTCTTCTAAATCAAAAACAAAAATACCTGGAAAAACTCAGCAGGTCTGACAGCATCTGCGGAGAGCAACACAGTTAACGTTTCGAGTCTGCATGACCTTTCAACAGAACTAAGGAAAAATAGAAAAGAGGTGAAATATAAGCTGGTTTAAGGGGGGGTGGGACAGGTAGAGCTGGGTAGAGGGCCAGTGATAGGTGGAGATAGCCAAAAGATGTCACAGACAAAAAGACAAAGAGGTGTTGATGGTGGTGATATTATCTAAGGAATGTACTAATAGGTGACATTAAGGGTAGAAAGCACGACGAGCACAGTACAGATAGCCCTATTGGGGGTGGGATGGGGGAAAGGGATCAAAATAGGCTAAAAGGTAGAGATAAAACAATGGAAGGAAATACATTTAAAAATAATGGAAATAGGTAAGAAAAGAAAAAATCTATTTAAATTATTGGAAAAAAGGGGGACCGGAAAGAGGGTGGAGATGGAGGAGAGAGTTCATGATCTAAAATTGTTGAACTCAATATTCAGTCCGGAAGGCTGTAAAGTGCCTAGTCAGAAGATGAGGTGCTGTTCCTCCAGTTTGCGTTGAGCTTCACTAGAACAATGCAGCAGGCCAAGGACGGACATGTGGGCATGAGAGCAGGGTGGTGTGTTGAAATGGCAAGCGACAGGGAGGTCTGGGTCATGCTTGCGGACAGACCGAAGGTGTTCCGCAAAGCGGTCACCCAGTCTGCGTTTGGTCTCTCCAATGTAGAGGAAACCGCATTAGGAGCAGCCTTGGACATGTTTGCTACAGACCATCATCCATAAGTGAATGACAAGGGCATTCAAGAATTTTCGAGACTGGAGTGTTTACTTCAGTACATGGACAATCTGCTTCTGGCCACCATCACTGTGGATGAACATTTATCCTTCCTCAATGAGTTACTGACAACCTGATTCAAAGAGGCCTTAAGGTCAACCTAAATGAGGCTCAGTTGCTGAAGGAACAAGTCATTTTTCTGGGAGTGTCCATCTCGTTGGATGGGAAGGCCCCATACAGTGACAAGGTAGAATGATCTCTCCTGTGTCCAAAATGGCACTCCACTTATTTCTGGGACGGTTAGGGATTCTGAGGAACTTCAATCTGGGAAATTGCTGTATAATTGTTGAAAGGAAAGGATGACAATATCCGCTCTGTCTGGTCAGAGCTCCACAATGACACAGTGACCAAATTTAAAATAGCTGCCAGTGACTTGCCTTGTTATTCCAGGCATGGCTCAAACCTTTCACCTTGAGGTAGCTGTGACCAATCAGAGTATTATTGATGTTCTCTGCCAGGAATGGGATTGTAACTGATCATCTACACCTCTTGGATGCTTAGAGGTTCTGAAAGTACTTACACCTCTTGTGAATGCACGCACTTGCAACATTTTGGGCAGTGCGTAACAATACGTACATTACTGGCCTACAAGTCTTAATCTTACATTCTCCTCATTCACTGTTGAACCTGTTAATTGGCACTGTGCCTGGGACTTACTAGTCTCTTCACAATGGATCAGCAAATGGACTCTCACATTGTTACATAGAGATATTGACATTTTGCTGTTGCCTCAACTCATCATATGAAGGAGACCCCCATAAGCGCCCACTGCCCCGATAGGCTTTGAATCACATCCAGCCCAGAAGGAACCTATTGCCAATGGCCCAGATATATATATATATTTATATGTATATAGATGGATCCTGTATCATGTACATGGTTCACCCCACACCGACTTTGCAGTTGTCTCACCAGAATGAGTGATTCAATGCAAATGCAGACGTCATTTGTCACAGTATGCAGAGATTGCCACACTCTTAACTGCTATAATGGAACCTCCAACTGGGCTGTTATAATTCGGTCTGACTGTGCCTATGCCATCAATGCCATGTTGTCCCTTCCTCTGTATCATAAGAAAGCATGTTGCACTGTAGGTAGCAAACCCCTCATCCATGAGCCATTATTTGGGCTGCTCTGGACAGCCTTGTTTCATTGGTAAAGTTTGAGCCCACAGGAAGGGAGGTGTCCATAGTGCAGGGAATGCCAAGGCCAATCGGGCAGCAAAGGAGGAAGTCCTATCAGATGACCCCTGTGACTTTCTGGACAAGTACCAAGCTCGCATTGTCAATTGTACCCCCACTTACCCTATTGATCTGGTAACATCACAACAACAGTACCCACTGTATGCTATGGTGATCTCGTGGCACAAACAGGGCAGGCTCCAACTAGTCCACGTCAAAGGCCCCTAACTAGCCCCTCCAACTAATCCTGGCACTCAACTATTAATGTTTCAAAGTCAACTGACACCTTTCTGGTGGCATGTGCTCTACCAGTGGAAGGGGATGAACTATTATTCCTTCTCTACACTCACCCAGTGGACGGCCACTATTCAGCTGATGCAACTTTACAAAAGTTCGCTAAGGTAGCATGGTGGCCTGACATGAAGGATACTGTGGATTCCACTGTCTTGTAGTACTTGGTGTGCCTGCAATATAATCCATCCACTAACATGAACCAGACTCCTTTTTAAAGTGCCCCTCTGCCAGAGGTACCCTAGACACATTAGCAAATTGACCTCACTGGTGCTATGCCCAAAACTCAAGGGATTGACAACTAGGTCATGGTCATGGTGAACCAATTCACTAAATGCATTGAGGCCTTTCCCTGCTGTTCCAATACTGCAATGGCTGCTGCCAAAATTTTATTAAGTGAGGGCCTACAGGTGGGAATGCCATTGCATGTCAATAGTGATCAGAGATCATTCTTCACTAGAAAAGTTTTCACGTATCTGCAAGACATAATGAAGATAATACATAAGTTATACATCCTCCACAAACCCCAGTCTTTGGGAGTGGTGGAAAGGAGCAATAGGACCCTGAAAATTATGTTGAAGAAATTATGTGCAGGTCACCGCTTTCATTGGGCTATTATGCTGCCAATGTGTTTAATGGTGGTCCACTCAACCCCACACAAAACAACAGGGGTATTACCATATCACGCTATGACCAGGAAACTAATGAGAGCCCCGGGACTCCTAACACTGCTATGCATGAACCCTCTGCTACAGGGCCATGTAGCTATAGGTGGTTGGTACAGGTGAAAGAGTATATTAATCAGATGGTCTGAGGGCTCTCCTCTTCTTCCTCGAACCCGAACAATCCCCATCCATCACTACTCTCCTCTGACTGGCTGAACTTGTTCTCTCACTGAACAATTTCTCCTTAAACTTGTCTCACTTCCTCCAAATAAAAGGTGTGGCTATGGGTACCCGCATGGGCCCCAGCTATGCCTGTCTCTTTAGGGGTATGTGGAACACTCCTTGTTCCAGTCCTACTCAGGCCCCCTCCCACAACTCTTTCTCTGGTACATCGGTGATTACTTTGGTGCTGCTTCATGCTCTCGTCTTCCCTTCCCTTCCTTGACCTCTCAGTCTCAATTTCTGGTATTAGACTGTTCACCAATATTCATTACAAGCCTACCGACTCCCACAGCTACCTCGACTACAGCTCCTCACACCCTGCTTCCTCTAAGGACTCCATTCCATTCTCTCAGTTCCTTCGACTCCGTCGCATCTGTTCTGATGATGCCACTTTGCAAAACAGTTCCTCTGACATGTCTTCCTCCTTCCTTAACCAAGGTTTTCCACCCACGGTGGTTGACAGGGCCCTCAACCGTGTCCGGCCCGTCTCCCGCGCATCCGCCCTCACGCCTTCTCCTCCCTCCCAGGAACATGATAGGTCCCCCTTGTCCTCACTGATCACCCCACCAGCCTCCGCGTTCAAAGAATCATCCTCCGCCATTTCCGCCGACTCCAGCATGATGCCACCACCAAACACATCTTCCCTTCACCCCCCCCTCTCCCCCCCCGGCGGCTTTCTGCAGGGATCAATCCCTCCAGGACACCCTGGTCCACTCCTCCATCACCCCCTACACCTCAACCCCCTTCCATGGCACCTTCCCACGCAACCGCAGAAGGTGCAACACCTGCCCCTTTACTTCCCCCTCCTCACCGTCCAAGGGCCCAAACACTCCTTTCAAGTGAAGCAGAACTTCGCTAGCACTTCCCTCAATTTAGTCTACTGCATTCGCTGCTCCCAATGCAGTCTCCTCTATTTATCTATCTATCCTTTAGATAATATCACCACCATCAACACCCCTTTGTCCCTTTGTCCTCTTGGCCTCCACCTATCACTGGCCCCCTATCGAGCACTCCTGTCCCACCCATTTCTACCAGCTTATATTTCATCTCATTTCTATATGTCTTCGTTCTGATGAAGGGTCATATGGACTCGAAACGTCAACTGTATCCCTCCCCGCAGATGCTGCCAGACCTGCTGAGTTTTTCCAGGTATTTTTTTTTGTGCTAGATTTCCAGCATCTGCAGTATTTTGCTTTTATATTAATCAGATGAGTCAGTTTGTAGCACAAAGGCCGGGGAAGTCAAAGAAACAGATCAAGAGATACTTTGACAAGAAAGTACGACAATTTGAATATCAAGCAGGAGATACGGTTATGTTCCTGAATTATGGTAAAAAGGAGCATGCCTTTGAACCCAAATAGAAGGGGCCATAGCTAATTGTGGACCGCTTGTGTCCTGCAATCTATTTGATTCAGTTCCTGAGAAAAAGGGATTCAAAATACTCAAAATGGTGTAATGTAAACCAGCTGAAAACTGATATCTGAAATGTCTTGTGTGACAATTGTGTCAAAAAAGCACATGGCTTGGATTTTGTGTCTTTTCTTAAAAATAGCTAATGAGGGGTTGGTAAGGATATCTCCCCCTCAAAGGGGAAGTTTGTAAGATTATTAACACTGAGTTGTATTAAAACTTCTTTTGTAGTATAGTGACTTAAGAAAATGTAGAAATAGGGCACGATACAAATCGATGCCAAGGTAGAAGGACCATGGGAAATGATATCAGGCTTTAAAACACTTCCAGTGGTTTAAAATCTAGGTCCTTGTAGAAATTTTAAATTGTTTGTGTAAACTGAAGATCAGATGTGCTGAGAGAAGAGACTATGGGACTTAGTAGCTCTAATTAACAGGAAGTAGAGCAATGATGAAGATGGAGAACATTACATGATTATGTTCAAATATCTTTCAGGTTAAACCAATTAAACCAAATCAACAAAATGAGGACAAATCAAGCACCGCCCCTAATTCAGGTCAGCTGTAAAACTAAAGACAAAATTTAAAGGAAACTTACAACTACAAACCAAAATGTGATTAAAGGGGTCAATAAAGCACCCCGATGATTATGTTCAAGCCAATGCAATTAATGTGGATTGTACATGATTGATCAAGAAAAACATGCACAGGTTATGAGCACCAAGGACACGATGATGATTGGACACAGGAAGGGATTAATTGGATAAGAGCTAGAATAAATGAGACCCTCTTGAACAAGCCCAGGAAGCGGAAAGGAATCAGAGACCAGAAGACGAGAGAGAGAGAGAGAGAGAGAGAGAGAGAGAGAGAGAGAGAGAGAGAGAGAGAGAGAGAGAGAGAGAGAGAGAGAGAGAGAGAGAGAGAGAGAGAGAGAGAGAGAGAGAGAGAGAGAGAGAGAGAGAGAGAGAGAGAGAGAGAGAGAGAGAGAGAGAGAGAGAGAGAGAGAGAGAGAGAGAGAGAGAGAGAGAGAGAGAGAGAGAGAGAGAGAGAGAGCAAAGATCAAATCAGCAAGAGGAAACATGCACTTTTCCATGCAGGCTTAATATAGGTAGTATGACCCACATTAAACTGTAAATCGCAGCCTGGATTTATTGTTGTAGTTTGCATGAAACTTAATGAACTTATTTTGACTTTGGCCGGGATTTTGCCTCCCCGTTGGTGTTGGGCTTCATGGCTGGCATGAGCGGACAATATGTCGGAAAGGCCAAAACTCAGTTTCATACTGTCATGAAACCAGTTTGCGATTTGTCCCCGGCCGCACATCGGAAACATCATTTTAATACATCTACATCTAATTATAAGCCATTCTCACCGGAATTATCTCCCCCATGTCAAATTTACTGCCCATGTCAGCAGGAAAACATGCCAGCCCAGAACACGTCTTGACAAGTGTGACGTGCAGAAATTGGGACTTACCATTAGGGCCTTGCTGACATCGTGAACATCCAAGGAGCAGAACATGCTGGAGCCCAATAGCTACTGGACCCTGGAGGAACACATGCATCGCATGCTGGGTGGATTCTGATGGACTTGGCTCCGCTGCGAAGCAGCTCACGGAAGGTCACCATTGATGTCTGGGGTCTGCTTCGGGACATCAGTGTCTTGACTGTGGTCTACTACAGATGATCATTGAGGGCATAGAGAGGAAGGCCTAGGTTTGACTGGGAGAACTGTTGAAGGGTCATGAGGACTCGAAACGTCAACTTTGCACTTCTCCGCCGATGCTGCCAGACCTGCTGAGTTTTTCCAGGTAATTCTGTTTTTGTTTAGGATGATGGTTGTACTGTTCAAAGTCAATCATCTCAGTCCCAGGACATCATTGCAGAGTTCTTAAGATTAGTGCTTTAGGACCAACCATAATCAGCTGCTTCATCAATGATCTTCCCTCCATCATAAAGTGAGAAGTGAGGATGTTCACTGATGATTGCACAGTGATCAATACTATTTGTGAAGCAGTCTGTGCCCATGCAACAAGATCTGGACTTGGGCTGATAAGTGGCAAGTGACATTCATGTCACACAAGTGTCAGGTAATGACCATCTTCAAGCAAGGGGGAATCTAATCATCTCCTCTTGACATTCACTGGAATTACCATCACTGAATGTGTGGAAAAATCTCCACTTGCCTGGGCGAGTGCAGCTCTAACAACACTGAAGATGCTCGACACTATCCAGGACAAAGCAACCCACTTGATTGACACCCCATCCACCACCTTCAACATTCATTTCCTCCACCACTGATGCACAGTGGCAGCAGTGTGTACCATATTCAAGATGCACTGCAGCAACTCCTGAAATGACCTTTGACAGCGCCCTCCAAACCCTAGAAGGACAAGGGCACTAGATACATGGGAACACTACCATCTGCAAGTTCCCCTCTAATCCACCCACCATTCTGACTTGGAACTATATTGCCATTTCTTCACTGTTGCTGGGCCAAAATCCTGGAACTCCTTTCCAATCAGCAGTGTACGTGTACCCACATCGCATGGACTGCAGCAGTTCAAGAAAACACCTTCTCAAGGGCAGTTAGGGATGATCAACAAATGCTAGCCTAGCCAGCAATGCCCACAGCCCCTGATAAAAAATTATATCTAGGATAGCCGCAAACTTCCACCTTAAATGCTACCCATGGCTCATTCACTTGGCAGATTCTTGTGCCTCCCCCAATGGCGAGTTTGATGGTAGAGGCATTTAATTGGGATGAGGGCCTCATCCTGGGGAAAGGCCCGCTGTTGGCCTATTAAATGTCTGAATGACTCAAGATGCGAGTGGGCCTTCTCGGGGAGAGGTAATACCATGGAGTGAGGGTGGGTCTCGCCAGCTCTCCAGCCAGCAGCTGTGACCTCTGTCACCTCCACAAGATTCAGCTATTTGTTTTACCCATGTAGAACAGATCAATTTTCAACTCATTGGAAGACATCCTAGTTGTGTATATGTAGGATTATTATTTTTCTCTTTCTCTCAAGTGCTAAGGAACGCAAGCTCCAACAACTCATCGACACCAACACCCATCTAGGACCCTCCACCCCTGCCTGTCCCTCCGTCCTCACCCCATCTTCCAATCCCAGTCCCGGCCGTGTATTGACTATACCCCCTGACCTTCCCCTCTCTGACGCTGAACGTTCAGTGCTAAGCAAAGGACTTAGTTTCATACCCTTACGCCCTCACCTCAATGAATTTCGGGCTCGGCATGATGCTGAACTCTTCTTCCGCCGTCTTCGTCTCCGTGCTCACTTCTTTGGGCAGGAGTCCTCTCCCTGTTCAATGGATCCTTTTACCCACCTCCAATATTCTCCCTCCATCTGGACCCCTCCCTCTGGATTCTTACCTTCTCTTGATCTTTTCATTGAGAACTGTCGGTGTGACATTAGTCGTCTCAATTTCTCTGCTCCTCTCACCCATTCTAATCTGTCTCTCTCTGAACTTACTGCACTCCGTTCTCTCAGGTCCAACCCCAACATTGTCATCAAACCCGCTGACAAGGGGGTGCTGTTGTTGTCTGGCGCACTGACCTCTACCTCGCGGAGGCTGAGCATCAACTCGCAGACACTTCCTCCTACCTCTCCCTGGACCATGACCCCACCACTGAACATCAAGCCATTGTTTCCAGGACTGTCACTGACCTCATCTCCTCTGCAGATCTTCCTCCCACAGCTTCCAACCTGATAGTCGCCCAACCTCGGACAACCCGCTTCTACCTCCTACCCAAAATCCACAAACAGACCTGTCCCGGTAGACCGATCATGTCAGCCTGTTCCTGCCCCATGGAATTCATTTCTCGTTATCTTGACTCCCTTCTCTCTCCCCTTGTCCAGTCCCTTCCCACCTACATCCGTGATTCCTCTGACACCTTACATCACATCAACAATTTCCAGTTCCCTGGCCCCAACCGCTTCCTCTTCACCATGGACGTCCAATCCCTCTACACCTCCATCCCCCACCAGGATGGTCTGAGGGCCCTTAGCTTCTTCCTTGAACAGAGGCCCAAACGATCCCCATCAACCACCACTCTCCTCCATCTGGCTGAAATTGTTTTCACACTGAACAATTTCTTCTTTAACTCCTCTCACTTCACTTCCTCCAAATAAAAGGTGTGGCTATGGGTACCCGCATGGGCCCCAGCTTTGCCTGTCTCTTTAGGGGTATGTGGAACATTCCTTGTTCCAGTCCTACTCCGGCACCCTTCCACAACTCTTTCTCTGGTACATCGATGATTACTTCGGTGCTGCTTCATGCTCTCGTCGGGACTTGGAAAAATTTATTAATTTTGCTTCCAATCTCCACCCCTCCGTCATTTTCACATGGTCCATCTCTGACACTTCCCTTCCCTTTCTTGACCTCGCTGTCTCAATTTCTGGTGATAGACTGTCCACCATTATCCATTACAAGCCTACGACTCCCACAGCTACCTCGACTACAGCTCCTTACACTCCACTTCCTGTAAGGACTCCATCCCATTCTTTCAGTTCCTTCGCCTCCGTCGCATCTGTTCTGATGATGCTACCTTCAAAAACAGTTCCTCTGACATGTCCTCCTTCTTCCTTAACCAAGGTATTCCGCCCACGGTCGCTGACAGGGCCCTCAACCATGTCCAGCCCATCTCCTGCGCATCCGTCCTCACACCTTCTCCTCCCTCCCAGAAACATGATAGGGTCCCCCTTGCCCTCACTTATCACCCCACCAGCCTCCGCATTCAAAGGATCATCCTCTGGCATTTCCGCCAACTCCAGCATGATACCACCACCAAACACATCCCTTTTCCCTCCGCCCCCGGCGGCATTCCGTAGGGATCGTTCCCTCTGGGACACCCTGGTCCACTCCTCCATCACCCCCTACTCCTCAACCCCCTCCTATGGCACCTCCCCATGCCCACGCAAAAGATGCAATACCTGCCCTTTCACTTCCTCTTTCCTCACCATCCAAGGGCCCAAACACTCCTTTCAAGTGAAGCAGCATTTCACTTGCATTTCCCCCAACTTAGTCTACTGCATTTGTTGCTCCCAATGCGGTCTCTTCTACATTGGAGAGACCAAACGTAAACTGGGCGACCGCTTTGCAGAACACCTGCGGTCTGTCCGCAAGAATGACCCAAACCTCCCTGTCGCTTGTCATTTTAACACTCCACCCTGCTCTCTTGCCCACATGTCTGTCCTTGGCTTGCTGCGTTGTTCCAGTGAAGCCCAACGCAAACTGGAGGAACAACACCTCATCTTCCGACTAGGCACTTTACAGCCCTCTGGACTGAATATTGAATTCAACAACTTTAGATCTTGAACTCCCTCCTCCATCCCCACCCCCTTTCTGTTTCTTCCCCCTTCCTTTTGTTTTTTTAATTTATATAGATTTTTCTTTTCCCACCTATTTCCATTATTTTTAAATCTTTTATGCCCTGCTAGTCTTTCCACCCCACCCCCACTACAGCTGTACCTTGAGTGCCCTACCATCCATTCTTAATTAGCACATTCGTTTATATAATATCACCAACTTCAACACCTCTGTGTTCTTTCGTTCCTTTGTCTGTGACATCTTTTGATTATCTGCTCCTATCACTGCTTGCTTGTCCCTACAACCACACCACCACCCCACTTCTCTCCCCCCACCCCCCTCACCTTAAGCCAGCTTATATTTCACCCCTCTCCTAATATTCATTCAGTTCTGTTGAAGGGTCATGAGGACTCGAAACGTCAAATCTTTTCTTTTCTGCTGATGCTGCCAGACCTGCTGAGTTTTTCCAGGTAATTCTGTTTTTGTTTTGGATTTCCAGCATCCACAGTTTTTTGTTTTTATCTTTATATTATTATTTGGCCTCGCCTCATGTGATTAAAACTTTTGTCTTCTTTTTACTTATAGATATATTGTGGATTTTATCCTGCTGCTACAAATAGTTAAATGTTTAAAAGTTGTTAATTTCCTGCATGCTTACGGGCTTAATGTATCAGGGTACAAGTTAGATGACATTGTGTTTTCATTGTTTGCTGAAATGACAGAATGTATACAATTCATGTGTCTTGATTTTTCATAGCTACATTGTAGAATGAGTTAGCCAAGACTATTTTGAGATTAGAAGGAGAACAATAGAAGACTGGATAAAACCAACTGGCATCTGTTGTTTTGAAGATAACACTTCCTTTCTGAGGATCTTATTCATGATAACACTTGTCACGCTATGATGCATCATCACCAGATTCACCTAGTTCTGTCAAAGGGTCATGAGGACTCGAAACGTCAACTCTTTTCTTCTCCGCCGATGCTGCCAGACATGCTGAGTTTTTCCAGGTAATTCTGTTTTTGTTTTGAATTATCACTTAGTGTTTGTGAGATACAGAATGTAAAGGTCCTAGGCTCTTCTTAACAAGCTGCAGAGTCAGTTTGTTTGAAAATAAATACTGAAGGTTGTGTTTCTGCCTGGGGAATTCCTCTACATCCCTTTCCTCAAACTTTTTAGGAGGGCTTGTGCAAATTTAAACATCTCCCCAATGAGCTTTGGGTTGGAGTTATTCTTTTCATCCTTAGAACCTTCCTCAGCATCTGAGACATCTTTTTTTAAAGTCCAGCCTTTTAAGCCACTATTCTCTTTCTCGTTCCTTCCCTCTTTCCTCCATTGCTAACCTCTCTCTACAAGTCAAGTTTTCACATTTCCAATTCTCTTTCTCTTACCTTATCTTGCTCCTGCCTTTCTGCTTGCTCTCTTTGAAATGCTCTCCTTTTCCTTTTCCTTCACCCAAAATTCAAGTTACAACTTCTTCTGTTCTAATTGACACTGTGCCCATGTAAACTTGTCTCCTCCTGATTCGACAGCTTCGTCTAGTTCTTTCACTTCCAGTTTCAAATACTGCGCTATTATCTCAACTATGTCCGCTTTCCTCACCCCTACGGTTAATCGTACCTCCAGCTTATCCGCCAATTCCATTAGCTTACTCTTGGTTAAGTTTTGTAAACCAGTCAGGGTTACACCTTTCATCTGTAGAAAAGTCTTAGCAACCTCCAAAGCCGAATTGAATTCCAACCAGTATGATATACCTCACAGCAAATCTAATTCCTCTATCTAGTATCTCAGTACCTCCACATACTCAATTTTAAGGATTTACAGGTCCCACCGAAAGTCAAGGATTTCCAATCCCACAAGAGATCCCACCTTATAACGATAATCTCGAATGAGCCCACTCTTTGTTATGATCCCAGCTGATGTTATGACTGGACAAGTCAGATCCCAGGGTGGAACCCGGCTTGATAGATCCCAACTTTTATTTTTTGTTTAGAAATGCGGCAGAGTCACAGGAATCAGTTGTTGGACTTTTAACAAAAGAATAAAACATTTATTAAACAAGATATGTGAACTATATTACAATATTCCTTCACCCTCAACTTTACCTTTACAGATATATATAGATTTGTAAGGATAACACAAGTTACAAAAGCTATCTTATACTCTAATGTTCACAGTAAGTACACAGTCCATGTAAACCAATAGGTGACCTGTGGTCAGACACACCACACTCTGAAACCAAGTGACAGATGCCACCCCAAACATCTCCCATCAACTCCCCCAAGACGTTTATCACACCATAAGCCAACTAGTCTTACTGAACTCTATCTTTCACATGAGGGTTTCCAATCTCCACTCTTGAAGAACTCGCTTTGGAATCTTCTCCTAAATGATGCCTTATCTCAAACACCTTCCACAAGTGTCTACCTCCAGGGTTTTGACTCTCCTTCCAAAGTTCTTCTCCCCTGCATCATCACATGAAATCAAGCCTTGCCTTCCAAGCACTCTCTCTCAGATGCTCAGTCATACCAACAGAACACCACTGCTTCACATGCCCATAGTAAGGAGGCACCAACCTTTGGCTGTCTCCTCAGATCTCCTGACTTCTCACAAGCTTATTTTGCTTTAAGTCTGCAAGCTGCAGCTTTCTCCCTTTAAGCTTAGAGCCTTCCTCTCTGCTCCTTTCACTCCCACTGAACAGGATCTTGTTCCAGACTCCTGTTCTTCCTTTGACCAGAAGGTCTTCTTGGGACCCTTCCTTTCCGTCTCACTCCTTCGCTTCGGGACATTTTGGTTCTTTTGGGAAACATGCTCCCTCTGCATTTCCCTCTGCTGTGTCCAGCTTCTCCTGGCTCTGGGCTTCAACTGAACTAAAAAAACTGCTGCTCTGTTTCTCCCTGTCTCTGTGTGGGCCTCTTGTTGCAAGGCAAAAGCCCAGTTTTTCTACCTTGTGTTTGTTTTAACTTCCCTTCAAGGGTCATAGAACCCCATTAGAATGCAGCCACTTTTTAAAGTGAAACCAAAACTCAAGTTCCCCCTTCTTAACACACAAATACAGAAACACAAATTAAACTTAAAGCTAAGACTCATTCCTAACACCCACAAATACAAATATAACTTACTTAAACTATCTCTAATTCCTAACAGAAGCCCTCCCTTCTGAACCAATTCTCCAGCAACATGTTAAGCTTTCTTAACTTATTGATCCTATACTCACTAGCACATGGTACTTGCATTAATCCAGATATAACTAGCATTGAGATCCTGCTCTTTAATAGTGAGACAAACATTTGAACATTTATTAAAATTTAAAGGAACCAGGCTATACTCACGGCCAACAAACATCAAGATAACAAAAGATGCAGTTATAGAAGATGCACATATTACAGACAGTTGAACTCAATGCTCCAGATGCCTCCCTTCTTCATTTTCTAATTTTTGGTTATGATTTTACCCCATTTATACTGTTCGCAACTGCATTATTCTGAAACATCTGCATTCCGTAATCCTTTACCTAGTTTGGGTATCAACTGCTATCAAGATGTCCCAAGGCATGCTTAATATTATGCTCCCAAGTTATACATTAGACATCAATGGTTGCATTCACACAGCATGAAAAGAGAACTGTTGGAATGATAAAGCAAGTCTAAATGTAAACACTGTGTGACCTAGCCCAATAGCAGGCTGCGTATATGACCTTTGAAAAGACACATTTTTAACCCCTTTGGATTCACTTACTACAGTTTGCTTGATCGGCACACAACACCACCTGAAACATATAGTCTCTCCACAAATAATGCACAGTAGCTGCAGTGTGTGCCATCTACAAGATGCACTGCAGTAAATTGGCATGTCTCCTTTGACAGCACCTTTCAAACTTGTGAACTCTACCACCTAGAAGGACAAGCGCAGCAGCCATATGGGGACATCACTACGTGCAAGTTCCTCTCCAAGCCACACACCATCTCGACTTGGAACTATATCACCATTCCTTCACTGCCTCTAGGTCAAAATCCTAGAACTCCATTCCTAACAGCACTGTGGACCTACACCACAAAGGCTGCAATGGTTCAAGAAGGCAGCTCACCACCACCTTCTCAAGGGAAATCAGGAATGGGCAAAAAATGCTGGCCTAGCCAGCAATTCCCACATCGCATGAACAAATAAAAAAAACTACTTCTCAGTCTTGATCGCTAACATCCCCCATTAGCCATGTTAGCCCCCATGCTGTAACAGTTCTTCCAAATATCTTCCCCATCCTCCGGAAATTAGTGCCTCCTACAGCTGACTAGCAGCTCATTCACCTTGCTTCAGGTTCAAATTGACATTGTGAATGTAGAACATCCTGGACACAATGATCATAAAATCTCATCCCATTTTACCATCTTACCTTGTTTTCTTGATTCATTTACCGCTCTAGTATTTGTGCTCAATGTCTGAATGGAATGCTCTATGCCCTAATCTGATACTTTTATATTTTGGCCTCCCAGTCCTGCAGCGTGGGAAGTAACAATGTGCATAACAGGAGTTTCTGCCAAACACCCAGTGACATTATGACTGTGGAGCAGAAACAGAGCCATGAAAATTTATTTGTTGTGAGATTGTTTTAGTGAGTGAGTGAAGCAGTTAGCAATTAAAAAACAATTAAGAAATGCTGGCTACGCACACTCAACCAATTCCAGAGTGCCAGCATTCCCAGTTCCTCCTCCTTTCAGATTGTCCTTGCCTTGTATCTCTTGGCTTCCTCCTTGAAAGCAGTGAGAATATCTTGTTTGAGGGGTGAATCCTTCTTTATGGATTCTCTCCCTCTCATTACGGGCACTTTTCTCTTACAAGCGACTAAGGCAAGAGGACGTTCAGCCTTTGACAGGAATGAGTCAGGTGTCCATAATTTGTGTGATGCCAGCATCCTGCCCATTCATTTTAGTCAGTCACTTTCGGGAAGGCAGGCCATGTGCATATCTTCCACCGGCCCTCCCTACTTCAAAGGTTGTAGCTGGGGGGGCTTTAAGGTGAGAAGTGTGAAGTGATTAATTTTGGTAGGAAGAATGCGGAGGTACAATATAAAATAAAGGGTAAAATTCTAAATGGGCAGCAGGAGCAGAGGGACCTGCATGTATATGTGCATAAGTCATTGAAGTTGGCAGGACATTTTGAGAGAGCGGTTAATAATGCATATGGCATCTTAGGCTTTATTAATAGGGACAGGGAGTATAAAAGCAAGGAATTTATGTTAAACATGTACAGAATACTCATCCAGTCTCAGCTAGAGTATTGTCTCAAGTTCTGGGTGCCACACTTTAGGAAAGATGTGAAGGCATTAGAGAGAGTGCAGAAAAGATTCATGAGAATGGATCAAAGAATGAGGAACTTCAGTTATGTGGATAGATTGGAGAAGTTGGGACTGTTTCCTTGGAGGAGAAAAGGTTGAGAGGAGATTTGATAGAGGTATTCAAAATCATGAGTGGTCTGGACATAGTAGATAGGGAAAAAGTGTTCCCATTGGTGGAAGGATCAAGACCAAGGGGGCACAGATTTAAGGTAATTGGCAAAAGAAGCAAAGGCGACAGAGGTAAAATTTTTTCATACAGCGTCTGGTTAGAATCTGAAATGCACCGCCTGATAGTGTGGTGAGGGCAGGTTCAATCAAGGCATTCAAGAGGGAATTGAATTGTTATCTGAAAAGGTAGAGAGTGCAGGGCTACGGGAAGAAGGTGGGGGAGTGACATGAGGTAAATTGCTCCTACGGAGAGACAGCACAGCAACAATCTCTGTGTTGTAACAATCCTGTGATTCTGCCTCCACCTCTCTTTCAATGCCCATAATCTCACCCTTTCGGGCTCATACTTTAAATGCCCCTGCCTCGCTACTTGACTGCCTGTTTCTCTTTGACCATACCTTTGACTCAATTTCCCTATTTTTTTCTTTTTCCCTTGCTCAGTGTCTTCTGAAATGTTATTCATTCATGTGAGGAGCACTACATAAATGTAGATGGTGTCCTTAACAATAGAAAATGCCTCAGTCCAGCCCTTAGCAGATACTAATACATGGATACAAAATTGGCTAAGGGATGGATCACTGAGAGTTATGATGAAGGGCTTTTTTTTGGACTGGGGAGAGATGCACAGCTCCGTAGGGCTCAGTACTTGGATCACTTCTGCTTTTAATATACATTAATGACTTGGATTAAAAAATACTGGAAAAACTCAGCAGGTTTGGCAGCACCTGTGGAGAGAGAAACAAGAGTTAATGTTTCGAGACCAAATGACAGTTCTTCAGAGCTCTGAGGAAGAGTCATATGGACTCGAAACATTAACTCTATTTCTCTATCCACAGATGCTGCCAGGCCTGCTGTTTTTTCAGCATTTTTTGCTTTTATTTCAGATTTCCAGCATCTGCAGTATTTTGCATATTAATGACTTGGACTTGGAAATGGTGTCAAAATTTTCAGATGACACAAACTTAAGCATAGAAAGCATTAAGGAAAATAATACAAAACACTTCAAGAGGATCCACAGACAGGCTTGTGTGAATGGGTGGACACATGGAAGATGAAATACCCAATGTAATAAAGTGTGAGGTGATTTATTTTGGTAAGAAGGATGAAGAGAGACAATACATATTGAGTGGTGCAATTTTAAAGGGGGTGTAAAGAGAGCGGCATCTGGGAGGTGTTTGTACACAAATGTGAAAGTCACATGACAGGTTAACAAAGCAGCTTGTAAAGCAAATGGGTTCCTGGACTTTATAAACAGAAGCACTGTGTATAAAAGCCAAGAAGTTGTATAAACATTAGCTTAGCCTTGTTGGAATATAGTGTTCATTTCCGGACACCACATTTTAGAGAGGTTGTAAAGGCTTTGGAAAGGGTCCAGATGAGATTTACCGGAACAGCTCCAAGGATGAGGGATTACAGTTACATGAATAGATTGGTGAAACTCAGGCTGTTCTCATTGCAGTGGAGAAAGCCAAAGGAGGTTTGATAGGGGTGTTTAAAATCATGAAGGGTTTAGATAGAAGAAATAAAGAGAAGCTGTTTCCAATAGCTGAAGGGTTCCACAGGTTGAAGAGGGCACTGATTTAAGGTAATTGGCAAAAAAAAAGTGGCATGAGGAAAATCTCTCTTATGCACCTGGTGGTTAGGATTTGAAATGCACTTCATGACATTGTGGTGGATGAAGATTCAGTAGTAGCCTTCAAAGGGGAATTGGATATATTATTAAAGGAGAAAAAAATCCAGGGACATGGGAAAGAGTGAGGGAGCAGGACTAACTAGATTGCACTTAAAAAGAATTGGCACACACTCAATGAGCTGAATGGCCTCCTTATGTGCTGTACTATTCTATGATTCTATGCAAACTTTCCAGCACTGGGAAGCAGTCAAAAACTGACTTTTGCATTTGCAGTCCAGGGATGCAGCCGCCTAGTGTGCTTGCTCATTTGTAAGGCAGCTCCAGCACTAGATCTATCAGCAGGCACTGTGATAGGCCAGCTGTTCATGATTAAATATAAAGAAGGACAGTTCAAGACTTAAAGTTCAATATACAGGTGAAAATTGGAGCATATGTGAGTACAATTTGTGGAAATCTGATTAA
The DNA here is from genome assembly GCF_017639515.1 of Carcharodon carcharias. Classification (NCBI taxonomy): domain Eukaryota; kingdom Metazoa; phylum Chordata; class Chondrichthyes; order Lamniformes; family Lamnidae; genus Carcharodon; species Carcharodon carcharias. Next base: position 65,722,961 of record NC_054486.1, read on the forward strand.
TTATTTTTAAATTGGTCTTGTTGATTCAATACTATTTTGCCAATTTAATAATAGAAGAACAAGGTCACTAAGTTGTGCAGTGAACATGATTAAATTCTAGTAGCAGCTAATGATAAGAACTTCAAATAAACATAGAAACTAGGAGCAGGAGTAGGCCATTCGGCCCTTCAAGCCTGCTCCGCCGTTCATTATGATCATGGCTGATCATCCAACTCAATAGCCTGCTCCTGCTTTTTCCCCATACCCTTTGATCCCTTTCACCCCAAGAGCTATATCTAACTCCTTTTAAGCATACAATGTTTTGGTCTCAACTACTTTCTGTGGTAATGAATTCCACAGGCTCACCTATCTCTGAGTGAAGAAATTTCTCCTCATCTCAGTCCTAAATGATCTACCCCATATCCTCAGAATGTGACCCCTGGTTCTCCGCCTCATCAACTCTACTAGTTACGTTGTCAAGCATGATTTCCCTTTCATAAATCCATGCTGACTCTGTCCAATTCTGCCACTGTTTTCCAAGTGCTCAGCTACTAAATCTTTTATAATGGACTCTAGAATTCTCCCCACTACCGACGTCAGGCTGCCTGGTCTATAATTCCCTGCTTCCTCTCTACCTCCCTTTTTAAATAGTGGGGTTACATTAGCTACCCTCCAATCTGTAGGAACTGTTCCAGAGTCTATAGAATCTCGGAAGATGACCACCAATGCATCCACTATTTCTAGGGCCACTTCCTTAAGTACTCTGGGATGTAGATTATCCGGCCCTGGGGATTTATCGGCCTTCAATCCCATCAATTTCCCCAACACCATTTCCCTACTAATACGGATTTCTTTCAGTTCCTTCCTCTCACTAAACCCTGTATTCCTCAACATTTCTGGTATGTTATTAGTGTCCTCCTTTGTGAAGACAGAACCAAAGTATGTATTTAGTTGGTCAGTCATTTCTTTGTTCCCCATTATAAAGAATATCTGCTCTTTCCCATTCAATAATTAGCACTCTATAAGAAAGTACTCAATTGGATGTGAAGTACTTTCAGATGTTCTGATGGATTGAACAAAATGCCAATCTTTACTTTCTTTCATAAGCATAAAGAATGAGAGAGTAACACAAATAGAAAAGGAGACCACACATACTTAGAATCAGTTCTAACATCATTCTTAGAATCGACTCAGCATCCAATTAACTGAGAGTGCTTACACTGCCCTCCTGTGGCACTAACAGTGAATGGTGGTGGTTTACTGTTCAGTTGCTGTGCAGTCCACTCTTATCAATTCAAATGCCTGGATTTTCTGCTGATTATGCTGCATTTCCAATATGGTAGGACTTCTATTTCTCTCAGAGCTGCAACCCAAGCAGCAGCCAATCTTCCCCCCTTGAGTTCATTTAAATATTGAAGGCATCTACCAGTGATTGCTGCCAAAACATGAATGATGCAGAATTGTCTCTGTGCTACCTGTGAAATGTGCAATTTAGTTAAGCAAAAATGTTTGACTTACCTGTTGAGCTGAAGAACTCCATTGCTCTGGAGCACCTAATGTGCGAAATATAATTTTGGGCTTCCTCTGCCAACCTTGGAACACAGGATGTCTTTGTCCAACAGGCATCCATTGGGCCCAACATTCAAAGAATGCAAACAAAGGAAGCCAGTCAGAGAATGTGTTCCAAAATTTGTTCCATTTGATGGAGATTCAGCAGAGCACATCCCTGAGCAAGTTGGGGGCTGACAAGCAATCTAGGTCAAAGTTGCTCATTTCAGAAAAAACATTTTGAACAGACAGTAAAATGGGTCATTTTCCAACTCTGTGCACATAGCAGAATTGGTCTTGCACCAAGAGAATATTTTGGAAATTCTGCTGTGTATTCTAGGTCAGTGAGGTAAAAGCAGAGTGTTATCCCTAAAAAAAGCAAAGGGATTAGAGGGGCACAAAAATTAGTATACTGGCTTTACCAGTTGGCAGTTTTATTGCAATTCTCTATTTATCATAATAATGCCAGCTTCTTTAGATAGCTCCAATTCATACTGCTTGAGGCAATCGAACTTCACAAGTTCTTTTTAGGAGAGGTGAGACTTCACTCCCACCTGCTGGGAAATAATGAATTATAAACAAGCTGAATTATGGTACAATGAGACTTGAATCTGGATCATGTGCTGATCAAGAGACCTTTGCTCTGCTTAAATAGCACTTCAGATGCCCAGAGTTTTCTGACAACTAATCCATGTACAATTGAAAGTGGTATCAGCATGGCATCATTAATGAAGCATGACCTCTGTCAGCATGAGAAGAACAGCAGGAATTAATGAACAGCTTCTTTCTCCAAGAACACACGAAGGTTCCCTCCCAGGTCTCAATGTAGATGGAATCCAGAATTATGTAACAAGCAAAAGCTACCTTTTTTAATATGAGGCTTGGAATGCAGCCTAGATTATATTATTAAAGCTGTGTTGTATTGTATACTTTACTAAATGGATGTTTTTACTTTGATAGATGGACAGATGCATATAGACAGATAAACATAGACATTTACACACTTGTTATAGGATCTGCCAGCACCCCCCTCTCCCCCCCCCCCCCACCACCACCCCCCCCCCCCCCCCCCACCCCCATGGGATGCAAATTAGACTGATTTTACAATGGGTGAATGGTGCCCTCTGCCAAATTATCACCCAGGCAGTGATGAGAAAATTACCTCCATAGTGTCAAATGTTGTGGATGTGCCAAAGAATTGGCACTTACAGAATACTTGATACAAAGTCTTCTGTCCAACTAAGTAGAGAGACAGAAAAGAAACAAAGGAAAAGCAATGAAAACTAGAACTGTAAGTTTACTTTCTACACAGCTTGAACAGTGCTAATGTTGCTTAAATGACAAATCAATTTGAATGACATTGTATAATTTTGATTTTAACATGCATGTCTACTTACCTTCAATCCAATTCAGAATTTTAATCTTATTTTTAAAAAATCAATAAAACAGTGGTCAGGTTAAAACATCCAGAATTCCTGCACTCTCAACAGTGTCTAAAGACTATATGAATGCACACCTCTGGCAGTACATTTTGAGAAATGCTAGGGTGCTACCCATGATTTTCAAATTGAAAATCACTTAGAGTCGGATTATGATTTGCCAGTGTGCACTTCTGACAAGCAAGGCTGTAAATGACTGCTCTTGATGTCCAGGCAGCATTTAACCAAGTGTGGCAGCAAGGAGCCCTAGCAAAACTGGAGTCAATGGGAATCATGGGGAAAACTCTCCACTGGTTGGAGTCATTCCTAGCACAAAAGAAGATGGTTGTGGTTGTTGGTGGTCAATCATCTTAGTCCCAGGACATCACTGCAGGAATTCCTCAGGGTAGTGTCCTAAGCCCAACCATCTTCAGCTATTTCATCAATGACCTTCCCTTTATCATAAGGTCAGAAGTGGGGATGTTTGGTGATAATTACGCAATGTTCAGCACCATTCGTGATACATCAGATACTGAAGCAGTCCTTGTCCATACGCAGCAAGAGCTAGGCAATATTCAGGCTTAGGCTGACAAGTGGCAAACAACATTTACACCACCCAAGTGCAAGGTAATGACCCTCTCCAACAAAATGAGTTGCTAAATCCCCCACAATCAACATCCTGGGGATAACAATTGACCAGAAACTGAATGGGACCAGACAAGTAAATACTGTGGATACAAGAGCAGGTCAGAGGCTGGGAATTCTGTGCACAGTAATTCAACTTCTAATTTCCCAAAGCCTGCCACTATCTACAAGGCACAAGTTAGTGGTGTGATGGAATACTCCCTACTTGGCAGCTCCAACAACACACAGAAGGCTCAACATCATCCAGGACGAAGCAGCCCATTTGATTGGCGCTCCATCCCTCACCTTCAACATCCACTCCCTCCACCGCTGACACACTGTAGCAGCAGTGTGTACCATCTACAAGATGCACTGCAGCAACTCACCAATGCTCCTTCGACAGCACCTTCCAAACCCAGTGACCTCTACCACCTAGAATGACAAGGGCGGCAGATGCATGGGAGCACCACCACCCACAAGACCCCTCCAAGCTACATAACATCCTGACTTGGAAATATATCGACGTTCTTTCACTGTCACTGGGTCAAAATCCTGGAACCCCTTTCCTAACAGCACTGTGGGTGTACCTACACCATGTGGACTGCTGCAGTTCAGGAAGGTAACTCACCATCACCCTCTCAAGGGCAATTAGGAATGGGCAATAAATATGGCCTTTCAACCCACACATCCCCTGAAAGAATAAAATAAAATTAATAGGAACATGGCTAAGCTCTGATCTCCAGTGAGGGTCTGATTGAAAATAAGAGAAAGTGAGTGATCTCTGAACCAGTATAAGTTCTAGGAAATGGAATAGAAATGGAATATGATGCATTCAGGACCTAATTATAATATAGTTAACTGAAAATTTCTATGTCCATCTGATTCCAATAGAAAACCTCACCAGGAAAATTTGGTGCACAAATCTAGCACGATAGAATTCCACAGGCTGAATTTTGCGCTTGGCGGGTGGGCCCAACTGACTCGGTGGCGGGTGGACAGCCGATCGCCACCGCCAAACAGGGCGTGCTACCATTTTGCGCGGGCAGGCCAATTAATCCTGCCCAGCGGGTTTGCGACTCCCGTGTACATCGGGAAAATCCAATTGTCGGCGGGCGTGTTCAGACTATTGGTTCCAACGGGGAACTGACAGTCTGTATAAAGAGTGGCCAGGCAGCCTCCTTTAGGCTGTTCACCATGGCCACTCATAGGGAAAGACATAATTTGAGGGCAGAGGAGGAGGAGGAGGGGGGCTGGCTGCAGGATAGGCCAGCGGGGGGGCCACTGTACCCCTTGTTTCTCAGATGCCTGCCATGCTGTCCTCCTGCAACAGGTGACCAACCATCGGGAGGTCTTGTTTCCGGAGGATGGGAGGAGAAGGGCCCCATACGTCACCAGGCAGGTGTGGCAGGAGGTGACAGAGGCTGTAAGCTCCCATGATGCTGTGCGGCACACTGGGACGCAGTGCCGCAAGTGCTTCAATGATTTGTTGTGCTCTGGAAGGATCAGTACGATGTCAGCCTTGGCCATTTGACCCAGCAGGTAGCCTTAGCCTGTGAAGCCATCCCCCCCACCACCCCCAAACCACATCTTAGTGTCTTTACTGCATTGGGCATTTGGCGCACGCTGGGTGGGCAAACAAATAGTGACCATGCTTACATCAGCCTTAGTGGTTGAGGAGAAGATGGGTTCTCCCTATAGCATATGTTGGTGTTTGTCGCATTTGAGTAGTCTGAGGGCAACCTACAGGGGAGGCAGCTAGACACATATTCAGAACTCCAACACATGTCTTATTGATGGTGATGAGATGGTGGAAGGGGATCCTCAAGGTGTCGTGGCCAAGAGCCAGCTGCTGGCCTTGGCGCCACACCTATTTGTGCCCCTTGCCATTGGCGCTAAGACCCGTGTGTTTTTCATAGTGATGGACGCCGAATGTGTGCAAGGTGGCCGTTGGGGGAAGGGGTTGGGAGCAGCCGTACTATCTTCAGAGGACTGATCACCAGTAGTGTGGACAGGAGCTGCTGGAGGCCTCAGATGGGCCACTGCGGTTGGGGTGCAGCGTGCGCATGCTGAGTACATGAGAGATCAGCCCCAATAAATGGTGTTCTCTGTTCTGCAGGCAAAAGCTGAGAGCAATATGCGGGAGCGGCAGTGGACTGGTGGTGGGCATGCCGTGCTCCAGTACCTCACCATATATGAGGAGCAGGCCAGGGAGCTGGGGAGGAGGCAGGCGGCCAGGTCGGCAGGTGTAGGCGAGGCTGGGGTGCAGCGGCCAGGTATTTGAGGCCCACAATCCCATCCACTGAGTCTCCCCACCATCCAAAACACTGATGGTTGCTGCAATCGTTAATGCAGCAACACTGCTCATTCACAGACTGATACAGTCAGACGTGTGGGTCATACACAAATGTCCCTGGGCCCCTTGAGGATGCACATCTCTAGCACCTTCCAAAGTCGCCTTATCCCATTTGTGACCACTATCCCCATGGTCTAACATGCCATGGCATCGCTACTGCACATCCAAAGACTTATTGCATCTTAGGAGGGTTTGTACCTCCACCACTCTTTCAGCCAGTGTGTCCCACATTACTCTGTCCGAAAGGTCCTCAGCACCTCACCTGTCAACCTCATGGCCCTCAACTTAAATAAATGCCATCACGTTAGTCATCCCTGTGCCAAGGGGAAATGATGCCTTGTGTCCACCCGTTCTATGCCCCTCATGACGGTATGAAGGTCAATAACGTGACCTGTCAATCTCCTGTGCTCCACGGCAAATGTCGCAAGTGTTTGCAATGTTTCCTCATCACTGCAATTCTCCAGGCCAGCATGCATCCAGGTCAGGAACCTCTGCGCTCTCCCCACTCCAATGCCATCCCTCCCATGAAGTGTAGGTCACAACTGAACGCAGAAGTGTAGATGTGGCCTCGACAGCGTTTTCTGCACTTGCAACATGACCTCCCTTTTCCTACATTCTATTCCTCGGCTAATAAAGGCAAGTCTGGCTTCGACCTTATGTTCCTGTTGTGCTACCTTAACGAGTCTACCCTGTAGTCGTCGTGACCTCCCCTGTCCTAATATTACTCATGTATTCCCGTACCTTGCTTGTCTTGCCCAAGTGCTTAACTACACACTTATCCACATAATGTTCTATGTAGCATTTCTTAGGCCATCTGACCAGCCTGTCTGTATGCGCATGTAATGTTTGGGCCTCCTCTTGACTATTTACCACCCCACTAATGTTTGTCTCCTTAGGTTCTTGAAGGGTAAGCAACTTATGAGGCTGGAGGGAAAGGGATGAAAGATGTTACTGACTGAACACTAACTGATGCACTGTCCTTGTTGTTAATTTCAGTATCACCACCGCATGGCCACAGCCAACACATCTGGAGCCTCCACTCCACACCTGAGGGCCAACACTTGCAACTTGCATCACATCCTTTCTGCGAGCCAGGCTCCAGCGCAGCCACAAACACTTCGGTGGGGTTATGACGTTGGCTAGTGTCCCAGGGCACAGTGGAGAGGGCACTTCACAATCACCGTAGGACATGGCATGGACAGAGAGTGCCAATGGCGCCAGCAGCCGGTGGACTGCAGGGGACCGGGCACATGCTGAGTCCGGCAGTGATGATGTGCCTCTGGAGATGTCAGCCATGCAGCAGCTGCAGGACAAGTGGCAGGGTGCGCAGGAGCATCTGGCAAGGTTGCATGAGGTGTGCTTCTCTGTGGTGGAGGAGTCCAGGCAGAGTGTCAGTGAAGGCATGAACCTCAGGACAGAGCTTCAGTCTTCCTCCACTGAGAGATTGGCGACTCTCATGGAGAGGGGCTTCGATCGGATTGAGATTCTTCTGATTGGGTTACGCTCTGACCTGCAAGCCCTCACAGTGCTAATGGTCACAGGCACCAAGGGTCGCCACTCGGTGCCCATCCATCTACGGTGAGCAGGGAGGTCCAATGTGACCTCACGCTGGTGCAGCAGATGCCTATCGTCGCTGCGAGCTCCTCTCAGGGTGCTCCGGATGAGGGCAGAAGCTCCTCCGCCCCTCTGCCAGTGACTGTTGCATCCAGTGAGACAGCGACAACTTGGGAGGTGCCAGTTCTGGAACTGGCCATTCCCTCCCAGGCGGGGCCATCACAGGCTGCACGGGCCAGAGGACGGCCGCCAAGGTCATCGAGGCCAACAGCACAGCAGAGTCAGCAGGCTGTCTCACAAGCCACTCTGAGTGATGGGGCAGCATCAAGACGTAGCACCTGCAAACGGAAGCATAAGGCACGTGAAGCACTGCATGGGTTTGTGACAGGTAATTTTGTGTTGGCCCTAGATTAGGGAATAAATCATTATGTAAGTCTGAGCGACGTTTGTTGTTTATTTTGGATGGAATAAAGTCCACTTTTCTGACCATGGCTGAGGGTGTTTCCTTTGTGCTGCATTTGTATGTTTCACAGGCATCGCATGAGTGTTTAAGTGGACATTGATGTTTCTGTACTAAGCCCTTAGTTGCAGCTGATGAGGTGGAAGATGTAGCACCTAAGTGCCACGTATGGAACTGCCAGGCAATGTTGATCCTGCTGAATCATTTGCGTGGAGCTAGCTGAAGGTTTGTTGGATTAAAATGTCCCAGGTGTCTCTGCCTCCTTGGTGTAGTTGTGGGTTGGCGTGCTGCCCCTCATCATTGCCTTATGCTTCCTCATCCTCCGAGCCACTGCTGGATTCATCATGTGCAGCCTCATCCACTGCGTCAAGGTCTTCATCATCAACTGTATCCCCCCTTTCCAGCACAAGATTGTGCAGAGTGCAGCATGCTACCACTATCAGAGAGATGTGATCTGGGGAGTACTGGTGTGCAGCTCCTGAGCGGTCCAGGCATTGGAAGTGCATCTTGAGAAGACCAATAGTTCTCTCCACCACAGCCCTTGTGGTGCCGTGGCTCCTATTGTAGCGCTCCTCAGCTTCTGTTCTTGGATAGCGGAGAAGGGTCATGAGCCACCTTCTAAGGGGATAGCCCTTGTCACTCACCAGCCAACAATCCGCCGGGCCGGAGCACTGAAGATCCCTGGCACCCGGGAGTGTCTGAGGATGTAGGCATCGTGGGAGCTGCCAGGGTACCTTGCACAGACTTGTAGAATCAGCATCCTCTGATCACACACTATCTGCACATTCATGGAGTGGAAGCCCTTCCTGTTGACGAGGGCACCAGGCTCACCTGCTGGCGCCTTGATGGCCACATGTGTACAGTCTATAGCACCCTGGACACGGAGGAAGCCGGCAATGGCTGTGAAGCCTCTAGCTCGCTGTGTCTGACTTGCCTGGTCACAGCAGAAGTGGATGAAGGTCAATGCACACCTGAACAGAGCATCTGTAACCTGCTTGACACAAGTGTGGACAGCTGATTGGGAGACACCGCAAAGTTCATCCACTGAGCCCTGGAAGGAGCCAGATGCATAGAAATGGAGGGCAACTGTGAACTTCAGAGCCGCTGGCATGGGGTGTCCACCCACACAGTTAGGGGAGATCTCAGGGCCAATCATTTGACAGATGTGGTTGACTGTCTCCCTTGACAGACAGAGCCTCCTTCGGCACTGCACCTCAGTCATATTGGCAGCAGGATAGTGGCATCTTCTGCAGCCCCTTCCACCTTGGACTACCTCTTGGCCCTGCGCCTCTTGTGCCTGCGCCTGGCCTCCCCTAGAGGCTGATTGTCCACTCCTGGCCTCCTCCTTATTCTATCCCTCCCTTCCTCCTCAGAGGAGCTGCCTCCAGTAGAGATGTCAGAACCCATGCCCCGACTAAATGGAGGCCTCTGGAAAGCTGCAGGCCTGATAAAGATTACTGTCTGCAGACTGCTGATCTGAAGCTTCAAAGTACAGAGAAAGCTATTGGAAATCGATCTGAACTGCTAACAATCACACAGGCAAGTTTAAAACAGTTTCTGCATTAAATACTTCAGAAAAAAACATTAACAACCCCTCTGAGCCCACATATCCCACCCGTGGATGAGGTTTGTTAAAAAAATCAGTTACCTGCCTGCCCGTTGGGCCTGTGCTCCGAGGTGAAGATCGCACGGGCTCCTCAAAATCGGCTTCAATTGCTGAGTTAAGGGCCTTAACAAGGCCTTTAATTAATGGCGGGCGCGCTCCGTGCTTCATAGCACCCGCCCACCTAAATATCGCGATGCTGCCCGCTGATGTCGGGACGCTCGCCCAACATTTTAAGCGCTGACATGTGGGCTCTGCCACCCATGCGTGAGCCAGAAAATTCAGCCCCACTAATTTTGCTCATCACTTCCCCTACTTTACACCTACTAATCAAATGTAACCAACTGGAAATCCTACTCTTATTGTCAGCCGGGAATCCTCCCTGGAGATCAGGCATTCTCCTACCATCTTAACCCATTTCTCTGGTGACATTTGCCCAGTGCTAAATGTGTTTGACAATTTACAGCCAACCTTATGAATATTCACATGCAGCATGCAGCTTCATTTGTCAGGGGTATACATTGCAGACCTACTCCATATGATTTTCAAATTGAAAGTCATAGGTAGCACTCCAGCGTTTCTGTAAGTACACTGCCAGAGGTGCGCATTCAGATAATCCTTGCAGAGAGCGCAGGAATTCAGAATGTTTTAACATGACTACTGTAAATAAACCTTTTAAGAATAAAATTAAATTAAAAATCTGAGTTGGGTTGAAGGTAAGTAGGCATACATATTGGAATCAAAATTGTACAAAATAATTCAAATTGATTTGTCATTAAAGTAGCATTGGGACTATTCGAGCTGTGTAAAATGTGAACTTACAGTTCTAGTTTTTTTGCCAATAGGGGGCAGTAACAGTCACATTTTTTTTACACATTTGTATCTGGAAAATCTAATTATACTCGAGTTTTAAAAAGTCCCAATTTTACTTAATGGCCTAATCCATGTTTAAAAATAGATTTTATATGGAAAAGTTCATTGCCTATAAGAGAAAGGGGTGTCTGACTAGATTCGGATCACTGGGCAGTATTTGCTTATATCATGTATGTCAAATTGTTCAATTGAACTGTAAAATAAGATAGAAATATGATTGTAATATCGTACTATATTATTGTATAGCCAACTTGATGGTTATTGTTCTATGTAAAAACTATAGGGAAGCCTGTCCTGATAGTTTAATCTTTGGCTTTGAATGTGCTCTGGATGTTGGTTTTAACCTGCCTGTGAATTTCAGTTTAGTATCATGCCACATTCTCAGTTTCATGCCCTTTGAGCCCAGCCTTGGTTCAGGACTTTTCAAATACACAGTGCATTAGCTGAGTCTAGATCTACACTGCCGCTGTTGCCATTTTTCTACTTAGTGGCCAGGAGGACTGGCACCCATGAGTTCATCAAAAATCCCCTATCTGTGAGGAGATATTGGGCCATAACTTCCAAGCTCCAGGACAGTGGAACTGGGGGCAGGGGTGGGGTGGTATCCCCCCAGATGTTCCCAGGTAAGGATTGCGCGGCCATTGCCTGGAAAGTTCCAACTTCCTTTGGGCAATTGCCCCGCACTGGGAACCATCCAAAAATGTGATTTAAATAGTCAACTTCAGATGGTTCCAGCTGTGTTACAGCAATAGTTACCCAGAAAATGTTAGAAGAATTAAAATCACTTATAGCTTCTGGGTAACTATTGTACTGACCTCCCTGACCCCCATATGGGACCTCCCCCAACACCCTGACTCCTCTATGGGAATCTCTCCAACGCCCACTACCCTCCCCTGACTACTCTGAACCCCCCGCAGGACTCCCCCTCCAACCCCCACTATCACACCCTGACTACTCACCCCCCCAATCCCCATGGGGCTACGCCCTAGAATCCCCAAGGGACTACCCTCCCGACTCACCACAGGACACCCCCTGCCCCACACCCCCCAGACTAACCTAATCACCATCCAAGGTCCATCCCACCAACACCCCTACCCCCAGGCCCAATTCCTGACCTGACTACCAACTCCCAGCCACCCCTATGCCCGACTCCAGACTCCCAGCTCCCCCCCAACCCCTGCCTCTTCCATGCAGGACTCCTGACTGCCCCCACCCCCAGGCCCAACTCCCGACTCCCCACCACCAGGCCCAACACCCCCCATGTACCAGGCCGACTAGCCCCATGCCCCAGACCCAACTCCGAATTTCCCTACAGGCCCGACTCTGGACCTGACCCCCTGTGATAAAGTGGAGTACCATATACCTTTAAGAGAATGCAAGTGGACTAATCATGTGACATTACTGACTAATCACTGTACAGCGCAGGTTACTAGTTAACTGGAAGTCTAGAGTTGGAGGTGGTTTTGGGAGCGCGCAAGCATTTAGAGCTCTGCCTTCTTTAGCAATAAGCAAATCACAGTTTGTTCTTCTATTGGTCTCTCTCCCTTATTGATAGCGAGTATCAACTAACAAGTGTATATGAAAGCGTGCAATTCAAGTTTACTTGACTAGTGAACTCATAGATTCAAGAAATAAAACCTTCCCAGATCCTACCCACTTACCTTATATATTTAACTTCCCCCTGACTTGCCCTAAACTTGGCTGGACCCTTAAACTTACCTGGTTCATGGCAGCTAGTGCATTAAAAGAGGGAGAGTGGCTTACTTACCTGCAAAAGAGCTGCCCTCACCTGTAGGCCCTGAGAACGAGCTGCATTACACAGATCTCGCCCAGCCTGAGTCAGAAGGTCGGCAAGATAGGATCACCTGGATTCTTGGGTAAGTAACTTTGAGCAGATTGGCAGTCCGATTCAGTTGCCACCCCAGTGGAAGTTATGGCCCATTATGAGTTCTGCTGGCAAGGTGCATCCTTAGAGGACACCTGACATTTCTGACCCTGTGGAAATTTGAAACTGGACAGCCATGAATTCCATTATTAAACTCCTTCATCGAAACACACTGTTCAAAATTATTTTTATTCCTAGATATTAATACAAATCATTGATCATTCTCTAGTTTGACACCAGTGCGAACAGCTAAGAGGGAACCAGTCAGTTTTAAGGTGCTCTGAAATTGTCTTGTCCTGGTAGTAGTTTGAAATGTTTATATTTTACCAAGAGGTAAATATCAGTTCACCTTGAAATCTCCAAATCATTCTTATTTGAATTGGTGCAAAGATATATTTATTTTACTTTATGTACTTTATCTAAAAACACAAAACATAAGACACTAGAACCAGGTGGAAGATGTAAGAGTGAATGGAGGACAATAGGGGATTTACCACACAGATTCATAGCCTCTGACCCACAGGTACAGCTCTAAAGGTTTGCATTTATACTCCAAGTTAAGTTTGCACTTTTCTGCCCAGGGACTGGTACAAGGTTAACCACTGTGCAGTGAACTGATTGTCCCCAATTTTTCTCTGAAACCACTGAATGATTTTTGCGCCATGCACCATAAGTTCTGAAGACCAGCTTTGTGTATTGCCTGGTATGCAATTAGAATGGAGGGAGAGCAGTGCAGGATTCAGAAAAGGTAGGTGAAATATCATTTGAGGATATAGTGCCTTAACCACCCAACAAAGAAGGCAACGTAGATTCTGTGAAGACCTACATGAGGCGTTCTGTGTAGAAGAGTGTACTTTGCCAAAGACTCAATAGGGGAGCTGTACCAGCCAATACATGAAGCCCTATAGCCATGATCCTCTTCCTGTATTATTCTGCCAGCGTTGTTAGAATGACAAACGCACTCAATTTTTATGCAATAGGCTAATTTCAAACAGCCACAATGGCTCTGTCACAAAAGACTCACAGCACTAGCTCAAAGAGGGGAGTGCGAAGTTCACTCAGCGACTTTATATCAAGTTTCTGTCAGAGTTTAATGACCATAACAAGGTAGTATTGAATATCACAAAATTTTAGAAGTGACAATTTCAATTTGTGCAATTAAATTTGGGTGTATTTTTTCAGTTTTACTGTGTATGTATTAAGCATCATCTGATCAGGGTGCAAAGAGAAAAACTGGGTAGGAAGGATTGATTGTGCTTTCCTGATTTCCTTCTTTGCATTGTGTTTAGATGATGCTTAATGTACATGCAGTGAAGACAAGATTTAACCCTAGCTCTGAGACACAGGTTCTATGCAAAGAGGGAGCTGGCTCAATTGGTCGCACTCTTGTTTCTGAACCTGAAAGTTGTGGGTTCAAGCCTTACTACAGTTTTGAATTATCTATCTATCTCGCAATATACATTACTCTGCCACTTCAGTGACGTACTGAGGGAGTCCTGAATTATCAGAGATTCTGTTTAAGATGGGTAATAAATGAGACCTTTCCAATCTCACCAAAGACTTGAGAACAATGTTTTAAAAAGAACTATACTAGTCAATTGCCCATCAAATTGCACATGGGGAATGGAGATCAAGGGTGGAATCATCCAGATTTGCACTAAGTGCGGTAGTGGGCAGGTAACATAACGTTTTACCTGCTGGCCACCATGGCTTCTTACATCGTATCATCCCAATCCCACCGTCTTACTGATGCATTCCTGGGAAGCACGCCGTTTCCATGGCAGGCCGGGTCTCATTCGCCCGCCATGTCTCATATTGCCACTTCATCATGCCAGGCACCATATTTAAAGTGCAGCCATGTGCACACCTCCCAGTGCTTCCGGCCCGTGGCTGTTGCCTGGAAGACATGGCCCCAAAAGGCAAGAGGACTACAGCCCCCAGATTCAATGACACGGTCCCTTGAGCACCTTTTGGATGCAGTGAAGGCTCATTGTGATGTTCTCTATCCCCGCTCTGGCCACAGGAAAGGCAACATCACTAATACGGCTTGGGAGGCAATGGCAGTGGTGGTGCCTAATTAGTGCATGGCAGTTGGCTGTGAAACAGGACACATCACTCACGGCATGGTTGCCCAATGAATGTTGCACTGATGGATCCTCACTTGGTAGAGCAGCGCCAACCTCACCGTCAGCACAGGAATGATCCAGATCCTCACCAAAGAAGGCAGCCACCTAGTGTCGCAAGAAGATGAATGATCTCCTCTGTTCCACCAGGGTAAGTCACTCTACTCTTCACTATCAACTCACACACACACAAGCCCACCGCACATCCACATGGCCCTCACTCACTGCTGGTTCAAGGGACATCACTATTCACCCTCTCACACTCATCAACATTGTCCTCGTCCCATCCATGGGACCACTCACCACCCACACATGCTAGGCATGCTTATCATCTGGTCTGGCAGGCATCCTGCTTACACTTTTTTCGTCTCTACTCATGCAGGACAAGCTGGCACTCAAGAGGGAGAAGTTGCAGATGGGTGTAAAATGCCTGAAATCAATGTGCTCACGGACTTTGAAACCAGAGCCATCCAGCTGCTGGTGAGGATCTGGACCATTCCTGTGCTGACGGTGAGGTTGGTGCTGCTCTACCAAGTGAGGATCCATCAGTGCAACATTCATCAGGCAACCATGCCGTGAGTGATGTGTCCTGTTTCACAGGCCACTGCCATGCACTAATTAACACCTTTTTTTCGCAGGCTAATCTGGGAAACAGCCAAGAGAGTCCATGACCCAAGTCCTTGACTCAAGCCCTGAGGGAAGCTCAGTAGAGGGATCCACTGAAACCCACCCTGAAGACCTGTCACAGTGCTCACCCACACCCTCCACCAGTGCAGAGACACACACCTCGGTGGGAACAAGCTTTAGAATAGCTTCGGGATCACAATCTGGCAAGCAAGTCGCACTGTCTGATCCACGGAAGGGAATTCCCAGGTGTCTGGCACTCAGAAGACTGCTGGAGACCAGAAATTTGCCTGAGCCCGATTCAGATGACGAGCCTCTGGACTCGGTCATATCACAGTTGCTGGAGCTGCAAAGGCAAGCTTGGGAACATCAGGAAGGGATGTCCGCTGCACTCCTCAGATTGCAAGGCACAATGGAGGAATCCATCCACCTTCAGGCTGAGGTGATAACGCCAGCATGCCAATGTATCAAGGTCAACACTGGTAAGATGGCGGCCACCATAGACACCTTGTTCCAGGACGTCGCTCCTGCACTGCTGCACGAGCTGAACTCAATCATAGTTAGCCTCCAACAGTGTGTATACGAGAGGGGTGCTGGGCAGGTCGATCTCACTCCAGCTACCCCTTCTCCTCAAGGAGTCAGCCTGGGGCCCTTGGGCACCCACAGGGAGGAGGATCAGCAGGTGTGCCCCCCGGGCCATCCACCCAGGGAACTCCAGGAGTGACCGGCCCATCCGAATCCCCTCTTCCTCTGACCTCAGCAGATCCAGCTTCACAGGCCGAGGAGGGTGCCACTGCCACACAATAGGGCCCCGAAAGCAGACCGGATTTGGCCCTCCACAGGACACCCGTCAAGGCCATCGCAGACAGGGTGTAGCAGTCAGCAGGCTGCCACCACCTCTGCTGTAGATGGCCGGGGAGCACCAAGATGTAGTGGCAGGGTTAGGAAGGTTACAAAGATGTAACTCTTTCGAGTACAAACACGTTTCCATCTGTTCCTATTCAGATGAAGTTACATTGTTTCATAGTTTGCCATTGTGAGATTTGAACTCTTGATCTTGGGGTTACAAACCCAGTACCATAACCACTTGGCTATTTAGGCCAAGCAGTTGCATAGCCTGTTCACGGTGTTAATCACTTGGACATAATGTTCACTATTGACACTAAACTCCCAAGAATGTCTCCCTGCCTATGGTTCCTTGTTCTGATAGGCAGTGTTCGTATCACTCAGGTGTGGAATCTTTCTACACATGATAAAGGCAGGTGTCTCAGTCCAGAACCTCTTCCCTGTGCTTTGTGTAGTTTTTAGACCAAAGTGATTGCCTGGCCTTACACTCCCTGGACGTATTAGTGATGCCTGCACTTCGATGGTGCTAGTCATTGCTGCCAAAATGTCATGGACAGGCATCACAGAGTTCCATCATTCTCTCTGAGTGCTCTCAGCACCTCTAAGGTTGGGCTGGCTCCCATCTCTTCAGCATCTGTGACTACTGATGCTGTGATCCTGAAGGGGTCAGGTGCTGAAGGCAGACAAAATATCAGGTGCTTCTAAAGTTTCATGGCTGCATCTCCATGATATGTCCCTGATCACAGAGTTCCATTGAGTTGCCCCCCGCCAAACAGAAGTCAGACACTCTTAGAGGCTATGTGAAGATCAATGGAATGTCCTCACTGCATGCCTTCATCATCCTCCTGCTATCGAGTGGCTATTAGGGCCTCCAGAGCATCTCCATGACAGGACCCTTATCACAGAGGCTATGTGCACTGCTGTAAGCTAGGCTGGAGGCAAACATTTACAGATGTAATGTAAAGCTCTATGGTGTCTCCTCACTGCATGTCGTCATCATCCTCCACAAATCTAGCAGCTACGAGGGCCTCCCGAATGTGCCTTCCTCAACTGGCCAATACAAGGGCCTCATCGCCATGAATGTCACTTTTGAGGACCTCCTCACCCCTGTCGATGCCCTCCTCATCAGAGGAGACCTCCAGCTCCTGCATCTCCTCCTCAGCCAGCACCTCCCACTGTTGCAGTGCCAGGTTGTAAAGTGCACAGCAGGCGACAATGATGCATGACAGCCTCTGTGGACTGTATTGCAGGGCTCCACCAGACCAGTCCAAGCACCGGAACCTCATTTTCAGCAACCCGATGGTTTGTTCCATGAAAGTGCGATTTGCAGCATGAGCCTTATTCTACCTTCTCTCTGCTGCAGTCATCAGCCACGCCCTCTGCGGGTAGCCCTTGTCCCCGAGGAGCCAACCTTGCAGCTTCTGTGGACCCTGGAAGACTGCAGGGATCTGTGACAGACTGAGAATGTAGGAGTCATGGACATTCCCTGGGAACCACGCACAGACCTGCAGGACGCGTTTGCAGTGGTCACACACCAGCTGAACATTCAGCGAATGGAATCACTTGTGGTGATGGAGATCTGAGCGCCACGTGAGTGCAGTCAATCGCACCCTGTACCTGTGGGAAACCCAAGATCTGGGCAAATCCAATCGCTCTTGCATCCTGGCTCTCTTGGTCCTGGGCGAAGTGCATGTTGTTGAGTGCCCTTGTGAAGGTGACATCCGTGACCTCGTGGATGCATTTATGTGGAAGCTTGTGATATCCCACATAGGTCACTTGTGGAGCCCTGAGAGGAGCAACTGGTGTAGAAATTGAGCGCCACTGTCACTTTCACGGCCACTGGCAGTGGATGCCCTCCATGTCACCGCGGCTCTAAAACCAGTAACTGGCAGATGTGACCAACCAGTTCCCTAGACATGCGCAGTCTTTGGTGACACTGCTTCTAGATCATCTGCAGGAATGAAAGGCAGCATCATATACCCTGGGTCTACCTGGGTGCCAACCAATGATGGCTCACTGAGGCTCTTCGGCAGACTGAGCAGGAGCTGCAGCCGCCTCTTCTTCCTGAGGGTGCTGCTCCTCCTCTGCGCAGCCAGGCACCTCCACAGCTCTCTTCTCCATCGCCTCCACATTCGGTATGCCACAAGGTACACAGCTAGTTCACCAGGCTCCATGGTCCTGATGTACTCTTCCCGCAGATGAAAAAGGGAGACGTGTGGATTAGCTTGCGTGTACTAAGAACCTCTCCTGTTAAGTCTGAAGGCCCCTTAATGCATCCTGGAGAGTGCTGGCCACCGCTTGCAAGGACATGCGCTGCATGGCTGCCTGAAACCCCACCCATCTCCGCCCCACTCCACCTGAACGATTGATGGCAGCTTTGCCCATTGAGCTGCATGCTGTGCTCTCAGCTCAGGCGCAGGCATTCTCCTAACCCGCACTGCAAGGCAGCACTGTTAGCTTGAGCCATAGGGGAGACTGGTCCAAACTGGGATTATGACATTGCAAGGGGCCTCCACCAGTGACTGCTCCATGGCTAACTTTAGCGAGGAGATTGTACAATGTGCTCAGTCGTCCAATTGTTCTGCAGTCCACTAAAACTCTCATTACTTTGCAGTCTGTGCCCAAGGTGTGAAAAGCTCTGGAGCATTGGTGGCACTTTCATGTCTCTGCATTGCTTGGGTGGGCAGATAAGCTAGAAGCCTGCCTCCACACATGTCAATGTGGCTGCGTCTGAACTGTCTCAACTGCAGATGAATTGTCCCTTAATACAAGGTATCTCTAATATGTGGCCGCTTCCCTCGATTCCATATGGCCCTTCTTCAGAGCTGGAGAAGGGCCATACAGACTTGAAGTGTTAACTTTGTTTTTCCCTCTCCACAGATGCTGTTAGACCTGCTGAGTTTTTCCAGCATTTTCTGTTTTTGTTTCAGATTTCCAGCATCCACAATATTTTGCCCTTATCTCAGTCCTGACACATCACTGCAGGAGTCCCTCAGGATAGTTTCCTAGGCCCAGTCATCTTCAGCTGCTTCATCAATGATCTTCTGACCATAAGGTCAGAAGTGGGGATATTTGCTGATGATTGCACAATGTTCAGAACCATTTGCAACTCCTCAGATACTGAAGCAGTCCATGCTCAAATGCAGCAAGACCCGGACAACATTCATGGTTGGGCTGATAAGTGACAAGTAACATTCACACCACCCAAGTGCCAGGCAATGACCATCTGCGACAAGAGGGAATCCAACCATCTCTCCTCGACATTCAGTCTCATTACCATTGCTGAATACCCTACTATCAATATCCTGGGGGTTACCATTGGTCAGAAACTGAAGTGGACCAGCTGTATAAATACTGTGGCTACAAGAGCAGGTTAGAGGCTAGGAATTCTGTGGCGAGTAGCCCACCTCCTGGCTCCCCAAAGCCTGTCGACATTGTAGATACAAGGCACAAGTCAGGAGTCTCCCCTTGCCTGGATGAGTGCAGCTGCAACAACATTCAAGAAGTTCGACACCATCCGGGACAAAGCAGCCCACTTGATTGGTACCCCATCCACCATCTTCAACATTCACTCTCTCCATCACTGATGCACAGTGGCAGCAGTGTGTACTATCTACAAGATGTACTGCAGCAACTCATCAAGGCTCCTTTAACAGCACTTTCCAAACCCACAAGCTCCACCACCTAGAAGGGCAAGGGCAGCAGGTGCATGAGAACACCACCACCTGCTAGCCACACACCATCCTGACTTGGAATTATATCCCCATTCTTCAATAACATTGGGTCAAAATCTTGGAACTCCCTTCCTAACAGCTCTGTGGGTGCACCTACACCACATAGGAAATAATGGTTCAAGAAGGCAATTCACTGCCAGCTTCTCAAGGGCTATTAGGGATGGACAATAAATGCCCACATCCTGTGAAAGAATAAAAAAAACACAACTATCTTACACAAATTGCAACATAATAATGATCATATAATCTGTTTCTATGATATTGGCCAGGACAACAGCGATAACTCCCCTGTTCTCCTTCAAAATAATACCATTTTACGTTCACACGAGAGGGCAGATGCAGCTTTGGTTTAACATTTCATCTGAAAGATGACACCTCCAACAGTGCAGCACTCCCTCAGTACTGCACTGGAGTATCAGCTTGGATTCTGTGCTCAAGTCTGGAGTGGGACTTGAACCTATAACCTTCTGATTAAACATTGACGCAGCAGTTTAATGGAATTGTGTATAGATGAAGTATATTATTGATAGAATAACAAGTAGCTGAAACAATTTTGCATTGTGGTTGGAGTATTCTTAACCCTGAATTGTAGGAACTTTTGTAAATAGGAACTGTAATAGTTGACACTGTTCACTTGTTTTCCTGTATTATACATTTGTTATTCAATGCCATCTTCATTTCAAATATGAGCACAATTTCATTATTGTTCTGGCTTCACTCTAAGTAGTAAAACCATATCCTGTATCATTGTAAGCAGAAGAGTATTGTACTTGCATAATATAATTAAACGAGAAATCTAACATTTTACACCAAATGACATACATTTTGAACAGCTGATTCCCCCAAAATTGTCATGCTTATTTAAAAATAACTAGCTACAATCAAAATTAAGCCAGAAAGTCTTGTATCTGCTTAGCTATGTTGTTGAAATATAGATAAGAACTGACCCATATGTTTGAATTCCTGCATATTTCCACCTGGATATTCAGATTCAATCTGTCATTAAAAGGATTGCCAAACCTTTTCAGTTTTACATTGATCCTAACTGTGCAAGAGAGCTTTTGAAACTTTGCATTCTCATAAACCTGCGTAGAATTGCATTCCACTGGCTTGGAAATATGGAACTAATGGCATAACTTGTTTCAATTGAACCATAACTATACAGGTACTACTAATAATAGCCTTGTAACCTGGTTGCACCCTAAATCTTTAGTCAGACTGTAGTCTGAATCTTTAGTACAGCTGTCTCCTAAACCTGTAGTATGACTACACTCTAAACCTGTGGTATGACTGTAACCTGAACTTGTGGTATAACTGTGTCTTACAGCTATAGCATAACTGCTTTCTACTACAACCTTGGTTAACTGGGTACATTCAGCTCCCCAATACCACGTGCAGAAACATTCTTCTTGCTTTTTCCGAGACCATGGCCTGGAAACTTTACAGAAGTTCTCCAGATCTCCTGCCATGACTTCCGCAGTAGATTGCTAAAATCATCAGGGAAACGACGTAAGCAGCTGAAAATGTTTCTCTCGGGATGCAAATGCTACCCCTGTTGAAGCTCTTTCAGAAGAACTACTACAAGGTTTCAGGGCCTCACAATCAAAATGTTTGGAAAACACTCTCTACAGACATAACATCAAGATATTCCAGGTACACCAAAAATCTTTAAAGTCTGGCTCCTTTAACCCAGGGAAATGCTTTGTTGTAAACGATACTGGTCAGGACTTTGGTCTGTTTGAGACACAAATAGGAGCCAGAGAAGATCTGAATACAGATATATCTGATTACACTTGAGATAGACCAGTGAACAAAAGACAAAAGGAATTCCTTAGGCACATTCCATATCACCATAAATTATATGATAAGCCTCTATTCAATTTCTTAACAAGCAGTGTAGGAGTTGGAAAAATGAGCTAATTACCAGGCTTTGACAAGCACTGTTGTTGCTCAATGGTCACCCTGGAGAACTTACCAATGATAAAGTATTAATGCACGTACTGACTAGAAAAGAACTATAGAACATAACAGTATTGGACTTTGAACCTTCTTCCGTCACAGAAATAATGCAGACTATTTCCACATTGCTGGATGCATAGCATTATTATTTCTGGCAGCAACAAATTATCTGTTATCTCTTCCAAACTTTTCCAAGAAGTTTCCAAATCATTGTATTAATGTTGCCAGCCCTGGCTTATGACCTTTAAATTAGTGCTTCGTTTAGGGATATAATGACCTTAACAATAACACAAGGAAAAAAAATTGTTGCCAAGTTTTATCAAGAGGAATTTTTGCTGGGTTGTGACAGCATTTGAGTGCTCCATAGGAGCAGACAGAACTATGGCCCCGAAATTCTTGAATTGGGAAGAGTGTAAATCCATTTTGGGGCTGATGTACACTGGCATTCCAATGCAGAAGAGCCTCTGTATAAATTGCATTGAACTTCAGGATGCATTAAAGAAGCACATCCCCTGCCATTTTCAGCTACATGCAAATTACAGAATTAGGACTTGTTGACATAATGCATGCTAAGTTCCATCATTTCTACCTTCCCATCTGTCCTTGGGAATGTGCACCACAAATTAAAAAGCACAGTTTGCCAGCCCCCATTCATCAAGGCAGAAGTACATGGTTAATGGAACACTGTTCAACTAAGCTTGCTTGTGGAGGCTTAGTTGTACCTTGGGACTCAATGCAGCTATTCAAAATTAATTTCCACTGGCAGCCCTTTCTGCATTACCCTTGAAAGTCATTGTATTTCAAGAGTTTCTAGTCGACTGTCTGAGGGCTGCACAATGGACTTCCCAATGGGAATCCACTTCATGTGATACATATGTTGGAGGAAAAGGAATAGCAGGGGGGTGTAAGGGACCATAGATCCATCTCTCAGGATGAGAGATGAGCCAGGCCATCTCAGTACTTTGCACCCAGCAAAGCCTATTGATCTGTGCAACTTTCTAGGACCTCTCCCAAGGAGCTCTGTCTCACGAGGTTTTGTTTCAGTCATGAAGCTTTGGAGGGGCTCTGTTCATTGTTGCAGTCAAATCTGCATTCAGGATCCACCACATGCACAACTCTGTAGCAGAGGACGTGGCCACAATTCCCAACTATTTTGCTATTGAATCCTTAAGGAATCCTTCTGGAACTTCTATCAAATCATCCCACTTGCTGTACACTCCTTCATAAAGCTAGTAACTTTCTATTATCTATTACTAATTCTGCATTCCATCCTTTGTTGTATCCTCATTATTTAACATCTTAAAGCAATTCAATAAATCAAAAATAAGCAGATGTTGTAGATGTTTGAAGTACAGCTGACCTTCATGATTGTAACAGTTTTGCTGTCCTGTGACACCATCTGAATTCTTCACTGTCTGACCGTCCAGCAATAAGGGCCAATTTTTCAAACGCTTATGGAAATGAGGCCTATATGTGAGTAGTGCACTAGGCTACACTAGCCCTTCGCCTGACATTACTTCCCTCTGTCACAATTTCTGCTCCATAATCATCATTGTCATTATCGGTTGTCCCTCGTGTCATGCCCAGTAAAAACATGTCATATTCATAACTTTAAACATGGACTATATTCAGTGTAGAGTTTTCTGGAACTGCCATTTCTTTTTAAAAATGGACATTAAAAGACTGCTAAGATGGCTACTGAGGGTCAGGTGACTTTTGCAATTTCTGCATAGACTCAGAAGTGTCTCAAATCTCTGGAAAGTTCCTAACTTAATGACCATGGGTGGAGTGCTTCCCTTGAATGAAAATACCAAGACAAAACCATTTGTGGAATTCACACCTCCTATTATTTGTGGACTTACTCAAAACTCAAAATCTATGGGCTCTTAGATTTACTGTCTCTGAGCTCAAAACTTAACAATGAGAGCTGTAGAGAAATCAATCAAATTGTATGTAGGTGTGAATGGCCAACATCCATCCTCCATTATCTCACAATGGATTCTAACTTTAAATCATTCTGAGTGGACAAATAAATATTGATCATATAGCTACCTGGCTGAAACTGTCTTCAGAAAATTAATTTTATTACCTCAAGAATGACAGAGAGACCAGTCTGAAAACCACACAGTAGGGATGGCAGCAACATCTATGCCTCAAAGCTGGACACTATGATCTCCCAGTTTGTTCATTTTAAAGTCCACCAGTACAAAAATTGATCTTCCTGGTAATAAAACTATAAATCATTAATTTTGTAACCTGCTAAAAATCCATCTCTTTGAGGGAATACTGCAATATTCCTCATATACGACTCTGACTATTAAATCCACCTTGACAACACTTCAGGTGCAAATACACCTTCTTCTATGAGCCTGCAATGCATGCTTTTAACTAAGATGAGCCAAACATGTGAATTACAAACAATACTTCTGTTTACAACTTGCAAAAGTGCACTGTTTTCTTTAAATGTATTTTTCTTATGTGTATGTACATGTGTGTGTGTGCGCCGAGTGAGTAACAAAGCATTAGACTTTCAGGGTGAATACATGATTAAACAATCCTCTTGTTTAAACCCACAAATTCTTGCTGCTGGTTTATCAATTTGATAACACATTCAGTGTTTGAATCTGGTATCCCTTACAAGCTAGGGAGATATACAATGGATGTAGATGGAGCAGAAATGGACTCAAGAGAAAAGGAGAGTGGGGAAGAAAAACCAGGTTAGTCCCCAACATTCAAAAGTAGGAATCAAGATGGTAAACCAGCCGGGACATGCCCAGTGTGTTTTCAGTGTGGGAAGTCTTGACAGAGAAGAGAAAATGTTTGGTCTGCTGCAGTCAAGGCATCATCTGTAGCCATAAGGGTAGTGAACTCATTCTCAAATACACCAGGAGAGGAACAGCATACCTACCAGAACTATTCTCACAGACACCGGTTGCCTCCAAACACTACAAGTAGTGAAGGTTGCAGAGATGCCACCCAAAAATAGAACAGATGCAACAGTATTAATAAAAGGGCTTACTGGCAAATGTTTGAAGGTTCCCTTAGTTAAAATTTGCTTGCAGAGTAAGTTGGTCACTGGGTTAATGATGGTCAGGGCTGTTCCAAGCTTACCAATGCAAGTGGTCAACCAATTGTGAGGTAATGACTTAGCAGGATGTCAGGTCTTATTTTCAGAGGATCCAGAGCAGTCCATGGCGACTGGGGAAACAGAGGGGAACCAGCAAAATACTACTTAACTGCAGAGGGCTGAGGAAATCCCTAACATCCCACAAGAGGTGATAGAGCCAGTAAAGACTAAGGAGGCTAAAAGAAAGCCAATGGCATTTAAAGGGGCCAGAATGGAGCCTGTATAAATTAAAAAGGCCTAAATAGAGCCGGTAGAGTTTAAAGAGGCCCAGACAGGGCCAGAAAAACGCAAAGGAGCCAAGATAAAAGCAATAGAGGTTGAAGGAAATGGACCAGAGGTATGATTGGCAGAAACCTTCTTCTGAGTAGGGACCAAGAAAGTTCCCAAACAGGCAAGAAGGACATGATGGTGATGCCTCACCTAACTGAAGTGCCACAAGGGAGTGCAGCAAAAGCTGGACAGCCAACTGCAAGCAGTAGTACCCCAGAGGACAGTTTTTTTTATAGTCATTCATGGGATGTGGGTGTTGCTGGCCATGCCAGCATTTATTGCCCATCCTTAATTGCCCTTGAGAAAGTGGTTGTGAGCTGCCTTCTTGAACCGCTGCAGTCCATGTGGTGTTGCCCTAGAAATAAGAATTATCAATGGATGAAAGCTGAACTATTAGACCCATGGGGCTGAATTTTATGGCTGACGTGCAGGTGGCGGAGCCCACACATCAGCACTTAATATGTCGCGTCCTGACGCTGGGCGAGTGTCCCGACATCAGCGGGCAGCATCGCAATATTTAGGTGGGCGGGCGCTATGCAGTACAACGCGCACCCGCCATTAATTAAAGGCCTTGTTAAGGCCCTTAACTCAGCAATTTTGAGGAGCCCGTGCGATCTTCACCTCGGTGCACAGGCCCTACGGGCAGGCAGGTAACTGATTTTTTAACAAACCTCATCCACGGGCGGGATATGTGGGCTCAGAGGGGTTGTTAATGTTTTTTCTGAAGTATTTAATGCAGAAACTGTTTTAAACTTGCCTGTGTGATTGTTAGCAGTTCAGATCGATTTCCAATAGATTTCTCTGTACTTTGAAGCTTCAGATCAGCAGTCTGCAGACAGTAATCTTTATCAGGCCTGCAGCTTTCCAGAGGCCTCCATTTAGCCTGGGTATGGGTTCTGACATCTCCACTGGAGGCAGCTCCTCTGAGGAGGAAGGGAGGGATAGAATAAGGAGGAGGCCTGGAGTGGACAATCAGCCTCTAGGGGAGCCACCTTTGGGAGGCCAGGTGCAACCACAAGGGGGGCAGGGCCAAGAGGTAGTCCAAGGTGGAAGGGGCTGCAGAAGACGCCACTGCCCTGCTGCCAGGGTATACAGGTGGCGAAGCAGCTACCTCAGTATTACTGAGGTGCAGTGCAGAAAGAGGCTCCATCTGGCAAGGGTAACAGTCAGCTATATCTGTCAGATGATTGGCCTGACATCTCCCCTAACTGTGTGAGTGGACACCCCATGCCAGCGGCTCTGAAGATCACAGTTGCCCTCCACTTCTATGCATCAGGTTCCTTCCAGGGCTCGGTGGGTGATCTTTGTTGTGTCTCCCAATCAGCTATCCACACTTGTGTCAAGCAGGTTACAGACGCTCTGTTCAGATGGGCATTGACCTTCATCCACTTCCGCTGTGACCAGGCAAGTCAGGCACAGTGAGCCAGAGGCTTCACAGCCATTGCTGGCTTCCCCCGTGTCCAGGGTGCTATTGACAGTATACATGTGGCCATCAAGGCGCCAGCAGGTGAGCCCAGTGCCTTCGCCAACAGGAAGGGCTTTCACTCCATGAACGTGCAGATAGTGTGTGATCACAGGATGCAGATTCTACAAGTCTGTGCAAGGTACCTTGGCAGCTCCCCACGATGCCTACATTCTCAGACACGCCCAGGTTCCTGGCCTCTTCAGTGCTCCGGCCCAGCTGATGGTTGGATGGCCTCAGAAGGTGGCTCATGATGCCTCTCCACCATCCAAGAACAGAAGCTGAGTAGCGCTACAATAGGAGCCAGGGCATCACAAGGGCTGTGGTGGAGAGAGCCATCGGTCTTCTCAAGATGTACTTCCATTGCCTGGACCATTCAGGGACCGCACTCCAGTACCCCCCAGATTGCATCTCTGTGATAGTGGTAGCATGCTGCGGTCTGCACAATCTTGCGCTGGAAAGGGGGTATGCAGTTGATGATGAAGACCTTGACGCAGTGGATGAGGCTGCACATGATGAATCCAGCAGTGCCTCAGAGGATGAGGAAGCACAGGGCAATGATGAGGGGCAGCATGCTGACCTGCAACTACACCAAGGAGGCAGAGACACCCGGGACACTTTAATCCAACGAACCTTCAGCTAGCTCCACACACATGATTCAGCAGGATCAACATTGCTTGGCACTTCCACACGTGGCACTTAGATGCTACATCTTCCACCTCATCAGCTGCAACTAAAGGCTCAGTACAGAAACATCAATGTCCACTCAAACACTCATGAGATGTCTGTGAAACATACAAATGCAGCACAAAGGAATCACCTGCAGCCATGCTCAGAAATGTGGACTTTATTCAGTCCAACATAACACACAATCGTCGTTCTGACATACATATCTATTTTTTCCCTAATCTAGGGCCAACACAAAATCACCAGTGACATACCCGTGGAACACACCACATGCCTTATGCTTCCGTTTGCGGGTGCCCTGTCTTGGTGCCACCCCATCGCTCGGAGTGGCTTGTGAGACAGCATGCTGATTCTGCTGTCCTGTTGGCCTCGATGACCTTGGCGGGGGCCATCTGGCCTGTGCAGCCTGTGATGGCCCCACCTGGGAGGGAGTGGCCAGTTCCAGAACTGGCACCTCCCCAGTTGTCGCAGCCTCAATGGATATAACGGTCACATCCAGAGCGCTCTGAGAGGAGCTCATAGCGACAACAGGCAGCTGCTGCACCAACATGAGGTCACATTGGGCCTCCCTGCTCATTGCAGATGGATGGGCACTGAGCAGCAACTCTTGGTGCCTAGAACATCTTCCACATTGGGAATGACCACCTGTGGCCATTAGCGCTGTGAGGGCTTGCAGGTCAGAGCGTAACCTAATCAGAAGAGTCTCAATTCGATCGAGGCCTCTCTCCATGAGAGTCGCCAATCTCTCTGTGGAGGAAGCCTGAAGCTCTGTCCTGAGGTCCATGCCTTCACTTACACTCTGCCTGGACTCCACCACCACAGAGACCAACTGAAGTACACCCTCATACAACCCTTCCAGAGGCTCCCATGCATCCTGCCGCCTGTCCTGCAACTACTGCATGGCTGACATCTCCAGAGGCACATCATCGCTGTTGGACTCAGCATGTGCCTGGTCCCTTGCAGTTCTCTGGCTGCTGGCGCCATCAGCACTCTCTGTCTGTGCCATCTCCTCCAGCGATTGTGAAGTGCCATCTCCACTGTGCCCCGGGACTCTAGCCGACGTCATAATCCCCACCGAAGTGTTTGTTGCTGCACTGGAGCCTGGCTCGCTGAAAGGATGTGACGCAAGTTGCAAGTGTTGGCCCTCAGGTGTGGAGTGGAGGCTCCAGATGTGTTGGCCGCGGACATGCGTGGTGATACTGAAATTAACAACAAGGATGGTGCATCAGTTAGCATTCAGTCAGTAACACCTTTCATCCCTTTCCCCTCCAGCCTCATAAGTCGCTCACCCATCAAGAACTTAAAGAGACGAACATTGGTGGTGTGGTAAATAGTCAAGAGGAGGCCCAAACATTACATGCGCATACAGACAGGCTGGTCAGGTGGCCTAAGGAATGCTACATAGAATGTTATGTGGATAAGTATTCGGTTAAACACTTGGGCAAGACAAGCAAGGTACGAGAATACATGAGTCATGTTAGGACAGGGGAGGTCGTGACGATTACCAGGACCTTGCTGGGCAGACCCGTTAAGGTAGCACAACAGGAACATAAGGCGTTTAACAAGGTCGAAGCCAGCCTTGCCTTTATTAGCCAAGGAATAGAATGTAGGAAAAGGGAGGTCATGTTGCTAGTGCAGAAAACGCTGTTGAGGCCACATCTACACTTCTGCGTTCAGTTGTGACTTACACTTCACGGGAGGGATGGCACTGGCGTGGGGAGAGCGCAGAGGTTCCTGACCTGGATGCATGCTGGCCTGGAGAATTGCAGTGATGAGGAAACATTGCAAACACTTGCGACATTTGCCGTGGAGCACAGGAGATTGACAGGTCACGTTATTGACCTTCATACTGTTATGAGAGGCATAGAACGGGTGGACACAAGGCATCATTTCCCCTTGGCACAGGGATGACTAACGTGGTGGCATTTATTTAAGTTGAGTGACATGAGGTTGACAGGTGAGGTGCTGAGGACCTTTTGGACAGAGTAATGTGGGACGCACTGGCTGAAAGGGTGGTGGAGTTACAACCCCTCGGAAGATGCAGTAAGTCTTTGGATGTGCAGTAGCGATGCCATGGCATGTTAGGCCATGGGGATAGTGGTCACAAATGGGGTAAGGCAAGTTTGGAAGGTGCTAGAGATGTGCATCCTCAAGGGGCCAAGGAACCTTTGTGTATGACCCACACGTCTGACTGTATCAGTCTGTGAATGAGCAGTGTTGCTGTATTAATGATTGCAGCAACCATCAGTGTTTTGGATGGTGAGGAGACAGAGTGGATGGGATTGTGGGCCTCAAATACCTGGCCACTGCACCCCAGCCTCACCGACAACTGCCGACATGGCCACCTGCCTCCTCCCCAGCTCCCTGGCCTGCTCCTCATGTGTGGTGAGGTGCTTCGGCACGGCGTGCCCACCGCCAGTCCGCTGGCGCTCCCTCAGATTGTGCTCTATTTTTGCCTGCAGAACAGAGAAGAGCATTTATTGGGGCTGATCGCTCATGTACTCTGCAGACGCACTCCACACCCCAACCACAGTGGCCCATCTGAGGCCTCCAGCAGCTCCTGACCACACTACTGGTGATCAGTCCCCAGAAGATAGTACGGCTGCTCCCAACCACCTCCCCCAATGGACACCTTGGACACATTCGGCGTCCATCACTTTGAATAACACACGGGTCTTAGCGCCCACGGCAAGGAGGCACAACTAGGTGTGGCGCCGAGCCAGCAGTTGGCTCTTGGCCGCGACACCTTGAGGCTCCCCCTTCCACCATCTCATCACCATCAATATGACATGTGTTGGAGTTCTGAGTATGTGTCTAGCTGCCTCCCCTGTAGGTTGTCCCCAGACTACTCAAATGCGACAAACACCAACATATGCTGCTGGGAGAACCCATCTTCTCCTCAATCACAAAGGCTGAATTAAGCATGGTCACTATTTGTGTGCCAAATGCCCAATGCAGTAACAACACTAAGATGTAGGGGTGAGGGGGGGGGGGTGGCGGGCGCAGAATCATCAAAGGCTAAGGCTACCTGCTGGGTAAAATGACCAAGGCTGACATGGTACTTACCCTTCCAGAGCGCAACAAATCACTGAAGCGCTTGTGGCACTGCGTCCCAGTGCGCCGCACAGCATCTTGAGAGCTAACAGCCTCCGCCACCTCCTGCCACGCCTGCCTGGTCACGTGGGGAGCACTCCTCCTCCCATCCTCTGGAAACAAGACCTCCCGATGGATGGTTTGTCACCTATTGCAGGAGGACAGCAAGGCAGGCATCTGAGAACCGAGGGGCACAGTGGCCCCCCGCTGGCCTATCCTGCAGCCTGCCCTCCTCCTCCTCCTCTGCTCTCACATATTGTTCTGCCCGGTGACTGGCCATTGTCAACAGCCTGCCTGACCGTTCTTTATACAAACTGTCGGTTCCCCATTGGAACCAGCAGTCTGAACACACCGGCCGACAATTTGATTTTCCAGATGTACACGGGAGTCGCAAATTTGCTGGGCGGGGCTTAATTGGCCTGCCCGCGCAAAATGGCGGCACGGCTCGTTTCGGTGGCAGCGATCGGCTGCCCACCTGCCGCTAAATCAGTCTGGCCCGCCTGCCTGTCAAAGGCAAAATTCAGCCCATGGGTTAAGGAAACAGCAGTTACAGGGTTAAGAACTTTACAGGCAGTGTAGCTATGCAGTAAGAGAAATTGCCTTTTACAAACATTATCCCTCAGCAGCTCGCAAAATTTGATTCATTTCACGACTACAGAGTTAAACTTGAATCTCCATGAACCCTAAGTCTTACTAAAAGTCAATTATCTGTTGGCATTATAATTCCCAAAGCAGTACAAACAGATATTAATGAAAATCCTAAAACCCTGGAAAACATATAACAAGGATTTTAATAGGGAAAGGGGACAGAAGGCACTAGATTCCTGAACACAAGCCCTCCTAAGTCCAGACACCAACACCCAAAGTCATTCAACTACACCTGTGCCTCATCCAAAAAGGATGATGAGAAACCTAAGCTTGAAACATAAGAAAGGCTGTTACAGGCAATTGCTGTATAAAAATAATGTGTGTGGATATCAGAGTGAGTG
Source organism: Carcharodon carcharias (assembly GCF_017639515.1). Taxonomy (NCBI): domain Eukaryota; kingdom Metazoa; phylum Chordata; class Chondrichthyes; order Lamniformes; family Lamnidae; genus Carcharodon; species Carcharodon carcharias. Next base: position 65,754,172 of record NC_054486.1, read on the forward strand.
AATGCAGAATGTGTGTTCAGATTTCACTTGTTTTACCAGGAAAACAATGTGAAAAAATATGTAATTAGGATTCCATTTTCTTTTTGTGTGGCAGTGTGACCACACACTGAGGGGTTGGAAAAGGTACACATCTTCCTTTTCAATAACACTGATTACAGACAAGAAGGGAACGGCACTGGGGCTTCAGTTCTCTCTCAGCCTTGTCCGTTACACTTGATTTAAGGACGATGTCGAGTCAGGGTTGCGAGATTTTGCCATGGGACTTCATGTGATGAAACAGGCCAGCTCTCCACCAACAGATCCTTTGGTACATGGGGCAGGATGTCCCATGAGATAGAAGGATCCGGAGTGCAGGATTTGCCTCCTTGGGCAGAATTGTCTGGTCCCATTGACCTTAGGCATGATGGCCAGGGTGGGGTGGGGGGTGGGGGTGGGGTTGGGGGGAGGTGGGGGGGAGGTGTGTGGAGGGGAACAATCCAGTGTGAGGGGCAGAAATCAGTGTCACGCAGGTGTGAATGAACAACGGGATCACCTGACAGTGGCCACCATGGCTGAACGTGAATCCAACTGGAGGCCAGTGTGAACCCAATTTGCATCCCCGTAATAGGATGCAAAGTAAGGCCTGGCCGGAATCATCCCCCCCATGCCCAATTTACCATTACGCTGGCTGGGAAACACGCCAGCCCAGATCACGTCAGGACAAGTGTGACCTGTAGGAGTTGGGGCTTAGCGTTAGTGCCTTGTTCAGATCGTGGACACCCAAGCAGAAGAAGATGCTGGAGCCCTACAGCTACCGGATCCTGGAGGACCATGTGCATGACATGCTGGATGGATCCTCATGGGCATGGCTCCACCACAAAGCAGCTCGCGGAAGGTGGGAGGTCTCCATTGATACTTCAGGTTTGCTTTGGAACATCATGGTCTTGGCCATTGGCTGCTACAGATGATCGGCGATGAGGGACAGATAGGAAGGCCTAACTGTGAGTGAGAGAGGAAGGTGTACCGGGGGCGGTTGGGGGAGGGGGGGGTGGGAGTTGGGGGTGTGTATGCGGGTGTTGGTTGGAAGAAGAAGGTCTAGGTTTGAATGGGATAGGAATGGGCACCCAGGTAGGGTGAGTTTGTGAGGGGGGGTCGAGGTATTAGAGGGGAGTGATGTTGGGAGGGGGGAGGAGGGAGTTCAGGGAGGAGATTGTAATGGGGGACGATACACCAAGTGGGAAGCCAGGTGTAAGGGAAGAGGAAGGTATAAGGGACGGAGTTCAGAAGGGGGAAGGAGCTTGAAGGGGGGAAGGAGCTCGGGTGGGGGAGATGTCCAGGGGGAGGAGGGAGATTGGATGGGGGGAGGAGTCCGGGGAGAGAAGGGAGTTCGGAGGGGGGAAGGAGGTCGGAGCGGGGGAAAGTGTCTGGGGGAGTAATGGTGGAGGAGGAAATCAGGTGGATTTCCAGGTGAACATGCAAGGAAAGTGTCTGTGGAGTCAATGACTGCCTCCTGGGGAGTGAACAGGGGGTGGGCGGGGTAGGAAGGAATGGTGAATATGAGAGGGAGCAGATGAAGCCAGTACAGTGGGAGGGTCAGGGAGCAGTAGAAGGGACAGTGAGAGTGGTTAGTGGCGTGGTTAGTCGGAGGCAGAGGGGGTGGGGAGGAAGAGGTCAGGGATGTCAATGTGGATGGGTGTGGGATTCTCTGGAAGGTAGGGAACGTGTTCCCCTGGACATCCTGGAATGACAAGGGTTCTGGTTGGTAGGTGACGGTGGGGAGGTGGAAGGTGATGCCACAGGGTGCCAGCAGTGATGGGGGAAACAACATGGGTGACTGGGGGAGGGTAAAAGACAGGGGAGCTGACGATAAACATGACAACTACCGTTTTGCAGAAATCGAAAGTGAGGGTAGCCTCGTGTTGGATGGGCACGGTTGCTGCATGGGAGTGTGATCAGTGTGAGTGAAGATGCAGGTCAGCTCAGATGGACAACTGAAAGACAACCCCAGCAGGCAGCATTGAAAATACTCGGGACAGTAAGATGAATGTGTTGGAGGAAGGCTCCACATATGTGGGAAATTGCTTTCACGAAGCTCTGAAAGGCATCATCCGACTCAGGCTTCAGAGATGCCTCTTCCCCAGCAGTCCTTCAAGTGCCAGGGAGCTTGGCTGAACCTGCCTCCTCCTGCTGCAGACAGGTGTGACCACCAGATTGTGAACCCGAGCCTGCTCTAGATCTAGGTCCCACCGAGGTGTGTGTCTCTGCGCTGGTGGAGGGTGTGGGTAAGTGCTCCGCTGGGTCTTCCAGGCTGCTTATTTCCAACTCTTCAATGGAAGAGGAGTCCTCTTGGCTGGAGTTGAGGACCTGGATAGAGCTGAGGGACTGACTGGCTGAGGGTGTCCGTCACCTGTGAACCCTGTGAACCAAAGTAGACATAATTAGTGCATGGCAGCACAGTCAAATGCAGGAGAGAGAGCATTCACAGTTGCATTGAGAGAGGGATGATGTGGTGCAGGATCCTCACATGAATGTTTGCTGCTGACCTCACTGTCACCGTAGGCATGGTCCACGGCCTCAACAGTCAGCACAATGGCACGCTCCTCAACGTGAGGGGCCTAATGTGAACTATTCCATCCCTGGTCTGGGACCTCTTCCTGCTGTTGTGATCCAGCTTCTCCTGCACGAAAACAGATGGAGTGAGTGTGAGAAGGACACATGGCACTGCCTGGAATATTTGTGTGGTGTGTGGTGTGTGGAGCTATGGGCGGGATGAGGATGTGAGCTCCAGAGGATATGAATCTGATGGAGATGTGAGGGTGTGTGTGAGAGTTGGTGATTCTGTCCCTTGAGGAATGAGATCCCTGTGGATGTGTGATGGGTTTGTGAGTGTGTGAGTTGAGACTGGTGAGGTTGTTGACTTATCCTGGTGGAATGGATGAGATCATTCATCCTCTTCCTGCACTGGATGGCTGACTCCCTCAGTGGTCTGTCGGTGGAGGTGCCACCACCTGCCAGGTCGGATTGGTGACTCTAGTGGTCCTCCTGCGGCCAGAGCTGGGGTAGAGGACATTGCAATGGCCTTCCACTGCATCCAGCAGGCACAGCAGAGAAACATCTCTAAATTTGGGGGTGCTGTCTTCGGAGTCATCTGTCGCCTGGAGCAGTCCTCACCTGAAGATATAAAGCAGACTGTGCTTCAGAGGTATCCGGAGCGAGGAAGCACTGAGGGAACAGCATGGTGGGCAAATCTAAACACTCCCAATACGGAGTGTTTCACATGGACCTGTCATTAATGTAATAAACTTGATGTACTGGACACTTGAAACAGTTAACTTCATTACAGAGCTCTTGTAGGAGCCACATGCTTGGACCAGGTCCACAACTCGGAAGCTCCACCCCTAAGATTATGTGCACTTACGTCTGAACCTTCAGTACAATCACATGATCCCTAAAGGCAGAAGGAAAGGTTATACCCACAATAAATGATGAGGGACATGCCCGGAATGGAACGATACGAACAAAAACCTGCCATTGCGGCCAGCGGGTACCATGACTTTTTCATGCCTGCTACCACAATTAGTGCAAATCAGGGATTGGATTCCACCCCTTTTCTTTCCTTCTCTGCTTCCACTCAGCCTCATTATGATGTTGTGACTCAAAGCACGATGCGGCTCGATGGACAAGGTGTCGCCATTTTGAATGATTGGTCGTAAGCTCCTCACAGAAATGTCATTAACCATAAGGTCTTAAATGTCTTAACCATGAGGTGTCCAGCTGGGAATTCTTGTGAGGGCACTGGAAACTGAAACATTGCTGCAAGCCTCACAGGCCTGTAACCACTTAAAGAGCCTTGGAGCATCTTGGGAGACTTTACAGAGAACAAAGGGAAGCCTGAGTTCTGGGTTAGCTATGTGGAAACCTACAATGTGCAGACTAAAATCTTGGGGTGCTTCTGAGAAATTATTTTTGCTTGAAAGTGGCAGTGCCAAGGAGAATGATTTCATGACAGCAGTGAGGTTATATAGTTTACAATCCATGAGCATATGTCAGCAAAGAGGACTGATTGTGTAAGGGCTTTTCTGATCAGGCCATTGACCAGCTGTTGCGGGGAGTAAAGTATATTTTTCATCCATAAGATAATATTAAACAAGAATCATACAGCCTGATGTTTAATAGGGTTGACTCACTAGCCAAAAGTCACAGTCACTCCGCTCAAGGAAGTGCAAGGATGAATTGCGTGAAAGTTCAACAAAATAACACTAACTTTCCCAGACACCGCAGCCATTTTGGAAAAAGGCGCTGTTAATGTTGCACAATGAATGATGCTGCGCTCAGGCACGTAGTCTTGTATATGTCTACAGGAAAAAGGCAGCATTTAACAGTGGGCAGATCCCAGTTACTGGAGGAGAATCTGCTACAGTCCAGGGAGTCACCGCATTTGAAAAAGGACAATGGTGTTCTTGCAATGATATTAGAATGGTGTTGAAGTAGGTAGACTTGACTCCACTAAGAGTTTATTGATCTCTTTCCTATATTTCTTCTCAATTTTGTTAAATGTGGGCACCACATCATCAGAGAATAGGCGAACGCACTCCTCCAATTTGCGTGCCACTCTGTTGAGGCCTTCCAACAGCTCTGCGTAATGTTCCCCCATCTTCTGCTGAGTCTCCACAATGAGTTGGAAGGCTGAAACCAGAGGCTGTGCTTTGACTCAGACCTCACAGATGCCTCTTCCCCAGAAGTCCACCGGTGTCAGGGAGCTCAGCTAAACCTGCTCCTCCTGCTGCGAATACATGTCGGTGCCGTGACCACCAGATTGTGAACACAAGCCTGCTCTAGATCTAAGTCCCACCGAGGTGTGTGTCTCAGCGCTGGTGCAGGGTGTGGGTAAGCACTGTGACAGGTCTTCCAGGCTGCTTATTTCCAGCTCTTCAAGAGAGGAGGTGTCCCTTTGGCTGGAGGTGAGGACATGGAAGGAGCTGAGGGACTGACTGGCTATGAGTGTCAGTCGCTTGGCAGAGCTCCCTGTGAACCAAAGTAGAGATAACGAGTGCTGGCAATAGAGTCAAACGCAGGAGAGAGAGCACTCACAGTTGCATTGAGAGAGGGATGAATTGGTGCAGGATCCTCACATGGGCCTTCGCTGCCAACCTCACTGTTGCCACAGGCACGGTTCAGGTCTGCGCCTGTCAGCATGATGGCACACTCCTGAAAGTGAGTGAAGGGCCTAATGTGGGCTACTCCACCCCCAATCTAGGACCTCTCCCTGCTGTTGTGAGCAGGTTTCTCCTGCATGAAAAAGGATGAAGGGAGTCTGAGCAGGAGACATGGCACTGCGTGGAATGTTTGTGTGGTTTGCGGAGTCATGGATGGGATGAGGACCTGAGCACCAGAGCCTGATGGAGATGTGAGGGTGTGTGTGAGTGTTAGTGGTGTTGTCCCTTGTGGTGAGAGATCCCTGCGGATGTGTGATGGGTTTGTGAGCTGAGAGTGATGAGGTGGTTGACTTCTCTGGCGGAACAGATAAGCGCATTCATCCTCTTCCTTCACTAGATGGGTGATCTCCTCTGTGCTCCACTGGCACAGACTGCTGCTGCCACAGCCTCCCAGGCTGGATTGATGACTCTGGTGGACCTCCTGCAGCCAGAGCCGAAATAGAGGACATTGTGGCAGCCTTCCACTGTGTCCAGCAGGCACTCCAGTGAGGCATGACTAAATATGGGGGCTACTGTCTTCTTTGCTTTCAGGGCCATTGTCACCTGGAGCAGTCCTGCTCTGTGGAAATGAAGTAGGCTGTGCTCTTGTGTACTTTAAATATGGTGCCTGGGGCTAGAAAGGCTGAGGTCACGACGTGGTAGGCAAATCTGAGTCCCGTGCCAGCGATCTGGAGTGTCACCCATGAATGCATTATTAATGATGTGGGACATGCTGGAAATGGGACGATATCGCATAAAAACCCACCATTGAGGCCGGCAGGTAAAATGACTTTGTTCACACCCACTACCACACTTAGTGCAAATCTGGGATGAATGCACCCCTTTCCTTTCCTTCTCTGCTGCCACTCTGCCTCATCATTATGATGTTGTGACTCAAAGCATGGTGCAGCTCAATGGACAAGTTGTCACCATTTTGAATGATTGGTAGCAAGCTACTCTTGTGAGGGCACTGGAAACTGAAACATTGCTGCAAGCCTCACAGGCCTGTAACCACTTAAAGAGCCTTGGAGCATCTTGGGAGACTTTACAGAGAACAAAGGGAAGCCTGAGTTCTGGGTTAGCTATGTGGAAACCTACAATGTGCAGACTAAAATCTTGGGGTGCTTCTGAGAAATTATTTTTGCTTGAAAGTGGCAGTGCCAAGGAGAATGATTTCATGACAGCAGTGAGGTTATATAGTTTACAATCCATGAGCATATGTCAGCAAAGAGGACTGATTGTGTAAGGGCTTTTCTGATCAGGCCATTGACCAGCTGTTGCGGGGAGTAAAGTATATTTTTCATCCATAAGATAATATTAAACAAGAATCATACAGCCTGATGTTTAATAGGGTTGACTCACTAGCCAAAAGTCACAGTCATTCCGCACAAGGAAATGCAAGGATGAATTGCATGAAAGTTTAACAAAATAACACTAACTTTCCCAGACACCGCAGCCATTTTGGAAAAAGGCGCTGTTAATGTTGCACAATGAATGATGCTGCGCTCAGGCACGTAGTCTTGTATATGTCTACAGGATAAAGGCAGCATTTAACAGTGGGCAGATCCCAGTTACTGGAGGAGAATCTGCTACAGTCCAGGGAGTCACCGCATTTGAAAAAGGACAATGGTGTTCTCGCAATGAAATTTGAGTGATGGTGAAGTAGGTAGACTTGACCCCACTAAGAGCTTATTGTTCTCTTTCCTATATTTCTTCTCAAATTTGATAGATTTGTCTGAAAATGTCAACTTCAAGATTTTCTGATACAGGTGACAGTTATGATAAAACCCAGTATTTAATTTGCCTTTGGGCGGAATCATCCCAGATTTGCACTGAGTGTGGAAGTGGGCATATAAAATGATGTTTTACCCGTCGGCTGCAATGGCAGCTTTTCATGCCGTATCGTCCTAATCCTGCCACATCAATTATGCATTCCTGGGCAACATGCCACTTCCATGGCGGGCAGGCTCTCATTCGCTCGAGGAAGGTGCCACTGCCAAACAGCAGCGCCCTCAGAAGCAGGCCGGGGCCCTCCAGGTTTCGGCCCTCCAGAGGACGCCAGTCAAGATCATCACAGACAGGGTGTTGCCGTCAGTAGGCTGCCTCCACCTGTGGATGTCCAGGGAACACCAAGTGGCAGGGTTAAGAAAGTTAAGAACATATAATTGCACAGCCTGGGCACGGGTGGTAATCACTTCTGCATAATGTTCACTATAAACTCCCAAGAATGTCTCCCTGCCTGTGGCTCCTTGTTCTGTCAAGCTGTTTTCGTGTCACTCAAATGTGAAACCTTTCTGCACAAGATAAAGGCAAGTATCTCAGCCCAGGGCCTCTTCCCTGTGCATTGTGCAGCCTTCAGACCAAAGTGATGGTCGAGCCTCACATTCCCTGGACACATTATTGATGCCTGCACCTTGATGTGGCTAGTCATTGATGCCAAAATGTCATGGGCAGACATCACAGAGTTCCATCATTCTCTCTGTGTGCTCTCAGCACCTTTAAGGTGGGGCTGGTCCCCATCTCTTCAGCATCTGTGACTAATGATGCTATGTTCCTGAAGGGCTCAGGTGCTAAAGATGGACAAAGGATCAGGTACTTTTAAAGTTTCATGGCTGCATCTCCATGATATGACCCTGATCACAGGGAGCAAGCGAGCTGCCCTCGGCCAGACAGGAGTCAGACATTCTCAGAGGCTATGTGAAGATCTATGCAGTGTCTTCACTGCATGCCTTCATCATCCTCCTGCAATCAAGTGACTATTAGGGCCTCCAATGAGTCTCCATGACAGCAGCATTCTCACAGAGGGTATGTGCATTTCCATAAGGCAGATTGGAGTCAAACATTCATAGGTATGATGTGAGGATCCAAGCATCTCCTCACTGCATGTCATCTTCATCCTGCACAAACCTAGCAGCTTTGAGGGCCTCCCGAGTGTGCCTGCCTCAACTGGCCAGCACAAGGGCCTCATCTCTGTGATCGTCGCCTTTGAGGACCTCCTCGTCCTCATCACCATCAACTTGTTCCTCATCGGAAGAGACCCCCAGCTCCTGCATCTCCTCCTCAGCCAGCTCTTCTCCCCGTTGCAGCACCAAGTTGTAAAGGGCCCAGCAGGAGACAACGATGTGTGACACACTCTGTGGACTGTATAGCAGGGCTCTACCAGACCAGTCCTGGCACTGGAACCTCATCTTCAGCATCCCGATGTTTTGCTCCACCAAGTTGTGAGCTGCAGCATGAGCCTTATTCTACCTTCTCTCTGCTGCAGTCCTCAGCCATGCCCTCTCCGGTAGCCCCTGTCCCCAAGGAGCCATTCCTGCAGTCTCTGTGGACCCTGGAAAACGTCAGGGATCTGTGACTGACTGAGAGCGTTGGAGTCATGCACAATCCCTGGGAAACGCAAGCAGACCTGCAGGATGCATTTGTGGTGGTCGCACACCAGTTGCACATTCAGTGAATGGAATCCCTTGTGTTTGATATAGTTGACCACGGGTTGCAATGGAGATCTGAGCGCCACTTGAGTGCAACCGATGGCACCCTGCACCTTTGGGATACCCAGGACCTGGGCAAATCCAGCTGCTCTTGCATCCTGGCCGTCCTGGTCCCGGGCAAAATGCACAAAGCTGTGTGCCCTTTTGAAGGTGGCATCCATGATCTCATGGATGCATTTGTGGGTGGAGACTTGTGATAGTCTACAGAGGCCACTTGACGAGCCCTGAAAGAAGCCACAGGCATAGAAATTGAGCGCTGCTGCTATTTTCATGGCCAGTGGCAGTGGATGCCCTCCATGTCCCCGTGGCACCAAATCCTGCAGCAGTGGCAGATGTGAATGACCCGTTCCCTAGACATGTGCAGTCTGCAGCGACATTTGTTCTCGGTCATCTGCAGGAATGAAAGGTGGCATCTAAAGATCCTGGGGCTAGCTAGGCACCAGCCAGTAATGTCTTACTGTGGCTCTTTGGCGGAGTGTGTGCGAGCCCCAGCTGCCACTCCCTCTGCGCAGCCAGGCGTCTTTGCCACTCTCTTCTCCATTATCTTTGCTCTCTGGACACCACAAGATATACAACTAGTTCACCAGGCTCCATGCTCCTGATGTACTCCTCCTGCAGAATGAAAGAAGGAAACATGTAGGTTAGCTTATGTGTTCTAAGAACATGTCTTGGTTAAGTCTGAAGGCTGCTTAATGCCTCCTGGAGAGTGCTGGCCACCACATGGATGGCTAAAGTTTAGTGCGCTTCATGGCTGCTCGAAACCCCACCCACCTCTGCCCCACTCCACCTGACCAATTGGCAGCAGCTTTGCCCATTGAACTGCATGCTGTGCTCTCAGCTCAGGCGCAGGCATTCTCCTAACCCGCATGGCAGAGAAATTGTCATTTTATACAAGGTTTCCCTAAAGTGTGGCCACTTCCCTCATCCCTCGCCCACCCCCACCCTGCTATATTCAACCGTAGGGCAGCCTTTGTCCCCCACCCTCCCCAATGCACCTCAATCTTGAAGTCCAAAAGGTGAACCTCGCGAGTGCTCCACAACGTTACTGTGCACTCACCTCCGAGTTTCCCTCAAAGTGCAGCCCGCCAGATGCATGCCCTTCATATGCTGTTGTGAAACACATCAGCGTGCAATCACACCGACGTGGGCAGATGATCAAGCGGGGCGGGGTGAGTCCAGCGGGTTGGCCTTATAATGATATGCCGATACATTACAACACCTGACATCCGGTGGTGGGAAACACGGCCCATCATCCGCGAGCTGAGCGAACAATCATGCACTAGTTTCACGATGTCATGAAACTAAATTTTAACCTTCTCGCCATATTGTCCGCTCACGCCACTGAACACACCCGATGCCAGCAGGTACAGACAATTCCGCCCTTTATTTTTACAACTATTTATGCATTCACATGAAGGGCTGAACCTTCCAGGGAATTTAAGAGAACCTCATTGAACATTCCTTCATAATTCCTAGATTTAAGATACAGCATCCTTGCTATTCCACTTGGAGAGATATAGACGGAGCCTGAAGGGATCACTGAGGTGAAATCACTGTACATTAGAGAGTTGGTACAAGAAGAGCAAGAGGAGGAATGAGACCAGGTCACACCTCGAAGGATGAGAGAGCTTCCTCAAGTGGCTTTACATGCAATGGACGGGATATCTATTGCCCTACATTCAAAAGAAGAATACTTTCAGAGCACAATAGTCAAATGTAATCACTGTGTGATATGCCCACCAGTTTCCATGCCATGGCGACAAGCGTGGAGGAATCCACATTCCAGATGTGTAACATGCTGATCCACAATATTAAAAGCTGCAGCTATTCTTAGAGCGAGTGGCAGAGAGGTAGCTTTGCCAGGATGGTAGGCTTCCCCTGGCATTAACTGCACATAGCTTTGTGGGAGACATATCTCAATGTTGAGATGTATTGTAGCTGCAAACTTTACCCCCTCTTGTGTGTACAGTTGGTGGGTGACCATGTTCACTTCATCATGCAGGTGAATGCCCTCTATCCTGGTATGATGCTTTTATTATGTGCCAGTCCGTTGTCCCTTTGGTATTTAAACCACCATGTCAAACCAGAGCACTCCAAGAGCTATCCGCTCCACATCTGACTCATTACTCCCCCCTGCAATCCAACTACACAAGGCCAACAGGCATACATTGAGAGCCATGCCATTACACCAAACATCATAGAGCAGACCATTGGGGTGCTGAAGCAATGGTTCCACTGCCTGGACCACTCTGGCAGAACTGTGCAGTACTCGCCAAAGCATGTGAGCCGTTTTGTTGTGCTCTACTGTACCCTCCATAACCTGGCCATCATGAAGTCGCAGCTCTCACCACCAAGGATGCAGCTAGCAGCTTAGAAGCAGGAGGAGGAGGATCTGAGGAAGAAGAGGAGGAGGAGCAAAGGAAGGGAGGAGGCAACCAGCACATCCCTTTTCTGATCAGGTCATCCATGATCACCTCATTCAAGTACAGTTCCCACTGAACACAACACCAAATCCTCATTGTATAACCATCCACACCATCCCTCTGCTTTAGGTCATCAGAACATCCTCTTCGCCACAATGATGAAAGAGAAGCCACCATGCACCAACCATCCCAAATCAACTTTACCCAACAAACCATCCAATATTCCATACAATGCTCATTTAATCACACTTGTGCATTCGCAGGTACCTTTGCCTGTCTGAGGGCTCTTACACAGCGCTACCCCAGTGGCTGCAGCAGGGCTGGTGGAAGGCTGCTGATTTTAGTTAGAAAGACTGCAAATGGCCTTGGGGGACCCTTACAAGCAGCTGTGAGACTAGAAGGCCTTGCTCCTGACTGTACCCTCTCATCATGGCGGCAGGAGTCTGGTCTCGCTGGCTAAGAGAAACTGCAGGGGCCTTGATGGAGTGGCAGTGATGGAAAGATGAATATTGTCATCCTGAGTAGGTTCACATCCCACAGAACCACTGCTGCTCTCCCAGGGCAGTGCCTTTGCAATGCTGGCAGTCAGTTGGGGGGCAGATTGCTGGACTGCGAGTCTTTTTGAAAACAGATATCCGCAGCCATGGAAACAGCAGCCTAAGTCTCCAGGCCTCAAACTGAGATTTCATTACCTCCTTCTGAGCTTCCATAGCTGCACTCAGACATTTGGTGGTTTCTGCCTGTGCTGCAATTCAAACTGAGTCATTGACCATCAGATGCTGCATCGTGGTTAGGCCCGTAAGTGTTCTAATGGTGTTGAAATGATAGGTTCCAAGTTTCATGCAAAGTCTAATGCCAAGTTGGAGCTGCATTCCTCTATGCTCCTTGACAGTGACATTAGGCCTTAATGCATCAAGCATTTCACTGTGTTTGCCTATTAGCCTTTTACTGTACACATCAAAGTCCTCAGCTGGCTTTTCTGTGGCAGATCCCGTGTGCAAACATGGCCTTCAGTGCTGGCACCTGTGCTTCCTTTTCCCCTGGCCTGGCTGCAGGTCACTCATGCCCAGTGACTCACCACTGCAGAGCCAGCCTCGAACCTGTCCTCTAAAGTACATGCAGTGGCTATATTTGAGCTGGTGGTTGTGAGTGTGAGATCAAGTGATGGTGTTTTTTATCATCAGTGGCTTGCTCGTCTTGCACTTCAAACTCCTGCACTAATGCTTGACCAGGTAGCAGTTTTGGGTATCTGAAAGGAGAAAGGCATTAGGATAGGGTTAGGATGAGGGAAGGGGTGAAAGAGGGGAAAACAGGGGGTGCATAATTAGACCATCTGCAACTTATAACTCAGAAGAAAGTGTGAGATGAGAGTGAAGTGGGATGTGAGAAGGTCGATTTGGTAAGAACATACCATTATCCTTGATAGTTACAGCCACTGCCTCACTTGTGGCCACACCAATGATGATGAGCCTTATCTCCACCATCTGGCAGGGCCATCCATCCATGCCTGTCCCTGCTGGTTTGCTGTTGCCATTTCAGATTATGTTCCTCGTGGTCCTGCGTGAGAGAGAGAAGTGTGTCAGCGTTTGTTGCTATGTGTTTGGATCACGTAGCTGCCATACTTCAATAACAGGCAGTTTGTACAAGCTGAGAGATGTGGGCCTGAGGCTTGCATGTGTGAAGGTGAAGTGATGCTATGAATATGAGGTCTGAGTTCTGCTTGATTGAGATTGTTGGTAAGTGAGGGAGGGTGGTGGTTCATTTGCAAGGATATAGCATTTGATGATGCATTTACTGGCTTTGACCACTCATGTGAGCCCATGAAACTTCTTTCTGCACTGTATCCAGGCCTTTGGGGTTAGTCTGCTGCCAGTGACTGCGATGGCCATCTGCATCCACTACCTTCTCAGTTTGGAGGGATTCCTGGGCCCCTGAAAAAAGAGGACTTTTCTCCTCCTTTCCAGCTCCTGTACCAAGCTCTCCAGTGCTGCATCAGAGAAACATTGGGCATGTTTGCACCATTTCCGCTCTTCTGCCAGCTCAAGGTCTCTCTTGTAACTAGTTCCAGCACCTGTTGCAGCCAGAGTGCGCTTCCTCTTTTCAAAGTGCAACCTGGCTTTAAGTAGTACTGGCTAGCTTGAAGTGGTCTGAGCAAGAGTTTGGGCCCCCTGCTGAGACATGCAGTCACTCAGCGTATTTAGTGCTGGGCTGCATGCCACTATTATTTAAATTCACAGAAAGTGCAGCACAATGACCAGTCACAGGTTAACCACCCATTGCAATCCCCATTGCCCATTTTCCAGCCTTATCCAATCTCTCCCCTGATATCATCCAAAGTGTAAATGCCACAATAAATACTGAAAGAATCTGTCAAAGGTCTGGACATTCTTTCAGAATTACACAGAACAGATGGGACATAAGCAGAAATATGCATAAGTACTAAAGGGATGACACATAGTTTGCAAATTTGATTTAAATGTTGCTGACTGAACTGAAGCAGTACCATGGTGGCAGAACTCTAATTTTAATGCTCTTTACATGTTTGGTATGGACAGTTCTACATGAATCATATTGGGAGATCTGGAGATTGTTACCACAGATCACCAAACAATTTCATTAACATATTACAAAATTCCAGTAACTTACATGTAGACAGTTCCCACTACAGCTTACAGCTGCAAAAGCAACTCATAAACTATAAGGCTAAACAATACCAGGTGCAATTCATTTGGGAGTAACTAGAACTGGTTAAGTTTGCTTACTGACCACATGGGTGCACATAATCTTTTAAATATGTATATATTACAATCAAGTGAGCATTAAACATGAATCACTCATGGTCTTTGCCAAGAAATGTTGCAAGACTGTCATCCTATGTCCAAATACTTCACAGAAATTATTCATTTACTTTATAGCCTATTTTAAAATAATCCTCCATAACTTAAAAAATGTTTCAACTCTCCCAACCTTCAGTAAGATCAATGCATTCTTAGTATGGACCTTTCTAGCATAAAGAATGACAGCTGATTATTTTAGATGCCAGCTATGTTTATGCTTGCTTGTGAAACTTACTATTGTGAAATGATACCCTAAGAAAATCTTTCAGGTTTCTTGTATAGCAACATACTACACAGAACTGTCACATACTACTTTGGATTATTTCCATCCTGTGGGGATATATTATTCTTATTTATATTACAATATCTTGCAATGATCTCCAAATCCAGTTTATTTTCCACATAAAACAACATTCTGATGTTTCGAGTAGATGTTCTACAGAGTGCAAACTAAATTTGTTTGAATTTGCAATAATCATCTTTTTGAATTCTGCATTAAGCAGTCCTCTGTATCACAGCTTCAAGTACAGTGCTACAAGATTGTGCATTTGAAAAACAATCCACAAATAGAACAAAAAACATTAAAGGTGCATCCATGTCCTCAACTCCAACAGTTTCTCTGCGAACACTTTGTTGCCATAGTTATATTACAGAGATGCTCTCTAAATCCTCAAAGACTCCAGGCACCATGGGCAGAATTGTCCGTGCCCACTGCCGTCAGGCATGCTCTGCGGCGTGAATGGACAATATGGTGAGAAGGCTAGAAAACAGTTCCACTATGTCATGAAACCAGTTTGCAATGGTACGCTCAGCCCGTCGATGGCAGGCAAGTTTCCCACCAGCAGACATTGGGAAACTCGTTGTAATACATTTGGATATCATTAACAGGCCAGCTCACCGGAAACATTCCCCCGCTGCTGGATCATCCGCCCATCCCACTGAACTGTTTCACAACAGCATTTATAAGGCATGCACTTGGCGGGCTGCACTTTGAGGGGAACTCGGAGATGAGTGCACAGTAATGTTGTGCAGCCCTCACCCAGGCTGCCTGTTGGACTTCAAGGTTGAAGCAACTTGGGGTGGGGGCAACGTTGGCCTGCAGTTGAGGTGACTGGGGGTGGAGGTAAGGGCTGACGTGCAGCTGAAAGTAGTGCACAAGCAGATGCAGGGAAGGGGGAGGGAAGCGGCCACACATTATATAAAGTGACCATTCCTCTGCAACTGAGTCAGTTCAGACGCATGCATAGAGTCAGGTCCCTAGCTTATCTGCCCACTCAAGCAACGCAGAGGCATGAAAGTGCCACCAAGTTCTCCAGAGCTTTTCACTCCTTGGGCATAGACTGCAAACTAATGAGCATTTTAGTGGATTGCAGAACAGTTGGACAACTGGGCACGTTGTACAATCTAAAAATAAAAACAAAAAACTGCGGATGCTGGAAATCCAAAACAAAAACAGAATTACCTGGAAAAACTCAGCAGGTCTGGCAGCATCGGCGGAGAAGAAAAGAGTTGACGTTTTGAGTCCTCATGAGTCCTCGAGTCGACAGATCTAGGTGAATCCAAGGAAGGGTTGAAATATAAGCTGGTTTAAGGTGGTGGGAGGGGTGGGGGGGGTGCGGTTGGGTGGGGGGAGAGAAGTGGAGGGGGGTGGTGTGGTTGTAGGCAAAAGCAGTGATAGAAATAGGAGGGAAAAAGAAAAATCTATATAATTCATTGGGATGAGAAGGCGTGAGGACTCCATCCCATTCTCTCAGTTCATTCGCCTCCGTTGCATCTGTTCTGATGATGCTACCTTCAAAAACAGTTCCTCTGACATGTCCTCCTTCTTCCTTAACCGAGGTTTTCCACCCACGGTCGTTGACAGGGCCCTCAACCGTGTCCGGCCCATCCCCCGCGCATCCGCCCTCACGCCTTCTCCTCCCTCCCAGAAACATGATAGGGTCCCCCTTGTCCTCACTTATCACCCCACCAGCCTCCGCATTCAAAGGATCATCCTCCGCCATTTCCGCCAACTCCAGCATGATGCCACTACCAAACACATCTTCCCTTCACCCCCACTGTCGGCATTCCGTAGGGATCATTCCCTTCGGGACACCCTGGTCCACTCCTCCATCACCCCCTACTCCCCAACCCCCACCTATGGCACCACCCCATGCCCACGCAAAAGATGTAACACCTGCCCCTTCACTTCCTCTCTCCTCACCGTCCAAGGGCCCAAACACTCCTTTCAAGTGAAGCAACATTTCATTTGCATTTCCCCCAACTTAGTCTACTGCATTCGTTGCTCCCAATGCGGTCTCCTCTACATTGGAGAGACCAAAAGTAAACTGGGCGACCGCTTTGCAGAACACCTGCGGTCTGTCCGCAAGAATGACCCAAACCTCACTGTCGCTTGCCATTTCAACTCCACCCTGCTCTCTTGCCCACATGTCTGTCCTTGGCTTGCTGCATTGTTCCAGTGAAGCCTAACACAAACTGGAGGAACAGCACCTCATCTTCCGACTAGGCACTTTACAGCCTTCCGGACTGAATATTGAATTCAACAACTTTAGGTCTTGACCTCCCTCCTCCATCCCCACCCCCCCCCCACCACTGTTCCTTCCCCCTTCCTTTTGTTTTTTTCCAATGAATTATATAGATTTTTCTTTTTCCCTCCTATTTCTATCACTGCTTTTGCCTACAACCACACCACCCCCCTCCACTTCTCTCCTCCCACCCAACACCCAACACCCACCCCCCCCCCCCACCGCCACCTTAAACCAGCTTATATTTCAACCCTTCCTTGGATTCACCTAGTTCTGTCAAAGGGTCATGAGGACTCGAAACGTCAACTCTTTTCTTCTCCGCCGATGCTGCCAGACCTGCTGAGTTTTTCCAGGTAATTCTGTTTTTGTTTTGGATTTCCAGCATCCGCAGTTTTTTGTTTTTATCTCTGTGTTTAATTTACTGCCACTGCTCTTCAAGAAATGCCTACCTCCTTGAAGAAGTTCTGTTCGTCTCTGCGACAAGATTTCCGTATCTCTCTTTTGCCTTGTTCACCTTCATTGCTTTCCATTTCTCTCCTGGTGCTTGACAAGGTGTTTACTAAAACCCGCTTTCACAGCCATATCTCCTTTCTCGGTGACTGTCTCCGTCTCCGAATTACCCCACGTGGATTTCAACTGAAATTCCACCCCTCATGTTTCGAACCCACCCAGGATTACAGGTATTTCTGGGACATAAAACGTTTCTTGGACTGCTGTTCCCGTCGCATCCTGAGATCCACACTCAGTGCCATGCGCCGCCATATGAACACACTCGACCTCTCCCTCCAGCAGCACCGCTGTACCCTTTTTCGAAGCTGCGCGTGCCCCCAGTTTCAACACCAACACCCATCTAGGACCCTCCATCCCTGCCTGTCCCTCCGTCCCCACACCATCTTCCAATCCCAGCCCAGCCGTGTATTCACTATACCCCCTGACCTTCCCCTCTCCGATGCTGAACGTTCAGTGCTCAGCAAAGGACTTAGTTTCATACCCCTACGCCCTCGCGACATTAGTCATCTCAATTTCTCTGCTCCTCTCACCCATTCTAATCTCTCTCTCGCTGAACTTACTGCACTTCATTCTCTCAGGTCCAACCCTGACATCGTCATCAAACCCGCTGACAAGGGTGGTGCTGTTGTTGTCTGGTGCACTGACCTCTACCTCGTGGAGGCTGAGCGTCAACTCACAGACACTTCCTCCTACATCTCCCTGGACCATGACCCCACCACTGAACATCAAGCCATTGTTTCCAGGACTGTCACTGACCTCATCTCCTCTGGGGATCTTCCTCCCACAGCTTCCAACCTGATAGTCGCCCAACCTCGGACGGCCCCCTTCTACCTCCTACCCAAAATCCACAAACAGAACTGTCCAGGTAGACCGATCGTGTCAGCTTGCTCCTGCCCCACAGAACTCATTTCTCGTTATCTTGACTCCCTTCTCTCTCCCCTTGTCCAGTCCCTTCCCACCTACATCCGTGATTCCTCTGACACCTTACGGCACATCAACAATTTCCAGTTCCCTGGCCCCAACCGCTTCCTCTTCACCATGGAAGTCCAATCCCTCTACACCTCCATCCCCCACCAGGATGGTCTGAGGGCCCTTAGCTTCTTCCTTGAACAGAGGCCCGAACAATCCCCATCCACCACTACTCTCCTCCGTCTGGCTGAACTTGTTCTCACACTGAACAATTTCTCCTTCAACTCCTCTCACTTCCTCCAAATAAAAGGTGTGGCAATGGGTACCTGCATGGGCCCTAGCTATGCCTGTCTCTTTATGGGGTATGTGGAACATTCCTTATTCCAATCCTACTCCGGCCCCCTTCCACAACTCTTTCTCCGGTACATCGATGATTACTTCAGTGCTGCTTCATGCTCTCGTCGGGACTTGGAAAAATTTATTAATTTTGCTTCCAATCTCCACCCCTCCATCATTTTCACATGGTCCATCTCTGACACTTCCCTTCCCTTCCTTGACCTCGCTGTCTCAAACCCTGGTGATAGTCTGTCCACCATTATCCATTACAAGCCTACTGACTCCCACAGCTACCTTGACTACAGCTCCTCACACCCCGCTTCCTGTAAGGACTCCATCCCATTCTCTCAGTTCCTTCTCCTCCGTCGCATCTGTTCTGATGATGCTACCTTCAAAAACAGTTCCTCTGACATGTCCTCCTTCTTCCTTAACCGAGGTTTTCCACCCACGGTCGTTGACAGGGCCCTCAACCGTGTCCGGCCTATCTCCCGGGCATCCGCCCTCATGCCTTCTCCTCCCTCCCGGAAACATGATAGGGTCCCCCTTGTCCTCACTTATCACCCCACCAGCCTCCGCATTCAAAGGATCATCCTCCGCCATTTCCGCCAACTCCAGCATGATGCCACCACCAAACACATCTTCCCTTCACCCCACTGTCGGCATTCCGTAGGGATCATTCCCTCCGGGACACCCTGGTCCACTCCTCCATCACCCCCCAACTCCCCAACCCCCACCTATGGCACCACCCCATGCCCACGCAAAAGATGTAACACCTGCCCCTTCACTTCCTCTCTCCTCACCATCCAAAGGCCCAAACACTCCTTTCAAGTGACGCAACATTTCACTTACATTTCCCCCAACTTAGTCTACCGCATTCGTTGCTCCCAATGCGGTCTCTTCTACATTGGAGAGACCAAACGTAAACTGGGCGACCGCTTTGCAGAACACCTGCGGTCTGTCCGCAAGAATGACCCAAACCTCCCTGTCGCTTGCCATTTTAACACTCCACCCTGCTCTCTTGCCCACATGTCTGTCCTTGGCTTGCTGCATTGTTCCAGTGAAGCCTAACACAAACTGGAGGAACAGCACTTTACAGCCTTCCGGACTGAATATTGAATTCAACAACTTTAGGTCTTGACCTCCCTCCTCCATCCCCACCACCCCCCTCTGTTTCTTCCCCCTTCCTTTTGTTTTTTTCCAATGAATTATATAGATTTTTCTTTTTCCCTCCTATTTCTATCACTGCTTTTGCCTACAACCACACCACCCCCCCCAACTTCTCTCCCCCCACCCAACACCACCCCCCCACCCCACCACCTTAAACCAGCTTATGTTTCAACCCTTCCTTGGATTCACCTAGTTCTGTCAAAGGGTCATGAGACTCAAAACGTCAACTCTTTTCTTCTCTGCCGATGCTGCCAGACCTGCTGAGTTTTTTCAGGTAATTCTGTTTTTATTTTACGTTGTACAATCTCCTTGCTAAAGCAGTCACTGATGGAGGTGCTCACAGCCCATTACAATGTCAGCATCCCATTTTGGACCAGTCTCCCCAATGATTCAAGCTAACAGTGCAGCCTTGCAGCGCGGTTTAGGAGAATGCCTGTCCCTGAGCTGAGAGCACAGCATGCAATCCAGTGGGCGAAACTGCCACTAGTCAGTCTGGTGGAGTGTGGCAGAGGAGGGTGGGGTTTCGGGCAGTCATGTAGCGCAATAAACTCTAGCCATTCCAGTGGTGGCCAGCACTCTCCGGGGTCCATTAAGGGGCCTTCAGACTTAATCCAGTAAACCCAAGCTAACCCACGTGTCTCTCTCTTTCATCCTGCAGGAGAGGTACATCAGGAACATGGAGCCTGGTGAACTAGCTGTATGCCTCGTGGTGTACAGATAGCAGAGACGATGGAGAAGAGAGTGATGGAGGCTCCTGGCTGTGCAGAGGGAGAAGCAGCACCCTCAGGAAGAAGGGTGGCTGCAGCTCCCGCACACTCTGCTGAAGAGCCACAGCAAGGAATCACTGGCCAGAGCCCAGCTAGACCCAGGATTTGTAGACACCACCTTTCAGTCCTGCAGATGACCAAGAACCAGTGTTGCCGAAGACTGCACATGTCCAAGGAACTAGTTGCTCACATCTGCCAGCTGCTGCAGGATTTGGTGCCACATGGACATGATGGACATCCACTGCCAGTGGCTGCAAAAATGACAATTTCTATGCCAGTGGCTGCTTTCAGGGCTCCACAGGTGACCTCTGTGGGATATCACAAGCCTCCACCCACAAATGCACCCATGAGGTTGCCAATGTCATCTTCACGAGGGCACAAAACTTTGTGCATTTCGCCTGGGACCAGGACAGCCAGGATACAAGAGCGATTGGATTTGTTCAGATCTTGGATTTCCCACAGGTGCACTCACGTAGTGCTCAGGTCTCTGTCACAACAAGCGGTCAATTATGCCAACCACAAGGGTTTCCATTCACTGAATGTTCAGCTGGTGTGCGACCACCACAAACCAATCCTGCAGGTCTGCGCATGGTTTCCAGCGACTGTCCATGATTCCTACATCCTCAGTCGGTCACAGATCCCTGATGTCTTCCAGGGTCCACAGAGGCTGCAGGGTTGGCTTCTAGGGGACAAGGGACGTGGCTGATAATGCGCGTGTGGCAGCCTCAGACTGCAGCAGAGCGACAATATAACGAGGCTCATGCTGCAAATCGCAACTTGGTGGAGTGAACGATCAGGATGTTGAAAATGAGGTTCCAGTACCTGGGCTGGGCTGGTGGAGCCCACCAATATAGTCCACAGAGGGTGTCACGCATCATCGTTGTCTGCTGCGCCCTTTACAACCTGGCACTGCAACCTGGAGAGGAGCTGGCTGAGGAGGAGATGCAGTAGTTGGAGCTCTCCTCCGATGAGGAGGATGTTGATGGTGATGAGGGTGAGGAGGTCCTCAAAGGTGACAATGATGGCAATGAGACTCTCGCACTGGCCAGACGAGGCAGGCGCACTCGGGAGGCCCTCATAGCTGCTAGATTTGTGCAGGATAATGATGATATGCAGTGAGGAGACACAATAGATCCTCACATTGTATCCATGAATGTTTGACTCCAGTCTGGCTTATGGCAGCACACATACCCATGTAAGAATGGTCCTGTCATGGAAATGCAATGGAGGCCCTAATAGTTGCTCAGTTGCAGGAGGATGATGATGACTTGCAGTGAGGACACTCCATAGATTTTCACATAGCCCCTGAGAATGTCTGAATTCTCGCTTGCTTGTGCTCTATGTTCAGGGTCATATCATGGAGACACAGCCATGAAACGTTAAAAGCACCCGATCCTTCAGGAGCACAGAATCACTGGTCACAGCTGCTGAAAAGGTGCTGAGAGCACAAAGAGAGAATGATGGAACTCTGTGACGCCTGCCCACGATATCCTGGCAGCAATGACAAGCACCATCAAGGTGCAGGCTTCAGTAATATGTCTGGGGATGTGAGGCCAGACCATCACTTTGGTCTGAAGGCTGCACAAAGCACAGGGAAGAGGCCTGGACTGAGACACCTGCCTTTATCTTGTGCAGAAAGGTTTCACATCTGAGTGACACGAACACTGCCTATCAGAACAAGGAGCCATAGGCAGGGAGACATTCTTGGGATAAAAGCAAAATACTGCAGATGCTGGAAATCTGAAACAAAAATAAAAGTTGCTGGAAAAACTCAGCAGGTCTGACAGCATCTGTGGAGAGGAAGACAGAGTTAATGTTTCGAGTCCGTATGACTCTTCATATTCTTGGGAGTTTATTGACAATAATGAACGGTATGTAGAAGTGATTAACACCCATGCCTAGGCTGTGCAATTATATATTTTTAACTTTCCTAACCCTGCTGCTACATCTTGGTGCTCCCTGGACATCCACAGTGGAGATGGAGGCAGCTGTTGACTGCGACGCCCTGTCTGTGATGACCTTGGCAGGCGTGCTCTGGAGGGCCCCGGCCTGCTTTCAGGGTCCAGCTGTGTGGCAGTGGCACCCTCCTTGGCCTGTGGAGCTGGAACTGCTGAGGTCGCAGGAAGAGCGGATACAGATCAACCGGACACTCCTGGAGTCTCCAGAAAGGATGGCGCCAGGTGGTACACCTGCTGATCCTCCTCCCTGTGGGTACCTGAGGGCCCCTAGATGATACCTTGAGGAGCAGGGGTAACTGGAGTCAGACCGGGCTGCCCCACAGCCCTCTCGCATACACACTGTTGGAAGCCAACTATGGTGTCAGTGATGGAGTTCAGCCCACGCAGCAGTGCAGGAACGACGTCCTGGACCAAGGTCTCCATAGCAGCCGCCATCCTTCCAGTGTTGACCTCAGTGCATTGGCATGCCGGCACTATCACCTCAGCCTGAAGGAGGAAGGATTCCCCCATCGTGCCTGCCAATCTGAGGAGTGCAGCAGACGTGCCTTCCTAATGTTCCCTAACTTGCCTTTGCAGCTCCAGCAACTGTGACATGACTGAGTCCAGAGGCTCCTCATCTGATTTGGGCTCAGCAAATTTCTGGCCCCCAGCAGTCCTCTGAGTGCCAGACACCTGGGAAGTCCTTGCCGCCGCCTGCTGTGGATCAGACAGTGCGTGTGCTCACCAGATTGTGATCCTAAAGCTACTCTGAAGCTTGTTCCCTCCGAGGCGTGTGTCTCTATGCTGGTGGAGGTTGTGGGTGAGCGCTATGACGGGACTTCACGGAGAGTTTCAATGGATTCCTCTTCAGATTTCCCTCAATGCTTGATTGGAGGCCCTGGGTTGTGGACTGTCTTGGTTGTTTGGCAGATGTGCCTGCGAAAGCAGGGGGAGATAATTAGTGCATGGCAGTGGCCTGTGAAACAGGACACATCACTCACGGCATGATTGTCTGATGGATGTTGCACTGCTGGATTCTCACTTGGTAGATTCCTGGAGTCTCCTCATCATCAACACAAGACCAGTCCAGATCCTCACTGGCCAGCTGAATGGATGTTTTCAAAATCTGTGAGGACATTGATTTCAGGCATTTTACACCAGTCTGCCATCTCTCCTGGCCTGTGCGGGTGGTCCCATGAGGAGGATGAGGACAAGGACGGTGAGTGTGAGAGAGTGAATAGTGATGTTCCTTGAACTGGCATTGAGTGAGGGCCCTGTGGATGTGTGATGGGTTTGTGAGTGTGTGAGTTGAGAGTGATGAGAAGAGTGACTTACCCTGGTGGAACAGTGGAGATCATTCATCCTTTTGTGGCACTGGGTGGCCCTGCCCTCTTTTGCAGGGCATTGGCACTGACCACCACTGTCACCGCCTCCCAAACCGGATTGGTGATATTGCTGCCCATCCTGCAGTCAGACTGGGGGTAAAGGACATCACAGCGGGCCCCCACTATGCCCAAAAGGTCCTCAAGGGACATGTCATTGAACCTGGGGGCTGCAGTCCTCTTGCCTTTCAGGGCCATGTCTTCTGTGCAGCAGCCCTGGGCTGGAAGTACTGAGAGATGTGTGCATGGCTGCCCTCCAAATATGGCACCTGGCATGATGAAGCAGCGAGGTGAAGGCGTGGCGGGCGAATGACAACCCCGCGATCACATGTTTCCCCAGAACGCATAATTAATGCTGCAGCTTTGGGACGATACGGCGTGAGAAGTCACCATTGCAGCCAGCAGGTAATACGTCATTTTGCCTATCCATTGCTGCGCTTAGTGGGATGATTCTGCCCCACATTATTCTGACTTTGTGGAATGGCCCTCTGAGCTAGCCCATACAGACCAGCCCTGTGACTTTCTCTTTGCGGCCTTGCAAGTACTTCCCTTGAGATTGAGCGAGTCTGCAGTCAGAACGGGGGAGTTACAATAACTTTGTAGCATTGGCCATCTTGTGCGTGCACAGCTATTCCAGAGTTGCTGCTGTGACAACTGTGACTCCTGTAACCAAAGGCATGATGACACTGTTAAGTCAACTGCAAGTTAAAGGTTTGTGAACCAGGGTTATGCTGCAACACTTAAGAACAGAGTGGCTTTATTTAATTGCTTCCAGTCCATAGGCTAACTTCAAGATTTCACATCGTCAACCCCTCTGTTTTGCTGATGTACAACTTAATACTCACAACAAACTGACAATGTTGTACTTTCTATCTTCTGGGCTGGGGGCATTTAGTTGTTTTCAAAAGACTGTGTCATGTCACAAAAATTAAACTCAGGAATTTCTGACTTGACCATCTGTCAAAAACAATGACAGACCATTCTTCCTGAAATCCCTTATTGTTTGGCTGCTTTAACAAGAATGTTCTTTGTTTTCTCTCTCTGACTATTTTTTTTTACCAGTTTTTCTCCCTGAATTACGTCCTGTTCAGAAGTCAGTGGGGGGGGGGGGGTGGGGGGGGGGGGGGTGGGGGAGGAGTTTCTTCAGGGTTTCTCTTGCTCTGCGACTGTAGGAGTTTGCCAGTTTGCCAATTTGCCTGTTTGCAGATTGAAATGGTGCTGTAATCCCCAAAACTTCCTGCGATGTTACAGGAGAGACTTCATGGAAATTCACGCCCAATAGCTCATGTTGGAGTTGTAAAAATGGCTGAGGTCTCTGGCACCTCATCTAAATGGGCATTCTTACTGAATGAAGCTGGACAATAAACATTGATGGGCTATTAGACCAGCTAGGGCATCACAGCTCAGCCCAACCTTGTCGTTATCTAATGTAACCACATTACACTTCCAGCAGAGGGTGTTAAATCATCATTAGAGAAAAAGAAAGACTTGTATTTATATAGCACCTTTCACGACCACAGGACCTCCTGAAGCACTTCACAGCCTATTGAGGTGTAGCCACTGTTGTGATGCAGGAAGCATGGTAGCCAATTTGTGCACAGCAAGATTCCACAAACAGCTATATGAGAATAAGAACCTGTTTATTTTTGATGATGCTGATCAAGAGATAAATATTGATCAAGGCACCATGGATAACCCCCTGCTCTTCTTCAAAACAGTGCCATGGAATATGTTGTGTCCACCTAAAAGGGTAAACAGAGTCTCAGTTTAACATCCCATCTGAAAGATGACAGGTAGAAAGTAAAAAATTAGGTGTGGCAACCGCAGTTTTCCATCATCTAGGGGTCCTAAAGTCACCCATGAGTGCTGGCTAAGATTAACTCACTTAGTACAAAATACAGATCAAACTTGGCTCAGAACCAGAACTTTTACAACTGGTCAAAATAACTAAAGAGTTTTATCCAAGCAAAATAATTCTTCCTAATTTCCACAACTCTGCCAAACAACAGCTTAGATGCACATTTTATACAGTAGGTAAGTGTGATGGCAACACTTAAAAAGTTAAAATAACTCCTTATCACTCTTTCAGGAAAAAAATGATAAACTTACTTCTATGAGAAACGCTGGCAGCCTGTAAACATATACATTGTGAAAAACATTGCAGGAAACAGCCAAGTCGCTGTTTAGAAAGATGAATTATCTCCAGGGAAAATGGGAAAACCTGAGGTTTGAGGTTGTTGAGGTTAATACGCTTGACAAATTCCTCTTGAGCACTCCCGCAGGACATTGCTGCTTTGGATAAGGGTTAGAAAAATGAATCAGGAATGGCTACGGATTTTAAATCTTTTAAGTAATTAGATTGCACTGTTTTATTTTGTTATAATTTAATAAGAGTCTTTTGGGATAAATGAACGCATTGACTGTTGCTCTTTTTTGCTGGCCATCGGAATTGTCTTGAGGACAGTCATTGGGATCAGACATTT
The DNA here is from genome assembly GCF_017639515.1 of Carcharodon carcharias. Classification (NCBI taxonomy): domain Eukaryota; kingdom Metazoa; phylum Chordata; class Chondrichthyes; order Lamniformes; family Lamnidae; genus Carcharodon; species Carcharodon carcharias. Next base: position 65,780,110 of record NC_054486.1, read on the forward strand.
TGAAAAGCTTGTGTGGAATTTAACTCTTGGATTGCCAAGTGACACATGAACCAGCTGGCCTCTTTGGGACTGAAGAGGGTGGAATAAAAACAGAAAATGCTGGAAATACTCCACAGGTCTGTCAGCACCTGGGGAGAAAGAAACAGAGTTAACAATTCAGTCATCACCTTTAATCAAAACTGGGAAAAGTTATAAATATAATAGCTTTTAAGGAGGTGAAATGGAAGAAGGTCTGAGAGAGGGCAGAAGATGGGAGACATTAAATGATAAAATAGTTGGTGGAACAGAGCCAAAGGGCATGGTAACGGTACAAGTAATGAAACAAAAGATGGGTCCAGAGGAAGTGTGAATGGCAGAATAATGAACAACTGCCATCGAAAACAAAAACAAGTTTAAGACCGAAACCTGCAAAGAACTGGAGACAAAGTGTGGGGTAGAGATTATGGTCCAAAATGGTTGAACTCAATGTTGAGTCTAGGCAGCTGTAAAGTGCCTAATTGAAAGATAAAGTGCTGTTCCTCAAGCTTACGCTCTGTTTCACCGAGGGCAGAGATGTCAGCTTCAGAGCAGATGAAGAATTCAAATGACATGCCACCTTTAAGTCCAGAGTCATGTTTGCAGACTGAATGCAGATGTTCCACAAGACGGTCATCCAGTCAAGAAATTGCACCTGTGGAAACTCGTCAGAATCAGCTTTCCAGTCACAAAACCACACATCGACCATTCCCCTTTCTTCCTGTAACTGAGCCAATTTTAGATCCAACTTGTCACTTTGCCTTGGATCCCAAGGGCTTTTATTTCTTTGATAAGTCTATCATATAGAACCCTGTCAAAAGCCTTTTTCAAATCCATGTAAAATACATCAAACATGCTACCCTTAATGACCCTCTTTGTTACATCCTCAAAAAAAGTCAAGTTAGCCAGACATGATCTTCTCTTTAAAAAATGTATGCTAATTGTCCTAATTAACCCCTGCCTCCCTAAATACTCCTCAGGGTTTTTTCCAATAATTTTCCCACCACTGAGGTTAGGCTAACTGACCTGTAATTGCTCGATTATTCCTTTCTCCCTTTTTGAACAATAGTACATCCTCTGGCGCTCTGGCATCACACTGGTAGCCTGAGAGGATTGGAAAATGATAGTCAGAACCTTTGCTATTGCCTTCCTTGCTTAACGTAACAGCCTGGGATACATTTTCATCCAGGCCTGGTTATTTATTTACTATCAGAAATGCTCAATTCCTTAGTATTTTTTCTCTTCATGAGGTTGCTGCTCTTGCCTTTGCGTAGCCAGGTCCCTCAGTCGCTCTCTCTTCAATCTTCCACAGTTTCTGTAGGCCATCAGGCATACAGCTAGGTCACCAGGATCCATGATCCTGACATGGTCCTCCTGCAGCATGAAGGAGATAGAGACGTGGTTACTTAGCACCTTTCCTGGCTCTGTGTGACTGGCCCTTAAAGCTTCGCAGAGAGTTCTGCTCACCCCTCAGATGGCCAGAGATGAATGCGCTGCATGGCTGCCCTTCAACCTGCGACATGGGGGACTGGTCCAAACCAGGATGCTGAGATTGCAAGGGGCTGTGGGCACCTCCAGCAGTGACTGCTACATGGCCAGTGTTTGTGAGGAGATTGTACAATGTGTGCAGCCCAACTGCTCCACAGTCCAATAAAGTGGTGGTGGACTCGAAGTCTGTGCTGGTGGGGTCGTGGTTGCCGGGTGGGGGGGGATGTGGGGGCTAGTGGGGGTAAGGTGTGAAGTGCTAGGTGGCCCTTTGGTGCCTCCGTGTTGCTTGTATGGGCGGGCAGGCTAGGAGCCTGACCCCAGTCATATCACTGTGGCTGCGCCTGATCTGTCTTAGTTGCAGAGGCATGGCCAGTTTATACAGGTGTCCCTAATGCGTGGCCACTCCCCTCGCTTACCCTGACCCACACCTCAATTGCCTGTCTGCAGGATGCAGCGCCAGGGCAGCACCTGACCACCCCTCCCGCACCACCTCAGCAGTCGCCTCCGAAACTGGCCAGCACTTGCCCTGGTCAACCTCCCCCCTCAGCAATCGCTTCCAGGGCCAGGCGTCAGTTGCCCCCACCCCATGGCGCCCCTAAGGCCTGTAAACAATGTGTGAGCTGTGGAGAACGCTGCTGCTCACTCACCTCAGTTCCCCCAAAGTGAAGGCCGCCAAGTGCGTCACCTGTGTGTTGCTGTGAAACACGTCAACGTGCTTTCCTGCTGACGTGGATGGATGATATGGCGGGGTTCCAAGAGCCTGGCGAGATGGCCTTTTAATTATATGCTAATGAATTACAATTAGCTCCCCGCCGACCAATGGTGGAAAATGTGGCCCACCATTGTCGGGCTTAGCGAAAGCCCGCGACCTGCCTTCACGCCGTCGTGAAGCAGGTCACGCCATATTTTCTGTGCACACCACCTATCACACCCGTCGCCAGCGGGCTCAGCAAATTCCACCCAATATTTCAAACTCATCCTCCTTAACAATTTGTGAAGTGTCCCCTCTTATGTGAAGACAAGTGCAATGTATTCATCGAGAGCCATGCCAATGTTGTCATCTCCAAGATAGGCTGCTTTTCTGGCCTCAAATAGACCCTATTCTTTCCTTTGTTATCCCCTTGCTCTGTATGTATTTATAAAGCATCTTTGGTTTTTACTTGATTTTACTTACAATATATTTTCATATCCTCTCTTTGTTTTCATAATTTCTTTTTAAATTCACTCCCGCACTCTCTATACTTCTCGAGGCTATCTGCAGTATGAAGCTCTCACTGACTGATGTCAGCTCCTCTCTCTTACCTTATCCTTTAATGATTTGTGTACATGGATACAAATCTTTTTGTTTCCCTACAGCTCTTTGTCTCTTCCCATTAAAATTTTGATTTGTCTTTCTCAGATTTAAGTTGAATGACTTCAAACTTCCCTAAATTGACTCCATCTGTTATAAATTTGTTCACTCTCTTAGTCTTTGTTCTTTTGTAACTTCCTGCTCCCATCTGGACCACCTAACTAAGTATTATCTGCTTGAATGTGCAACTCTCTTTTAATTGGTGTGCAATACTTTCTGTAGGTAGAGCATATCATTTGCACATTGATAATATAATAGCCTTTCTTATTGAGGTTTGACATAGGACTGTTGGTAATGGTTCAAATGGCTGCAATGATTCTCTCCATTTTGGGGAAGCAATCAATATTGAAAACTTTCATTAGCTATACCCCTGCTGTTGGTGGACTCTGCTGATATATTTATACGGAGGCATCATGAATTAGGGTGTCAGTTACAGCAGGGACTGGCAAAAGCCCCAGATTTGACTGGGACAAGTTTGCGTTTGGGTGGGAGGAATTTTGTTTGGGAAACCCATATCTGGATTTCCCTGCACTCTGTGCTGTTTTAATTCTGCAGCATCTGTCTTTTTTACAAGTATATTTCCCACCTGGAAGCCAGCATAGTTGAAAGCCATGACTCCCTCTGAGGCAGGGAGAGATCCTGAACAAGCCACAACCTAGGAGAAGAGGGAGCTATTGAAATGGTGGAGCATGGCAGTGGGGTGGGTGTCTGGATTTTTTGCAGAAGGACGGTTTCTGGTCCCTGGGGATCCAATACAGGGTGTGGGGGAGAGCTCTCTGGTCATGCAGGGGAAGATATTCACCAATCTTGTGGGGGTCCAGGAGGTCCAACGTAACAGAGAGATGCTTTGAATTGAGGGGCAGGGCAGGTGGCTTTTTAATGGCAGGCAGAGAAGCAGGCAAGCTTGCTACATTGCTCTTCTTGGCCCACCAGCAGTGCTATAAAGGCACTTATCTCTTCCATGAAGTTGTCTCCATGTTCTTTAGTAGCCAAGTTAAACCTAAAAGATGAATTAAATATGAGGTCCATGGTCTTACTGTAATACTTTAATGGCTAGCCCATCTCCTTGAAGTGTCTCACCATCATTAGTGAAATAGGTGGGTTGGGGTCAGGCTTAAGCTGTTAAAAATTTTAGCATCCCATTCAATCCCAACCCATCACATTGCAATTGATACTTGTAATGTTCCTGCAGAATAAACTATAGAACGTATTATGAATGCTGGTCTTTACAAGGCAGCTATGTTTTTAAATGCCTCCTTTAATTTAAAGTGAAACAGAATGTTCTGGACAGGGGATGGTGAGCTCATGCTAAACTTCTGCCTGGAGACAGACCCATGTTATCTGGTTGTCATGGGGAAAAATCCCAGACCAAAACCTATTGAAAAGCAAGTGACAGTTTTCACACCTTGACATAGAAAAAGGGACAGCTGCTTTTTGGGGACAGAGACAGAGAGACATGGAGAAAGAGAGGAAGAGACAAAGCAGCCACTGCTGGTGAGAGTTGGTTTGCTGCTCAAAGAGAAGAGAACAGAACAGATGGGACTTCTGGAGATTTAACTGAAAGAACAAGGAGTCACCAAGTTGGGCCTGGCTATTGGAAGTTGGTTCAGGAAGACTTAGGCTCAGTGGAATGATTTTCGAAGGATATTGGAAGATTCTACTTAGCATGGCAGGGAGGAGTGAGCCTACTGGAACATTGGGAGTAAAATGAGCCTTAATCTTTAATGCTACATATCTGCCAGAAGCTGGCTTAAAGTAAAAACGTATCATTAGTCAC